>NW_026591086.1:7247557-7284187 GCF_907164565.1 Psammomys obesus
TGCTGCTGCTGCTGCTGCTGCTGCTGCTGCTGCTGCTGCTGCTGCTGCTGCTGCTGTTTAGAAAGCCCTGTCCTCGGCTGGCAAGATGGATAAAGGCGTTTGCCGCTGATCCTGATGACCTGCCTGAGTTAGATCGCCAGGGCAAGTGTGATGAAAGGGGAGAATTGACTCATAAATTACCTTCTGAGCTTTTTCTGATGCGCTGTGACATGCACTTTGCCCACACGCATATCCCACTACACACACACACATACAACACACACTCTATAAATAAACAATATATTCATACATACATACATGTAGGGAAAGAGGAAACCCCTGCACACAATGGGGCTTCTTTGTTGGAACCTGAAAGTTTCAACATTCGTGAGCTATGTGGCCGGATACACATCTAAAAAAGGTGTCAATTTAAACCTACAGCTCAGGACATGAATGTCTGCTTTCCCCAGCCTCAGCTACCAGTAAGTGTTTATTCAGTATTTATTTCCCTTTTCGATTTGCCAGTTGCCTTTATGGAAACTGAGGGTTTTTTTTTTTTTTTTTTTACATAGAAATCTTTTGGTTAAATAGACATGGTTTTCATTTCCGATTTGGTCTTTGGTGGAGACGTTCTTCTGCACGTGGACAATGGACAGGGTGGCATACATCTGTAATTTTAAAACTCAGGAAGTTGAAGCAGGGAGATCATAGATTCCAGGCCATTCTTGGCTACACAACAAGACCCTACCTGAGAAAATTAAAAAAAAAAAAAAATTTTTTTTTTTCAAAAGAAAGTTTTAGCAGAAGAGATGGCTCATTGGTTGAGACACTTGCCATTCAAGCATGGGTACCCGACTTCCAAGTCCCAGATGTTATGACTCCATCTCTCCTATGGTGAGATAGAAGCTATAGACAGGAGAATCCCCAGGAGCTCAGGCCAGCTAGCCTTGTGTAGGCAGCAGGAAGGGTAAGAGACCTTGTCTCAAACAAAGAAGAAGGCTAGGATCAACACCCAAGTTTATCCTCTGGTCAACATGTGTGCGTGTGCCAGCACTCACACACATCATAACACATATCAATATACCATCATTTATTCATTCATTCATTGAGAAAAAAGTTGTTGTTTTTTTCTTTTTTTTTTTTTCCGCAATGACTACATAAATGTTCACCTATTCCTTTTCTGTATACACTGTAGTTTTATTTAGAAACTCTATTCTGAAGGCAGAGGTAGGTGTCAAGCTCTCTCTGGGGTTCTACATTTCAGAAACAAGCCACTCTTTTTAAATGAAATTTTGTATATCTAGTGTTCATTAAATGGACTAATGTTCATTAAGTGGACTTTAAATGGAATTTTGTATATCTAATGTTCATTATTTGTTTTCTTTTTCTTCTTTCCTTTTTTTGCCTTTTCGTAGTGTTTCTCCCTGTAGCTGTCTAGCCTTGATGACTTGTCCAACCTTGATGGCCCTCTTGAAAGAGGCCCTGATTCACCATCATCCTTGATTTTTATAACCTTCAATGTTCTCATACATCATCTAATAAAAGAGATGCTTTTACTTCAACACATTAGGCAATGTCATTGTACTTCAGAGAGTTCTTACACAAACCAGGATATCTGGGGACATTGAAAGGGAGGTGAAGGGAAGGGAAGGAAAGAGAAAAGAAGAGAAGAGGAGAGGACAGGACAGGAGAGAGGAGAAGAGGGGAGGGGAGGGGAGAAGAGAAGAGGAGAGGACAGGACAGGAGAGAGGAGAAGAAGGGAGGGGAGGGGAGAAGAGAAGAGGAGAGGAGAGGAGAGGAGAGGAGAGGAGAGGAGAGGAGAGGAGAGAAGAGAAGAGAAGAGAAGAGAAGAGAAGAGAAGAGAAGAGAAGAGAAGAGAAGAGAAGAGAAGAGAAAAGAGGAGAGGAGAAAAGGGGAGAGGAGAAAAGAGGAGAGGAGAAAAGAGAAGAGAAGAGAGAAGAGGAGAAAAGAGAGGAGAAGACAGAGAGAAGAGAAAAATGAGGAACCATACCAGACTAGACAAGAGACATTTGAAGCACAGCCAACCATGAAACTCCTCTAGGAACTACAAAACCCTGCCACTGAGGCACAGACTGAAAACCTTCCATGTGGAAGGAGACTGGCAGAAGGGGAAAGAGAGCAAGCAAAGGGCCAGAAAGGGAAGATGTAGTAATATGGGTAGGGCTGAAGAAAATGTGACCTACAACTGGGAGAAAGACAAAGACATACAGAAAGTTGAAAGTAAACTAGAAATATTACCATGGCTTTTGGTGTTTTTTTTTTTTCTCACTTAGAATTTTTGCATTCATAAATGTTTCTAAGAATGCATGAAAGTTTTAGCCTATTTCCTTATCTTGAGCTACTAGAATTGGACCTCAGAGAAAAGACTTCATCTACTGGCTGCCCTCTAGCAGCGTTTCTTCCAGTAGCTATCCAGCCTTGGCTTGTCCAACTCTGTTGACCCTCTTGAAGGAGGCCCTGACTCCATCCGCCTTGATTCTTTCCATTCTTCAATGTTCTTATCCATCACCTAATAACAGAGATGCTTTCAGTGCAATACACTGGGCAGTTTCATTGTACTTAAGAAGACAGTCCTTGCGCAAACCAGAATATCTGGGGCCATCATCAGACAGTGGAGTTGTGTGTGACCGCCATGCCCTGGGATCTGCTATTATGCAGCACCTGACTACAGGTGTAATTTTCTAGAAAATTCTTGCTGCTGTGACATCAAATTTGATCTACCAGTATTTTTCTCTTTCAGACCTTCGTCTGTCCTTAAGAACCAGCCAAGACCTTTGCTGAACTGCAGGTAGCCTTACATCCCCCGTCAGTATTATCTCGTTCATCTTGCTTCTTCTTGACTCTTAAACTATTCCCTTGAGCACATATTTCAGACTTTTTAACAGCCTAGTGTCTCTTCCTGGAAACTTGCAAAATAGCTTACCATCCCTTCAGATGTGAAACACAGATGTTAACACAGCTTTAGAGTCCACCCGACTGATGCAATACATTGGAGACTCTCATTCCACATTCCAAATACTTCCATGCCTTAAACAAATGCATCTGAGGTCAAATGCATCTAAGGTTGAATGAATCTGGGGCTGCTTTCATTTGGGGTTAGTGAACTCTGCCTTTAGTTTCTCTTTGCCTTGCCACTGGGCCCCATTTACATGTTCCACAGGGTGATCTTCACAGTAGGAAGATGGCCTCAAACTTGCTGGGGTGAGGAAACCATTTGGAAAGAATTTTCAAAGCCAAGGATAAGGAAGGGGGAAAAATCCCTTGACAAAACCTTGAAGAATCTCAGTAGGAGAGTATAGTTCAGGGATGGAAGGAGTTTCAGGGCTCACAGAAGGGGGAATCCTGTGTGCCAATGAGGAGCCAGATAATCTTGTCTTTTTCAAGGTCCATCTTCTGCCACTATCCAATCTATGCAGTACTTGTGTGCACAATGGCAATGGACTCAGGACACTAGCTACTCGTGGCCAATGCCTCTGAGGCCCCGGAAAGCCTACCTCAGGTCCATCCTCTCTATGCACACAGGGTTCTGGCCATATCTCCCTCCCTCTCTCAAAAGAACTGGCAGAGGTATCCCAGGCTGAAGGTATCCCGTGTATGGAGACTATGGTGAGCCAGAGCCAGGACCCTGGGATGCAGCTCAAGATGCAGGGCTGACAGCCACAAAACTGTTGACCTACAACCTGTCATGCCTGAAAAATATGCTAGGGCAATGGTGACACACAACTTGTAGGAGTAGCCAACCAATGTCTCATTTGACATCAGGACCAAGCCACAAGAAGGAACCCCCATTACTCAGCACTGCTTGGTAACCAAGAACCAGAAACTACACAGAGGCCAGAGACCTAGGGTAAAACCAAACACTATGGGTCTGTCTTTTAAAAAGTATCAATAAAATGATTCCTAACGATATTTTGCTGTACTTATAGATAAGTGCCTTTTTCCAGTCATCATCAGAGGCTTCCTCTGAAGGCAACTGAGAAACAGAGGCAGAGACCCAGAGCCAGACATTATGCTGAGAGAGAGTCTAAATAGGAGATCTCCATCAAATCCCTTCCCTCAGAGCTCAGGAAATCCCGTGGAAGAGGAGCCAGAAAAATTTTAAGAGTCAGAGGGTACAGAGGACACCAGGAAAAAAAGGCCCTCTTCATCAACCACGCAAGGCACAAACAAACTCAGAGAGACTGAAGCAGAAAGCACAGGGCCTGCATGGATCTACAGCAGGTCCCCTGCATATACATTATAGCTTTTAGCTTAGTATTTTTATGGGACTCATGACTGAGAAGGAGTGGCTCTGACTCTTGTGCCTGTTCTTGGGACACTTTTCCTACTATTGCATTGTCAGGTCCAAAGGCAATATGATATTTTTTTTTCTTATTACGTTTTGTTTTGCCATTTTTGGTTGTTATCTCTTATTTTCTAATGAGAGATAGGGAATGGATCTAGAAGGGAGGGGGGAACTGGGAGGAAGAGAGGGAGAGAAAACTATGATCAGGATATGTTATATAAGAAAAAATCTATCTTCAATTAAAAGCAAAAAAGAAAAAGATACAGAGGTGGGGGTGGGGGTGGGGGGTGCTTCCTAGTCTTACCTGATCAGATCTCTCCTGCTGGCTCTAGATTAGAAAGATCAGGAAAATGAGTAAGTTGTTGGCCCTGATCAAAGCCCAGAAGGAGGCCTACCTCTGGATTCTGTTACCCTTAATCCTGGCATAGATCATAGTAATCTGGATCAGCTGGCTAAACCCATGTGTGTGGGCTTCCAAGACAGAGAGGAACAGAGTGAGGGAAGGAAGGAGAGGAAGAGCGATCCTGAACACCAGCACCTTCTCCAACCTGCTCTTTGCCATGTGCCCAGCCCCCTTGCTTCTGGAGTCCCCCCAGAAGTCTTACAGAAGACAACTCCTGCAAGTCCTCCCAGGATACAAAAGGTGTTTTTGCAGTACACTACACATATCCCCTTTCATTGCTATTCTTTTGGCAATCACAGACAAAATACAAAACAGCCTGGTTTCTTAACACTGACCATGCAGTAGAGCAGAGGGGAGGTGCCAAAGGACTCTGTCGGGCTCCACTGGCTGGAAAGTCGGTCTCCCTTTGAAACCTGGACAGCAGAGCCCAAGGCCATGGTTATAAAAATAGACAGGGGAGTGGCAGCCTCTAGCGACTCAGCCTCCCCATTACCCTGTGACTCTCTTATGCAAAGGATGAGAAAGGGACTTCATGCACCCCCCCCCTCCTGTTCCCCACAAGACTGGGCTCAGTACTGTGCAGGGGTGGAGATGGGCCATCAGCAGCCCTCTACCTCCCCCTAAGGTCTGGACAGATGAGCCTATCTCTTATCTAGCTTTACATTATCTAAGCACTCCCCAAACTCTGTTCTTTCCTCACAGTGGTCCCCAAGAGGAAAAATTAACATCCCTCCCACGCCCAAATAACCAAACCTGTTAGGCTTGTTCCACAAATCCAATGGGAAGAAGTATGGCTTTTGCTAACTCTTTCCCTGGACCAATAGGGATGAGCAAAGCTTTTGAGAAAGCTGCCGTCCAGCTGGGTTTGACTTCATGTTCCTTGCTGAACCTTTGACTTTGGGGGAGGGAGACTCCTGAGAGGTGAATTTATAAACCAACCATCCAGTGGTTGAAGTGAACGCCTCCCCGCCACTTTAAAATGTCTTAGCATAAGACACTGTGAGCAAATATAATAAAAGAGAGAGTTGGGCCTCATACTCCAGGGCCTGAGCTCCATTTCAGGCACCCCCATGAAATAGCTGGGCACAGTGACACATACTTGTATTCCTAGCACTGTGGAAGTACAAACAGATCCCCCGGGGCAACTTCCAGGCCAGTCTGGTCTTCAGAAGAAAAAGAAGATAGAAGTAGTGAGAAATGGCAGCCAAAGTTGTCATCTAGCCAACACACATATACATATGTGTACCTGTATACACTGAAACACAACACACACACACACACACACACACACATATACACACAGACAATAAGAGAGAGAGATAGAGAGAGAGAGACAGAGAGAGAGAGTATTCTTTGCATATTCAACCCAGACAGCATCGATGAATTCAGCCAGGGGCTAATTTACTATCGCTTGTTCATCATCTATTCGGCAGTGATTCCCCTGCAATGATAATCTTAAAGCAAACAAAACATATCGTGTCATTTTAACCCCAAAAGTACAGAGCGTGTCTTTCAAAAGTAATACTTCTTGTTTGAAATGACGCGTGCGTGCTCATGACGAGGCACTCCGTCATCTGGCCCTCAAGGCTGCTGAACTAAGACAGGCCTGTCTTTCCTGTGCGTTCAGCATTCCTGGAACCACAAACTCTTGTTTCACAGTCTTCTAAATCACCCCCCTTTCCAGGATCCTGCTCTCAGGGGCACCAGTGTCTTACGAGTATAAAGCTCAGAAGCCAGACAGGTTCACAGTGGTTCTCAGCCTTCCTAACGCTGCGATCCTTTAATATATCTCTTCATGTTGTGGTGACTCCTAACCATAAGATCACAACTGTAATTTTGCTACTGTTAGGAATTGTAATATACATATCTGATACAGAGGATACCTGACATGCAATTCTCAAGGGGGTCATGACCCACAGGTTGAGGACTGCTGCGTTAGCACCTGTGCTCCGCTGACTCCTGACTTTGCGATCTTGAGTGAGATGCTTTCTCTCTCTCTCTCTTTGCTTCCATGAGTCATCATATAAAGGCCAGGTTAGACAATGGCACCCACCTCACTAGCATACCATAGGGATTAAATATGTTAAGATGCAATGGTACATCCAGACAATGGGATATTACTCAGCACTAAAAATAAGTGATCAGGCCAGGTTATGTGGTGTACACCTTTAATCCAGGCATTTGGGAGGCAGAGGCAGAGGCAGGCGGAGCTCTGTGAGTTTGAGACCACCCTGGTCTACAAATCAGATTCCAGGACAGCCAGGGCTAGTACACAGAGAAACCTTGTCTCAAAAAAAAAAAAAACAAAACAAAACAAAAAAAGGCTTGAAGGCATGAAAGGACACTGGGGAAACCTAAATACATATTATTAAGCCAAAAAAAGCTAACCTAAAAGATCTACATGTTGTATAATTCCAGGAGTGTAACATTCTAGGACAGTCCAGAAAATAAAGAAATAAAGTGGGTTCAGGGCAGCCATGATATCACTGTGAGTTCGTCAGCTGTAACAAAGGCAGCACTGGGGAGTGGAGAGTTGAGGTGTCAGATAGGGGGCTGTGGGATAGCTCAGAACCTTCTGCTCCTCTTTACGGAGGCAGAAAATAGTCTGTTCAGTTAATGGGAAGCACTTTGAACCACACCTGCACAGAACAGTTGCCATATGCTTTGCTCTTGTTGCTCCTTCCTTAGCTCGGGCACCATTGCTCCAAATTGACTCAACACAATAACGATGGTCCCACCTAGGTCTCTGTCGCTGGGATAAAGTCCATGAATAAAACCAACTTGGGGTGGAAAGGTTTATTTCTGTTACAACTCCTCAGGCAGGGACCTGGAGGCAGCGGCTGACACGGAAGCCAGGGAGGAGTGTTGCTTACCGGCTGGTACCCACAGCTTGCTCAGTTCATTTTTTTATACTGTCCTCAACCACAAGCCCAGGAATAGCATCACCCTTAATGGGATAAGCCCATACCCATCAATCATTAATGAAAAAAAAAAATGTGCTCTGGCTTGCCTACAGGCCAATCTATCTGGTAGGTAGGGGCATTTTCTCAGTTGGGGTTCTCTCTTTTGAAATGATCCTAGCTTGAATGAAGTTGACATAAAAGTTGCATTACAAACCTGCAAGAGACTTTCACCATAGTCCTGGGATACCATCTCTCCTTGATCTTGAAAGGTAGCCGTCCTGGGTGCCTCAGGAGTATTACAACAGAACAAGAAGAGCATCAAGGTTCAGCAGCCTTGAGCCCTGTTTAGGACAGGGAGAAATGAGAACCAAACTGAAGGGCTGAAGATATAAGATGAAATTGGCTAAACCAGAGACAGCACATGGTTATGATACTGACCTATAAAAAGAAGGCTGTAGCTCCGTGATGGGGTGCTGTCATGGCGTGCATAACACTCAGGGTTTGAGCCCTAGCTCAAACATACACATTCTGTCTGTCTGTCTGTCAGTCTGTCACGGCTATAAAAATTGTTCACACTAATTCATATGGAAGAAGAAAGCCAGGAGAAATATGTAAACATGAGGCTGTGCATTATTTTATTTTTGCTATGGTATACTTGTTAAAAGACCGAAGATATGCATCAAAGTAGTTTGTCAGTTCTCAGCAGAAATGATTTTGCTTTCTTTTTTGTGTGTGTTTGCATATTCTGATTGTTACATAATGGGCACGTATTACGTCAGTGGGAAAAGACTTGTTTAAGGGTGGGAGACGTGATCGCACACACATTGCAGTTCAGACACAAAAACATAATGAAAACAGCAAAAAGTTAAAGGGAGGCTGTTATTTTTAATGACCTCCTCTCAGAGCTCTGTCTTCACAAGATGATTCAGAGAGCGACCCTGGGCTATGAGAGGCTTTCTGGCTATACAGGTTAGGTGTGACCGTCACTAAAGACTGGAGGCCACAGAGGTCACAGAACAACGGAGCCTTTCCTCTCCCTGTTGACTACAGAGCAGCAAGGAGTCCCAGGAGAAGAAATGGGCCCCAGGGACAGGGGTGCTCAGCAGCCACCCCCAGCAATCTGTAGGAACAGGAGGCCAGCCATCAGCTGTGGACCACAGGTGGCTGGGCCGCTCCAGATGGTGAGATGATAGCGATGTCTCTCAGCAGCATCCCTGTGTTTCAGTAGCTATCTGTTACAGAACGGTGAGCCCTGAAGGCAGACATGGCCGTCCATCCGTGATAGAGACCCAGCTGGGAAGGGCTGATCTACTTCCCTGATGACTGTGCCTACAACCAAACACAACAGAAACAAGTGGGGGTGAGAGAGATAAGACCGTATGGAGAATTGCCAGCCAAGTGTTTTTCTAGGCAGAGCAGATGGATTTGATGAGCAACCAAGAGGCTCACAGGGAGGGACAATTCGCAGCACAGTGGATTCAGAAGTCACAGCCAACAGTCCTTGTCTCACCCCTAGCCTGTTACTATAGAATCCAAAGCCCAGTGTCTTCCCCGGCCGGTGCTTCCCTCGGGGAAGAAGGCTTTCTTATTTCTCTGCTAGTTGACCACAGCATGGTCATCTAGTCAGGCCTTCCTGTTTGTGCCTGCTTGGATCAGGAAGTCAGGACGATAACTAACCTATCATTCAAACTGGCTGCTCCTGGGTCTATAGGTAAAGAGATAGTTTCCAGCTCAGTGACGTCACAGAATGGGTTTGCATCCTGCGTCAGCTTCCTGTGTCCTCTCCGTATACGGGAATGGAGGCTGTTCTGGGGGAGACCAGCTCTATGGCTTGGGAGCGATCAGCTTTATGTGAGTGGCTGTCACTCACCGCAGTCTTTCCACAGGTCTACAGAGACCAGGAGGACATTCACAGATCTGTCCATTGGCCTCAGAGTCAAATGGGCTTTGGGTCCTTTTTCTTCCAGATGTAATAGAACCACCAAAAAAAAAAAATTTTTTTTTAAATGCTTCAGGTAAGGCTGGAGAGATGGCTCAGTGTTTAAGAGTGTTTGCTGCTCTTGCAGAGGACCCTGGTTCCATCCCCAGTACCCAGACGGATGAAGGTTTTGGTTGTACTCCTGTGGGCCTAGGAGGGTCAAGAATATGTTTTGATTTCATAGACTCTAAATCCAGAGGAGGTGGGGAGAGAACCTCAAGGACAGATTCTGAATCAACTGCTGCCATTCTAAGAGTGTACCACCACCACCCAAATCCACTCTAACTACACTCTGTATGTCTGCCCCAGCCTGGCCAGGGGGTGCATGTGGAGTCCTTTGCATGAGAATGCAGGAGACATTGAGCCCCCACTTGATTCCAGAATCTTCTTGGGCAAGCAGCAGCAGCAGCAGCAGCAGCGAGGCCTTTCAAAAATGACTCTGATCATGTTCATGTACGTTCTTCCAGGAGGACATGATGGAGGGTAGAAGACAGATGCTCACTGGGACCTCAGTCTGCTTGAGAAACACCCATGCTGCTCTGGCCTGTCACATGCAGACCTCTCTCTACTTAACACCAAAGTGTGGGGTGTTTGCTCTCTAGTGACCTCAGTCTCTTTCAAATGCTAGGTTCAAGCCTCGCAGATCCTCCTCCTCCACCTCCTCCTCCTCCTGACACTGATGCCTCCAACCACCCCCGCTGACATCACACTTATGTGAAAACCTGATGTCAATGCTTTACAGTCATGTTTGTGGTGGTTTCAGTCAAGAAAGCTATGGTTCCAGAAGGAGTGGCAGTTAAGACTCCTATCTCAACATGGGGTTGCAAGAAAACTTGAGGATCAGAAACACAACCACGAATGGCATGCTGAGCCCACAGTCATTATCTTTGTGCTGTCACTACCAGCTGGTTGGCTGGCAGCTCTGGAAAGCAGGTGGGTCACAGCAGAGCAGCCAACACCCATAACTTGTACGGTCAACTGTGCAATTAGGTTTAGGGATTATATTGTCCAAACCCATATTTATCCACAAAAGAATTATAGCCCAAACACTCATTACTATAAATAGCAATTTGTATAGTCAGTGTTCATTTTCTATAAGTTAACACACATACACACACTATCTTTATAAATAATAACCACCCACAGAGCATAAATAAGCCCAGGAAATATTTCAAAGCTGAAAGCCACATGACTACTCCTTCTGGGAAAAGAAACAAACACATACAAACAACAAAGAATTGTTTTTCATGTACATATCTAACTCAGTAGTTGATGGGAGCTATTTGCCTTGATCCAGCATGCTAACAATACCACAATAGCACCAGCCCCCAGAAGGCCAATGAGCACCAGGGAGGCCAGGAGCACCCAGCCTTACCTACCTAGACCCTCTCCTCCCATGCCCTGACTCTCTTTCCTGATGCCTACTCTGCAACAGCCATGCAGAAAAGAGCATGGAGCCCATCCCTGCAGCCCTATGCTGGGAGTGGAAGCAGGTCAATTCCAGGGGTTTGCTTGTCAGACAGTCCAGCTGTAAAGTTGGGCACCTGGTTCAGTGAGAGAACTTATCCCAAAAATTAAGATGGAGTCGCCAGCAAGATGGCTCAGTGGGACTGACAACCTGAGTTTGATCCCTGCAACTTACTTATGTGGTTTAAGGAGAAAACCAACTCTCTCTGTCCCCCACAGGCACACACACACACACACACACACACAAAATAAAAAGAAATGGAGGGATAATTCTCCATCAGAATTGAAAGACCCATAGAGACAAGATGGGTCACTTTTCTATTTCTTCCCACCTTGCATTAGTCTTCGCTGTATGTACTGAGTGGTCTTTCTTCACAGGTTCAGACAGACTTAGTAGAGGTCTTATAGAGAACTTTGTAACTTTTGCTTTAAAAAAAAATAGCAGCCGCTTTATTATAAAGAGCTTTCAAGTGAAAGTTAGCTAGACACACAGTCTACACATCTCAAGGAACTTCTAAACAGTTAGAATCGCCATTCTGAAGCTGTGGAGCTTCACATTGGATTTTACACTTCCACCACATTTTATACTTTCATTACATTTTATGTTCTTATCCATCACACACACACACACACACACACACACACACACACACACAAAATCCACTGCAGCTAACACTAGAAAGTCAAATAGCTTTCTGTCTTCCTTCATAACTCATTAGTCCCTTCTCTGCATCCCTCCCATCACCTGATGTTACCTAACTTCTCCTTTCTACATGTTATACTGTGCCTATGCATATATCTACATATATGTGTGTATACATTATAGTCTAGGATCCGTGTATGAAAAAGAACAGGCAGGGTCCTTTTTTTTCTTTTTCTTTTTTTTAAAAAGCAAACTTCATAAACAAATTTTTAAAATTCTACTTCTCTAGCACAATATGAAACCTGCAAAGCCCAGCTTAATAGTTTTGGCTTCTAATTCAAATATACGAAAGCCAACCTAACAGTCTTGGCCTTTTGTTATAATAAATTGTCTTTGATTATTTACATGTAAAAGAAATTTAGAAGCCTTTAAGTAGCTTTTCTCCTTAATAAAGCGGTAGTGTTTGCATTTGCCTCGTATGGCTACCTTGATAAATTACCACAAACTGGTGGATTAAAACAATGCAGCTGCTTGGGAAGGTGAGAAATAGGATTCTAAGTTCAAGACCCACCTCTCTGCAGGATGAGGTTGAGGCGGACAGGGGACCTTAGCCAGACCTTGCTGCCTCAAAATAAGAAGTGAAAACGTTAAAGTGCAGAGGTGTGGGGTGTGGGGTGTGAGGTGTGGCCCAGTAGCAGAATGCTTGACAAGCATATAGGAAGCCGTAGGTGTAGGCTTTTCAAACACTACTTTATTTGGGGGTTCCTTAAAGCTTCTACCTTCCTCCCAAGCCCCCAGTCCCAGGTAGGGGAAAAAGAAGATTGTAAGGGAAAGGAAATGTCGCCCTCTTTACTTCTTCCTGCTGGGTAGGGTCCTAGGATTCTTTTTGGGGGGAATAGCAATATCTGTCATCAGAAAATTCAAAAGTCCAGGTAACGAGCAAGCCAGCAAGACAAAGCAGCAAGATAAAGCCAGCAAGATAAAGCCAGCAAGAAGTCCTCCTCCTACTCCTCCAAGCTGTCACCCCTTCTTCCTCTGGGCTAGCCTATTTATATCCCTCAAAGTCCTCAGAATTAAACTAATTCCAGCTGGTAAAGAGCCCTTCTCAGAGCCCACACGAGGCAAATGGCCTGCTGCTATGGACAATCTGAGTCCATCACATATCCCACAACTGGTATTAAAACAAAAACATGTTTACATCCACAACATATAGGTTTAATCCCCACAAGAAAGCCAACACAAACTGATTCTCCTCAGCTATGTGCGCCAGAGTTGAATAGCCCCACTGGGCTAAATCTTCAGAAGGGCTGGGTGGTCCCTTCTGAAGTTTCCTTGACTGGCAACCACTGCCATCCTTGACTCCTGGCCTCTGTCTTCCCTCTTTCCAATTCAATCTGCATCCTGCTTTAACTTCTCTGTTCCCTTTTCCAAAACCCATTGTACTGATTCTGAGGACCAGCACAGTTCATGTAGGGTAGTTCCTCTATCTCGATTCCATAATTAAGTCACAGTTTCTAGTCCCTTTCACCATCTGCAGTAGACCTTCAGGTTGCAGGGGTTAGGAGAAAAGCATCTTGGGTGTTTTGCCTGCATGTATGTGGGAGTTGGATCCCTCACACAGGAGTTACAGACAGTTGTGAACAGGTCCTGGGAATTAAACCCGGTTGCTCTGAAAGAGCAGCCAGTGCTTTTAGCTGCTGAGCCATCTCTCTAGCCCTGAGAAGAGCATCTTTATTAGAGGTTATAATTTATTTATTTGTTTGTTTGTTTGTTTGTTGAGACAGGGTTTCTCTACATAGCCCTGGCTGCCACTGAACTCACTGTGTAGGCCAGAATGGCCTCGAACTCACAGAGATCTGCCAGCTTCTGCTTCTTCCTCTCAAATGTTGGGATTAGAAGTGTGTGCTACCATACCTGGCAGAGGTCATTATTCAGCCAAGTCCAATACTTGTCTGGTCTTCTTTAAAGCAGACATTACCAAATGTGTTCTTTCAGTGATGGTAAGAAGATAACTAAATGTGGCAAGCCACAATCATATTGTGTATAAACTGACACGTCTGCTCCCCGCTATGGTTAAGGAAGTGGTCCTTTTAATTGTAGATACGAAAGAGACGGAACAGTCAGAAGCATCTGGAAGAATCAAAAGCAGAGAGAGAAAGAATTAGGCTGAACATGGCCAGCAGACTGGACCTGGCCAGGGCTGTCTTCAAGAAAGGAGAGAATAGCCGAGGACAGAGCCTAAAGAAAACATAGTGAGAGAAGCGGGAGCAGAACATAGAGAAAACGTAGCAAGAACACCAGGCTTATAAGGAGAATGAGTAGCTGGGGGAGGGAGGGAAGCCCAGGAGCTGGAGGGAGTTCATGGTAGGAGAGGAGGTGAGAAGGGCTGGGATGCAAGCACAGACTCTGAAATGTGTACTTGTGACACCGAGGGAGCCTGGAGTCCAGCATGAGCTTTGAAATGCTGGTAGGACCCACAGGTAGCCACATGCCTCTTCTGCCAGACGCATGGGAAATGACTCCATTTGGTGTCTCAGGAACCAGTTTCACGGCATTCCTGAGGAATGCTGGCTTTTATCTAAGCGCCAGAGATCCTCCTATGGTCCAGGCTGAGCTTCTTTTTGGATATTTGCACTGCCTTTTGGAGTTTGGGGGACTGGAGCTCCCTTTGGACCCGACACTGCACTGGTGTTTATAAAAGATGCTGGACTGACAAGGAGGCTTGAGTTAGTCCTACTAAGACATCGTTGAAAAAACGGTATAGCCATTAGACACCGGTGTGCCTGCTTGGGAATCCCGGCTGCAACTGGTAAAGGGGTAGCTTGACTGTTTGCTTAATCTGGAAAGCCATACCACCTGCAGGCACAGGGGTGGGTGATGAGGGCAGGCACAACCCCTGCCATGCTACATGCCATAGGTCCTTCGTACTCCGTCTCCTGGGATGACATGAAACGTGTGAGTCTCTCTGTTTGTTTTTGTTTTTTTAACTTTATAAAGGCTGAAAGCAGCACATCAGCATAAATACATGTTCTTGCACTCGATGAAGAGGATGAAGTTTACCTTCTTATCACAATTTCCTCCTAAACTAGGAGAGCTGACTTCTTGAGTGGAGTTTGACGTTGGTTTCCATGTCATTAGGACGGGTGAATGGAAATTTTCGTGCAGAACATCTTTGCATGTAAAGAGATCAAGGGGGTGAAGGAAGATAGGAAAAAAGAAATACAAAGTATGTGGGGTTATAGACTTAAGAAAATACACAGGAGCAGGGCGTGGTGACGCACGCCTTTAGTCCCAGCACTCAGGGAGGCAGAGACAGGTTGATCTTGTGATTTCCAGGCCAGCCTAGTCTACAAAGCGAGTCCAGGATAGCCAAGGTTACACAGAGAAACCCTGTCTCAATAAATAAAAAAAGAAAAAGAAAGAAGAAAGAAAAGAAAAGACAAAGCATGGGTATGATAGCTCTGTGAATAAAGGCTCTTGCTGCCAGGCCTGATGACCTGGCTTTGATCCCCAGTTCACACAGGGTAGAGAGAACTTACTCCCACAAATGTCCTCAGATGCCACACAGGATGGCTTTTGAAGAATGACACTTAAAATTGATCTCTGCCCTTCATAAAGATGCGTGTGCATGCACGGGCAACTTCACACACAAGCAGGCATGCACACGCACACCCATCCCTTCCCTCCCACCACACAAAGCCCAAGGTGAAACCCACCCCAGGTCTTCACCAGCTACATCTGGATTGGTATGGATCAGTCTCCAGCCCTTCTCTCTCCCAGGGTCCCATCGCAAGCCTTCCTGGATGTGAAGTTCTATTCTTAGTTAAGAGAGAGAGAGAGAGAGAGAGAGAGAGAGAGGAAGCTCTGTCTTGTTCTGTTTTCTTTTCTGCCTGTGCTCCACCTTCTTTGTGGGATAGTCATGACCAGGGGTCCCAGTTTCCCTGTCTTTCCTATAAGTGAAGCATGTTCAGATGTTTCATGATTTTTAAAAATATGATCCTCTTGGACAAGCCTTTCGTTTTGCACATAAGGAAATTGGGGTTCACAGGAGGCCAGGAATATGGTTCATCCCCCGTGTCCTTGCCCAAGCCCACAGTGGGTTTCTATGGAGAGTATGAGGCTTAGAGTCATAGAGATAGCTGTAAGTGGCCTGTGATTCCAACACCATCCCTAAGGAAACATGGGGCCGGGGTGCTTCTGGCTTCCACACACAGCTTTCAGAGGCAGGTTATTATTTCAAAACAACTCCAAAGCATTCATCAGTGTCTGTGTTGGCCTGGCTTCACCTGCTCTACCTGTAGATGAGATTTCTTTTAACAGCACACTCCTCTCCCAACTCCCTGCTCCCCTGGCAGATGGCTCTTTCAGTGTGTCAAGCCTATAACTTGCTTCCAGCCCAAGCAAGATGCTCGGGGCACTCAAAGGTACTTCAAGGCACAGCTGGGCCTAGAGATAAGAAGGGCCATGCCAGCACCCACGTGGGTGGGCCATTTGTAGAAGGGTGGGGAGCCCTGGGTGAGGCTCAAGTTCAGTGATGTTGACTAAGCTATGGGGGAGAGTTCTCTCTCACCCCACGGTGGTGGGGCTGCCTGTGGTGGCTTGAGCTGATAGATGATTCTATTCTAGCTCTCTGAGGTGGTAGACAACCCTAGGAGGGACCTCAGCCCTGAGCTAGACCTCCAGAGCCCAGGCTACATTGTGATCAGTGTGGTCCTTGTGATAAAGAGTAGCTTAGGGAGGCCCTGTTCCTGGGTGGTGGGGACCCCGGGACTGAGAAAAACAGCCGTTTATCATTCTGTCTCCACCCAGCCGGAGGAGGCTCTCCAGAGACTGATAAACCCTGCATGCCATGTTCTCAACTAATTGTACATTTGTTCCTGTTTACATAAATGGTTAATGATCATACTTGGAAAATGTTGACGAGGGAAAATAATATTCTACAGTTCTGTAAGTCACACCAATCAAAATAATCTGTATTCTAGAACTGTTCAGTGCGTTACCTTTAGCCATTTAAAGTGACATAACAGGAATCAGAATATAATTATATCCTATATTTTCTTACCTCATAGCACCTCACAAGCTGTCTTTGCTACAACAAAATTTATAGACATAACTTTCTTTTGAGATAGGGCTTCACTGTGTAAATCAGGCTGTCCTCAAAGGCGGATATGCCTTCCTCTGCCTCCTAAGTGCTGGATTAAAGGCAGGCACCACCATGCCTGGCCATACAGACATAAGCTTAAGAGCCTTCCTTTGATTTGGAGGAGGTGATACATCCTCTGTCATTTCTATTGGGTTGGGCTGTTTCAGTTTTACATGGTTACAAACAAGGTCATGTTAACATACCATATTTTATAGCTTCAATTACTTCCTTAGAGGAAATCTCCAAGGTGGAATTCATCTACTTAATGCAAATAAACATGTAGAGGATGAACCATTTGAAGCTAGAGAGATGTCTCAGCAGTTAAGAAGCACCGACTGCTCTTTCAGAGGACCCAGGTTCAATTCCCAGCACCCACATGGCAGCTCATGACTGTCTGTAACTCCAGTTCCAGCGTACCTGACACCCTCACATAGACACACATTCAGGCAAAAGACCAATGAACGTAAAATAAAATAAATTATTCTTAAAAAGAATGAAGTGTTTAATACTATATTAGACTCAAAATGTATATGTATATGTATCTCAAAATACATTCTAGTTTTCTTTTTATGGTGTATATAATACATTCTCATTGTAAAATGTCAAAATACAGAGACACAATGACTAATAATTCTGCCATTAAAAAATAGTAACTCTTTTATATAAAGTCATCCCTTAGATTCAAGGTGGGCATTTGTAAGGTATTCACAAAACTCCCCTTACATAGTCAATACAATTCAATTCTCTCGCAGAGAATGATTGCATGTTTGCCATAAACTGAGCTCATGTCCTATGGACTTCAGATCCTCTCACCACGTTCAAAGACATGGAAATGCCATATAAATGCCATAGTGTGTCCTATGGGGATAACAACAAGAGATCTGTACATATTCGATGCAAATTCATCCCCACCTCTGTATTTTCCATTCATGGTTCAGTGAGTCCACAGACATGAAACCTGTGGCCACAAAAGATGGACATGACGGTACCAGCCTCTTTCCCTGCTATCCTGGAATCATTTGTTATATAAAAATTGTACTTGCTTAATCTATTTTTGCACATCCTTAAAAATTCTTCTAAAACATATTTTTCCTCTGTGTGTGTGTGTGTGTGTGTGTGTGTGTGTGTGTGTGTGTACACAAGGGAGATTGGATACATATGTGTGGATGTCAGATTTAAACAGGAGTCTTCCCACATGGTTCTCTAGGCAGGGTTTCTGACTTCAACCCAGAACTCACCAATTCAGCTGGTCTAAGTAGCCAGCTGGTGCCAGGTATCCCGTCTTCCTCTCCTGTGCGCTGGGATTATAGGCTGGTGGACACACATTTACATAGGTGGCAGGGATCTAAACTCCAATCTTCATACCTTAACTAGTTAAGCCAGCTTCCCAGCCCCTTGACCATGATTTTCAGTCACTACAGGACACCCCACTTTATGCCCCTTCCCACTTGTTATTGGACTCCTTCTCAACCCCACCCCCAATTTCCCTGTACTACACACCACAGCAAATGCTAAAACAGCCCCTACTTTCACGATGAAGGGACTGCCTTAGTGACTGTCACAGAATTACAGTTTTCTGGGTGTCTCCCTAAGAGTTGGTATCTTGAAGGAAAAGCCTGCTCTTAATCCAGAGAAGGAGGCAGACAGAGTATTTAGGTGGGGGGGGGGGGCGGTGAGAGTACACGAGAGCGTGGTACTCACCCACCATGCCAAGTGGGCATGACAAATTGTCACTCCAGAAGGAAAGGGTGGGGAACCCAAGGGGTCCTGTTAGGACCCTCAGGTTCAAATGTCAGAAATACCACAAACCAGCCTAAGCCGAAGAAAGAAAAATTAATTTGTTTGCAGGTTAACCAGAAGTCAATGGGCTGCTGGCTTCAGGCCTGTTTGGATAGGAAACACAAAGTACTCTCCCAGGAGCTCTCTCGAGGCCTCCCTTTGTGCAGTCCTCTGACTGGGCTCCCTTCTCAGGCAGCTTCTCCCCAGGTAACAACAGACAACTGTCCAGCAGTTCCAAATGGATGTGGTCTCTGTCCTGCTTCGTCCTGGTCCCGGTAGCAACATCCATTACAACCTTGGCCAGCCACACTGGTTAATGTGGACGAATCTGCAAGTGGCAGAAGCCGCAAGAACCACAGGACATCATCTGAGAAAATGGTTCTTCAAAGGAAAACTTCTTGGCTGTCGTGGAATGAAGGGTTGGATGCTGGGAAGACAAACATCTGGTATCCTCGTCACAGAGCAAAATGGGATCAGGGGTAGTCATTCTGAATCACCCCAGGGGCTGTCAAGAAGGCGAGACTAGGAAGGATCATAGTGGGTTAGCCTGGAGTCCTGGAGCATGCTATGTGCTCTTGCCCACATCGCCATCTAGTGTGCATCGTGGCATAGCAGAGACACCGAGGGCAAAGCAGGTGGATGGAGGCTCCCTATTGGGCTACCAGACAGGGTGGCTCAACTTGGAGACTCCTTACACTGGGTGTGAGACGGAGCCAGATTTAAATTATATAACCTTATTCCACCTTGGAGGGAAAGAAATCAACAACCACATGGTGCCTTCCTCCCTAGTTTCTCTTTTCTGGGGCTTTTTTCTCCCTCCTGTACCCAGGCATCTCCACTCCATCTGCTGGCAGTCCGGTGCTCTCCCAATACTGCCTAGACCCTCAGATCTGCTTCCCCCCACACTGTCTCTGCTATACAGTTGGCCCCCTTCTCTCCAACTTGAGCATTTAACACAGCTCGCTGTCAAATTTTGCTTCTTCCGGTTAATCCAATTCGAACTGTAGCAGGGCCCCGGATCTCAGGAGGCCTGCAAACCTTAGCACAGCTGACTCCTTGGTGGAAGTCCCATTTAGGCTGTAAGACTTAGCACATAGACAGCACCACCTGCCAAAAATGAAAACAAAGACCAATCGGTCAAAGTCGATAGTTATGGGATAGCTTCTAAATGTACCATCCTTGCCTTTTGGCTTCTGTAGTTCTGTGTCTGGCTAACTGTTCTTGTTAACTGAAGTATGTCAACCCAGGACATGTGTTTTTGTTTTTGTTTTATGTTTTGTTTCTGACTAAAAGTTCACCCTAAGAAAGGCTTGGGGGCAACACGAGGATCCCAAACATCCAGCGTAATTGCCAGCACACTAATAAAGACTCTTCATTGGTTTAAGCCTGGGTCCGAGCAGTCTTCTCTGGTGAACACCCCACAAGAACCATGGTGGGAATTTTATAATAGCCTTCTTTCACAGAGAAGGAGGTATACAAGGTCTCTTGTATCCTATAAGCCCCGGTTGGCTTTGACTCAATATGTAGCCGAGGATGACCTTGAACTCTGGATCCTCCTGCTTCTGCCTCCTGAGTGCTGGGACCACAGGCATGCACTACCCTGTTAGCCTAATATAACCTTCTGAATCCTCCACAGAGCTTAAATTTTCATCAGTTAAAGAACAGTTAGTTAACCATGTGTCCAAGGACTACTTGCAAGCAATTCAATTATTTGCCACAAACATATGGGGGAAGGGCCACATGACAAACTCCGTGATAGTCAGCAGGGGACAGATGTAAATAAGCAGGGTCTGGATCTCTCAGAAGTAGCAGTGAGATCGTGAGACAGCTTCTACTGAGTGTCACGCTGTGCTATGCACACTGCATTAGGTCTTGTCTTGTCCCTTACCCTCTCTGGTGAGAATTTCTAGGAAAATAAAAATAAAAACCAGGCACCATCAAGATGCTCAGTAGCTTTGATCCCTGGAGCCCAGGTAAAAGAGGAAGAAAAGATTCCACTCCATACAGTTCTCCTTTGATCTCTAGGCATGCACCATGGCAGGCTGCCCTTCCCCAACTCACATACAAGGACTTTAGGTCTAAAAGAAACTTTATTCATAAAATAAGACCCAAACCTCAAACCCACCCAAGCTTTCCCTCCTTCTGCCTACAAGCAAATAAGCTATGCACAGTTACAAAACAGCTGAATTTCCAGTAGAGAAAAAGACACCCTTCCTTTGGGGACGCCCCCACCCCTGGAGGCACAGAGAGGAAGTACTTTCCTTATGACTGGATCCAGGACATAGAGCTAAAACCTCGTAGCTTAATGCTGGTGGGTCAAACACCAGGGCCATTTAGTGGCTGTGTCTTCTCAGTACTGACCTAGCATCTGGGAGTGGAAATGAGAGGAAGATTTGGAGTGAGCGGCATGGAGTAGTGTCCAGTGGAGAAGTGGGCTTTCTTCCGAGGGAGTGCATTCACTGTCCCTAAAAACTGTCCCGGTGTTGATTTGGATGCCTTCACTCAGGGGCAGCTGCCCATGTTGGCTTCCTTGCCAAGCCCAGGTGCAGAGACACAAACTCCAGTGCCCTCTAGTGGCACATTCCTCATCTCAGTGTATGGCTCAAAGAGGAGTTGCCGGCAAAGCTGGTAAAGCTGGTAAAGTTGTAATGGGTTCTCAGCTTCACTCATCAATGTATCTCAAAAGATGTCCAAGTCCCCAAAACATCCACACCCTGAGTCTAGAAGCCTCCAGCCGCCATGCCCTAACATCCCAAGCTCCCAGAAGAGCTTCTGACTGTCCTGCCTCGCTCTCCTCTTTGTTTCCTCTCTATGCTAATCAACTGATCAAACTCAGCCTCTCTCCAGGGCTCTCTTTCTAAACAGATGGAGGCCAGCAAAATCTCAGCATTCCTGGGAGCGCTGGAACAGACACAGGAGGATCACAGAGTCCCGTTCACGCCGAAAGCCTGGGAAACAGGACACCCTCAGCGATTCCTGGCGTCTGAGGGAGTGGCATCTTGAGGCCTCCATTGTGCTCCATCATCTCTCCACCTAGTACCACAACGCATCACACTTTGGCCTCGCCCCAACCTTCTGAAAGAGGCAGGCTGCCGTGCAGAGGTTGAGAGCAGACGAAAAGAAAGGACACAGGTGCTATCGGGGGTCCTAGGTACAGGCCAGGCCACAGGGTCAGAGGCAATAGAGAGCCCACATGGTGTCTCAGAGGAATTACATGACTCAGCTGAGTTGTTGAAGAGTTCTCCGGGGGTATACAGTAGTCAGCCCATCGCCGGGGATCACCTTTCAAGACTCCCGGAGCCACACATACATAAATACATACATACAAATATATATTAAGTATTTTCCAAAGCATACATACCTATGATAAAGCTTAATTTATAGATTAAGCACAAATTTAGCATTCGTTTAAAAAAAAAATAGAACCTTACAATTATACATCAGAATAAAACTTCCAGCATTGCTTTTCTTGGGCTTTGGGGCTGTTATCGAGTACAATAAAGATTTCTGGGACAAAAGCACGGCAGCACAACGGTTGTCAGTGTGCCGGCTGAGCTGACTTCCAGGCAATTAACGGGAAGGTAATGACCACAGCACAGATACCCTGGACAAAATGGTGACTCTTATCCCAGGTGAGACACCAGAGCAGGATGGTGCAAGATTTCTTTGCGCTGCTTGCAGAGGTGCGCAACTTCAAACTTGTGAATGTTTTTTGGAATTTACCATGTGATATTTGTAGGCGGCGGTTGACCACAGGTAACTGAAACCACAGCAAGTGAAACCTCCGGTGGGGGCGGGGGATTGCTTGGAAAGTATTTGTGCTTGATTCATCCAATTTAGCCACTCATTAAGTGAGTAGAGGAATAGTGCTATATGTCCAATGGCTGTATATCTTCTTTAATTAAAAGAAAATCATTTCCATTTTAGGTTTTGTAGTGAAAGTAATCCCTGTCCCAACCCACTATGTCACATGACCACAGAGAGCTTTGTTAAAGACCAGAGATGGGGAAGAGGATTTGTCATTGATCTTGGACACTCGGGTGCAGAAAACTCCACGGAGAGGCTGTTTCTTCATCGGTGGCAGTCTTACAATTTGTAGGGATCATGAGAAAAAGGCCAAGAGATGCGGGCATCGGATTGTGGAGAGCAACAACACCTTTCTTGGCTCAGGTGAACTTTACGCAGGGGACCAGGGGACCAGAGCCACAATGAGAAAGTGGCTCTCGAGCTGAGGAAGCTCAACAGAGTGAGAGTTGAGATAAAATGAGAGCAGGAGAGGTCCCAAGAGAGGGTTGCCCACCACGCTGTGTCATCCAGAGACTGTTTTTTTATTAGACGTATGGCATACGCTGAGAAAAGACTGAGCTAATTATATTGAAATTGGTTATTTTCCTGGTCTATCACAGCTTAAGCCAATGTGGACTCCCGCATCCTTTGTTTGCCCTATAGTCGGGGACGTGACTATGTGCTCTTTACCCAGTCATAGGGAAGTCACACGCTGCAGTCATCCCAGTTCATTCTTTCCCTCCCTCAGCTTGTTTTACTGGTCCCTAACTAAACTACGTTCTCTCTTTGCTCCTGGCCATGCACCCTTGCTCTCACAGGGAGCTGACTCCTCTCCAACACACAGGTTTAGCTGTGAGGCCATTTAATAGGTCCTTTCCTTGGGGAAGGCTGCCTGGCTTCAGGTTGCCTCCACTGACTCCGTCCTCTACACGGTGGAACACAAGTGACTCTCTTTAGAGTTTAGAACGTCTCCTCTGTCCCGCCAGGGTTCTGGCACGTTCTCCCTCATCGTAAGACCACCCTCGCATAGTCACCCCCAGTCTTCCAGAAAACCCCCTTAGGCTTTGCCCAGAGAGAGATCTGACGGCTGCTGGTTCTGAAAATGGAGGAAGGGGCCATAGGTGAAACAAGAAATGCACTCAGAATCTGTAATTTCTGTAACCTCCTGCCTAATGTTTTCAGCAATGTATTTGAAAAGTACCTTGATCTGTGATCTGTTAATTTGGGGTAACTCAAATCTGCGTTCCTGGGCCATGGTCACATGGACCTCCATAATAAATTATCTCCTTATCCCCTTTGAGGTGAGAGCTGTGCTTTTGCATGACAACACCAAGCTCTTAATATTAACGTCCATCAAGTAGATATGCTCCCTCCTCTTATAGGCAGAGGTATGCCATTTTATAACCATCAAGATGTAACTGAAGCGCTAGTGAAGTGAGGCGCTAGTGATGGAAGCCTATCGTGTTAAGACATGTTAAACCCCCTACTTAACCTTCTCAAATCACCTTTGCAGTTGTAGTCAGTATAGTAGAGAACCTAAGCATAGAGCAGGGAGAAACGTAAAACCTCATGCCCGAACGTTGACAGCAGTGCTGGGAGGCAAACAGATTCACCAGGGAGGAAGCAGGACTCTAGGCGTTGTTTAGAAACACAACAGACAACAGCCTGGCAGGTCAGAAGGGCAGACTCCTCTCCAGCAAGGGGGCAGGAAGCCAGCTGTACAGACAGGGGCACTTCCCAAGTGAGGCCAGCTTTGGGAGGTCCCACCAGAGCCTGAACAGATGCCCTCTGGGTGTACGAGAAACTTTTGTCGTGTTAAACGTGGCCCAGAGGGACAGCCACACCTGTCCCAGATCTGTCTCCCCAGCTTCCATGGGGTTAACTGAAAGCAGGTGTGTTGCATTGCCTCCGAGAGATGCCTCAGTTTCCCTGTGTGAAGCAGTTGTGGTGTCTGTGCTAGATCGAAAGAAAAGATCCTCAGTTAAGGACACATCGCGAACATTTATGATCTACAGGCATGTTCATGAAGATGCAGACACCAGTGTCACTGGACTTAAGGTCACAGCCTACACTGTAACAAGCCAGGTTCAGGCATCTGTTTAGATAAGTAGATCTAAATTTGTAGCAAAAGCAAAAAAAAGTAATTCAATATGACTACACTAGGAAGAGAGACCAGGAGGTCCAGCAACCTTCCATGTCCATGTTTGGGGTCCCGACCCGAGGTTACAGTTTAAGTGGAGGGCTGGAGTGTCTTCTCCACAGTGCTTTAACACGTTCCAGGAGATAGGTTTCCTCTCTGGCTGATCCAAGCTTTAATCTTTCTCTTCTTCCAGCAAGAGAGTCCTGGGGGGAATTGTGATTTCTCTGGTCCGTTGTTTGAACAATCTGACAGTGAAACAGAAGCACACAGTGTCTCCTTAGAACATCTTCAACTCTGCCAGCCTGGGGAGACCAGGAACATTAACATTAGACAACCATGAACCTATGAGGCTTTTTTTGTTGTTGTTGTTTCTTCAAAAAAGTCTTCCTCGACAACTCACACTAGAATGTTCTTCTCATGTAATTGAGTATCTCCTCCCAAGTCCTGTCCACCCAGAGCCTATGAATGTCATCTTATGGGTAACAGGGTCTTTGCAGATGCAATGAAGTTCAGATAAGCTCACACTGGACAGGAGCGAGAACTCATATGACTAGTGGCTTTGTGAAAAAAAAAAAAAAAAAAAAAAACAAGGTGCAGAGAATAAGAGGCTGCAGCTACGGTACATACCGTACCGCCTCCTTCAAAGGCTCAGGCATCATTGCAGAAGACGGAGATGAAAGAGAGGAAGAGCTAGGGCTGGTAACTACAAGGAAACATCTGGACAAACAGGGCAGCTGCACATATGAACTCACAGCGATTGTGACAACATGCACAAGACCACCCATGTAAACCCAAGCCAGACCAAACCCCAGCATGGAGAGGGGAGGTGGGCACACAGGTCTATCCCTAGACAAGGAGCTACTGGCAACTGTTAGCCGCTAGAAGAAGAGTCAGTTTGCTCCAGGATTTGCTCCAAGAGTATAGCACCTAATAAGCTGACTCCACGCCAGTGGAAAGGCCACTCAGTGAAGACTGTTTGGGCAGCACAAATTGACTTTGACAAAACTGGGTGGGAAGGGAAGGGGGTGGAGCTGGGAAGAGCTGGGTGAAGGATCCTCTCCTAGAATCTCCAGCAAATGTACAGGCACCTTGATTTAAAATCCAAGCCTATAGCACTGGACGGTCATAGCTCCCTGTTGCTTGATGGTATCCACTTCAGGGTAAGTGATGGCAACTCTAAGAAATGAATGCCTGTATACTGTCACCTTTTCCTGTATTTTTCTTCCATCTTTCCAAATAACCGTTACATATGAATTACTAGAAAATAATGCTTGGTGTAATGATGCATGCTAGTCTAGAATATTAATAGAGGTTCCCTTAAAAGATACCATCTTAATCCCAACTGGTTCATCAAATAAGAATTTTAAAGGGCAGGGTATTTTGAGATAGCCTGGTCCTTAAGTCAGAGTATCTCAGTGGCCACCTAGGTCAGTGTCTGAATGCCAGCTGGCCTTAGATACATATCGTGGGATTTTCTACCATGTAAATTATCCCAACTGGTGATTTATTTTTATAGCAACACATTGTCAACAAATAGCACCAAAGTAGGAATTGGAAACACTCCAGTTGGAATACCTGAGTTCCCCTTGGGGCTCTTACACAAATCACTCCAATCTCCCCAATTTGCAGGTTCCTGCATTGTTAAAGGAAAATAATAAAGGATGAGGCAACTCCTTCTTTGGCTCTAAGCTTTTGTGGTTTTATGATTCTATTACAGATAAATAGTTCAGAGTTGGTGCACTCAGCTCCCCACTCATGATTTACATTCATGGATCCAATTAACAATGGTCTGGAACTCTCTCTTATACATTGCATCAGTAATAAATATGTACAGAGGTTCTTGTTCCTCATCCTTATCCCCTGACAATAAAGTATAGCTACGTGCATAGACCTTACGTCATATTAGGTCTCATAAACAATCTAGAGATGAGTTAAAGTATTCATGAGGAATATGAAAGTACTACATATACAAGGGACTTCAACATAGGTGGATTTTGATACCGGTGGAATTTGTGGAATTAATGCCCCACAGTTCCTGAGGGACAAGTGTTATTTAATGTAAAGCACAAAAGCCTTGATCACTGCTATGAACTCAGTGGCAGCTCAGTCTGCCACTGGCAACAGAAAATGCAATTCAAGGATACAGACAGGGCAAGCCCAAGCAGTCCTGTTTAGAGCCTCAAGGCTTCTCCTTAGATACTGTTGAATCAGTCCTTGATATCTTCCACAGAAAAGAACCTCAAAGTAAGTCAGAGAGTTTATTGATTAAACAGAAAAAAGCAAGACTCGGCTGAGGAGACTCAAGGGCAGACATCAGGACAGGCAGGAATGCACCTTGGTGCCACAGAAGTAGAAAGAATTCCCAGGATTCATCTAGGTAGAGACAGGAATCAGAACCTAGAGATGAGGGGCCTTTCCTTCATTATGTCTCCTCTATTTCCTGGTAAGCTATCCTATGTCAATGCAATGGGACTTGAATGCCTGAAACTTCAGGGCTGACCGTGGCTGAAGATCAGCCTTCTGGATGATCTTCAGGATCAGTGGATTCTGACTATCCAGAAACTGAAAAATCTACATCCAGGACAGGATGGGTATCTATATCCAAGACAGGTAGGGTGAGAAGGTCAGATCTTGGAGAATAGAGGGTCATAACTCCATGAAATTCTGGAAGAAATTATATCATTTCCTGATACATTGGACTGTATAAGCAATAAAGCACAACACAGATTGTTGTTCTTAGACTCAAAATCAACACCCAAAATAAAGGATCTTTTCCCACACAAGGAGCTTGAGGTTGACCTTAAGACTAGCCAACCATAACAATCTGTTCTGTGTGTTATTGTCTATACAGTCCATTGTCACAGATGACAGCATTCCAGATTCCTAAAGCATGATCCTCCAATCTCTAAGCTGACCTTCTCATGTTCCCCTTAGATCACGCAAGCTAAGACTTTCAAACCCACGGAGCTCGCTGTGCATGCATGAGCTGGATTTGGTTCTCAGAACCTACGTAAGAAAGCCAGGTGTGATGGTGCATGCTTGTAATTTTAAAGAAGGGGAGGCAGAGACAGGTAGATGTCCCTGGGGCTCCGTGGCCAGCCAGGGGAGCGGAATTGGTGAGTTCCACACTCAGTGAGTAATCCTGTCTCAAAATAAGTAATAAATAATAAAATAAATGAATGAACAAGCTAGACTAGATGGCATCCCAAGAAACAATAGCCAAAGTTAGCCTCTGGCCTCTACACACACCTGTAGGTACACATCCATGAACACACACACAGACAGACACAGACACACACAATTACAATCTCCGGAGAGCCAAAGCTACACCCTGTACAGAACAGAGACTCTTCAGGCATCATCAAGTCTTAAGATTAAGAGCTCAAAGTCTCAGAACAGGGAACTGAAGCAGGAGAATAGCTAGTTAGAAATAGAAGGGAGCATAAAGCAGGAAAAGGCCCGTTTATCCCCTGGTTCTTATTTTTGTCTCTCTTGGCCTGAGCCCCAGGAATTTCCTCATAAGTAACCAGCCACCTGCAAAAGAACTGTCCTCCGCTTCCAGAGAATCATCACAGAGAAGACTGTCAAAATGGCAGCCCAACCTTCTTGTGACCTCTGCACAAATAAGTGTACCTTTGATCAGGGTTTCTGCCTGTATCAGCATTCCCTTCTCTACCTGCAAGCCCATACCATGTATTTTTCAAAAATCCCTTCTTTGAGGGTAGAGTTCTAAGGGTAACACAAAGAAACATACCAGCATATACTTTGCCTAATAGCTAAACTTAGTTGTATGGGAGGTTGCTCAAACCCAAAGGTCACATGTGCAGCTTCTTCTGGAATGCTGAGGTGCATCCTGCTCCTGATGCCTGCTCTTGGGTCTCTTCAGCTAGGTCATGTAAGTTTGTTCCGCTCTGACTCATTCTGACATTGTTTTCTGAGGAGGACATCAAGGACCCAGCAGAGTCTGAGTAGAAGCCCTGAGGCACTCAGCAGGAAGGCTCCAGTTGCTCTGCCTGCAGTCTCGTTAACTGAATTCCAAGTCCAGCTGTGTAACTTCACCAGAAAGGCCAGGCGACCCAAGCTGGTGCTAGACCAAGGGTTCTGTTTTAAGGTGAAGAACTGCTGGTTCCGTGCCAGCGGGTTTTACTTGACAAGTAGACCTTTCGAAAGCTCTAAAAATAAAAATATTTTCAGGTGTTTAGTAGGATGGTCCCATCTGTGGTCTAATCCCTATTCCCAGGTCTCCACTCTCAGTTACACAGCTCTGCAACTTCAAAGCAATTAACTGAGCTAGGGAGGGAACAGATCATGGAGTCAGTATGCAGGACCGTGCATTCCGCCATATTTCTCCTCAGAACCAGGGCACAGGATGGGTCTTTGGCTTGGGCAAGCCAAGAGACGGCACCACTGACTGAGTACCTTCCCATCTGTGAAGCAAAAACAGTTGCCGGCAGAATGGGAAAATGCACAGAAGTGGATGGGTGAGAAGGGCCAGTGAGTAAAACTGCTTGTCATGAAAGCCTTGAGGGCCTGAATTCAATTCCTGTAACTTAGAGCAGAAGGTGAGAATCTTCTCTAGAAAGTTATCCTCGACATGTCTGAATGGCTTCTCCCTTGGCATAATAAATGAAACTGGGCCAAATTTAGAGTAAAAAGGCAGGTTGATTGCAGTTCACTGACCTCACAGGACGGGGTCAGTGAAGTTGAAAGCCTGGGCTGCGTTAGAGGCTTCTTAAAGGGGAGGGGAGTTGTGACGTGATGGCCTTATTTGGTGAGGTTAGGTCCAGTGGTCACTTTAGAATAGGAACTAGGAGTTGGCATTGTCTACCGTTTGGCACAGGCTTTTGAAAGGGGAGACTTCTGGTAAAAGAGAAGGGCTGGGACCTACCGGCCCAGGCCATCTTGCCTTTGTCCCCAAACCTCTGGCCCAACAATGTCTACATGCTAGCTGCTGCACATGCGAACCCTCCCTCCAATCGTGCACACAAGAAAAAGAAAGAAAGAGAGAGAAAGAAGAAAGGAAAGAGAGAGAGAAGAAAGAAAGGAGAAAGAAAGGGGAAAGAAAGAGGAAAGAAAGAAAGAAAGAAAGAAAGAGAGAGAGAGAGAGAGAAAGAAGAAAGAAAGAAAGAAAGAAAGAAAGAGAAAGAAAGAAAGAAAGAAAGAAAGAAAGAAAGAAAGAAAGAAAGAAAAGAAAATGATGGTGTCCTGGTTTGGCCATAGGACCTAGGCCTTGCTAGGACATGAAGTTTTCTAGAATCCTCTGGGAAGATAAACCAAGGAAAGATAAACCGCGGTCTCACGATCACCTTGCGGCTTGGGGACAACCAGGTTAGCCTGGGGTGGCCAGAAACCAAGCGGAGCTCCTAAGCGAGCCCGGCTGGAGTCGGCAAGCTAGCCCGGCGCCCCGTGCCAATCATTCGGTAGGCCCCGCCCCCACGCAGGCCCGTTTTCCCACCCTCCCCAGCGCGCGCGCGCTCGCCTCCTACGTGCGCGCGCCGACGCGAGCTGTGATGTGACGTTGGCGGGCGCGCGCAGCGTGGCTCCCGGAAAGGAGCGGAACCTCCAGGAAGCTGATGGCCGGGATGCGGTGCCCTAGTGGCCGCCCGCCCCCCCGGAGCCGCGGCCCGCCCAGCAGGTGAGGCCGGGGTCCCGAGGGGCGAAGGCAGCGGGAGGCTGCGGTCCTGTTCAGCCGTCCCCACCGCTACATCCGGGCCGGGCCGGAGCCCCATGACCCCGGTGACAGGTGCTTGTCCCTGGACACCGTGCGGGGTCTCCGGAGCGCCCTGGCGAGTGTGGGCTGAGGGAGAAGGACTCTTGCTCCCAGGCCTGGATGGCCCCTGCCTGCCTCCCGAAATCTGACCCTGACGCATGTATCATCATGTATTTGCTTTGCTCTGCGCTTTGGGGAAGTTTCCTGGGAAGATTTCCCGGTGGGAAAAAAAATGGAGCTGGTTGAGAGAGAGAAAGAGAGAGTGATGGTGCACGGTTATGTTTCTCAACTTGAGTCATGCGTGGACTCCTTTTAAAGGGACAAGTCTACCCGTTTCTCAGGAATATAACCCCAGAACCTGCAAGGGCACCACAGACCCGAGCTAGGTGAACACAGGTGCAGAGACCATATGTTACTAGAAAACAAAAGAGATGCTTTATAATTGAAGACCCGCATGTTACATAGTAAACTAGAGGTCAATTACAATCCTAAATTAGACACCCAGTTAAAGTTAGGTTTTAGTCTTTCATGTATTCAGCTTTTGTGAGAGGAAATTACCCACATTTCCATCCTCAGAGAGGGCTAAGGTCTGTGTTGTGTTACCTTATGTTTCAAGTGTCTTTGTATCTGGTTTGTTAATTGTCTGATGTAGTCGCAGAACTATGCTTATTTATATGAGTAGTTTAAGAAAAATAAGTAAATATGATTTACTACCTGTTTTAAGATTTAATTTATCATTACCGTATATGTGTGATAATACCGTATATGTGAGTGGATGATGGGGGGGCATCCATATGCCTTGCCCCAGGTCTGGGGTTTATAGAACAACTCTTTTTGGGGTTCCAGGAAATTAATTCAGATAACTGGGATTGCGCGGTAAGTGCTCTGCCTGCTGAGCTATCCTGCCAGCCCCCACCACCTGTTTCTGAATGTCACTGAATTCATGGCTTACATCCTTTTTTTTTTTTTTTTTTTTTTTTCCAGAGCTGAGGACCGAACCCAGGGCCTTGCGCTTGCTAGGCAAGTGCTCTACCACTGAGCTAAATCCCCAACCCCAGCTTACATCCTTTTAGCCCTATCAGGAAATGTGTGATCAGAGACTTTGAGACAAGAAAAACATGAGAATTGATCTACAGATCTGTCTTCTCTATGTATTTGTTCAGCATGTTTATTTAAAATAGGCTACGAATGAATCATGAGATTTGGAGTACGGGAAGACAGTAGAAAGTATAACGACTATATATGTGTGTGTGTGTATATATGTATATATATGTATGTATGTGTGTGTGTGTGTGTGTATATATATATAGTTTTTACCCAGTGGCCTTGAAAGAGGTGTAAGTGTGCAAGCAGGTTGTGAGGAGGGAGCAGCATTTTTTTTAAGATGTGTTTATTATGTACACAGTGTTCTGCCTGCATAGACACCTGCATGACAGAAGAGGGAACCGATGGTTGTGAACCACCATGCAGGTGCTGGGAATTGAACTCAGGACCTCTAGAAGCACATCCAGTGCTCTTGACCTCTGAGCCTTCTCTCCAGCCCAGGGAGCAGCATTATTAGAAGCCAGAGGCCAATATTAGAAGGGCTTGTGTGGGAATAGGCCCACCTTGCCAGAGCAAAGAGATATTCTTGAGAGTGAGGCAAGAACAGGTTGTTGATACAATGTGGGGACAGTTGATGGATTGAGGTTTTCAGGTGCTACGTGGAGAAGTTGGTATTGATCTACAGGCTTTCAGGTTTTTCTTTGGCCAGGCTCTGAAGGTAGTGTTTCATAAAGAGTGTTTACAGTGAAAGCAGAAGCGGCTTCCCACAAGCTCGGTCTTGGAGTCACGTTGTCTGCTGTGGCCATCCTAGATGTGTGGGATGTTGATGAAGAGCTGACAGGATCCTGGGGCCTGGGAGATGGCGTAGAGGGCAAGGTGCTTGCTCTGGAAGTGTGAGGACCTAATTCAGATTCCATCGCTGGGGGAGGATGGGGAGCAGGGGGATCCACGCCTGGCCAGTTGGGGAGCTCCAGGTTCAGGGAGAGGCCTTGTTTCAGATGTGGAAGTGGGGAGTGATTGAGAAAGATGCTTGGTGTTAATCTGGCCTACACACACACACACACAAACGCACACGTGTACCTGCACACACATGAACATATAGACACAAAAGAATTGGCAGGGCTTAATGAACGATGGACTGTTGGCACAGGAGAAGTGAGAACTGAAGCGGAGGACAAGGCAGCCATGCTGGAGGTGGTGCCTCATACATCTGGAGAATCCAGAAGTTGAAATGTTTAACCCAGACTTGGCTTAACTGAGCTTAAGGTTTCAGGGCTTTAATAAGCTGAAGATACGGACCTGGGCCTGGAGGAAAGTCTTTCTGGGGGAGACTGCAGAGCTGGTATAGGGAAAGTGTGGACTGTAGAAGGCCATTCAGAGCGGCGACCAGGGCAGTACATGAGTAGTAGCGGTAGGGCAAGATTGACAAGGACTTGCTGCTTAAAAGTACCATTTGATGTGGATGTCGGAGAACTATGGAGCATGCGTGCAGCTCCGTGCATTCTCCAAGTTGTTTTGCTGCATCTTCCACCAGGAGCTGAGTCACCGCTGCACAGCAGCCTTCACCTCGAAGCTCACTGCAGTCATTTCTTACAAGCTCTGCTAGTGCAGTTGCTCAAGGTTCTCCTTTGATTCTCTGATACTTAAACCATTCGTTTTTGAAATACTCTTCATGTCATCTCAAGTTTTCTGGCTCACAAGTATTTGTGATTTGATTGGTCATTTTCAAGCGTGTTGTGATGGTTACTGTTTGGTTGTTAACTTGATTGGTTGGGAAATCCTCAGAGATTAGTAAGGCATGCCACTTTCAGCCATGTCTGTGAGGGCATTTCCACACAGGATCAGCAGAGCCTGTTAGCCCACTCTGTGGGAGACTTCCCTGTAGGCCAGGTACATAAATGGAGTAAAAAGAGAAAAAGGAGAAAGACAACTAGACCTAATTCAGCAGAGCCTTTCTGCCCCCTCTTTCTCTCTGCTTCCTGGCCGCCATGATGTGTCCTGCTCTGCCATGCCCTCTGAAACTGTGAGCTAAAACAAGTCCTTCCACTGTAAGAGGTTTTCTCCAAGGTGCTTATCACAGGGCTGAAAAGTCTGACTAACCCAAGTCCGAAAATCCTTGTTTACTGTCTATGTTTTTCACCAAGTAAGCTTCCTGGCTGATGTGTATCTTTTTTTTTTTTTTCCATTAGAGAGACATGGCTGAAGAGATGGCTCAGCATTCAAATACACGTGCTGCTCTTCCAGAGGACCAATGTTAAATTCCCTGCACCCACATGACAGCTCACAACTGTCTATAACTCCAGTTCCAGGGGATCTGACACCCTCACACAGACATAATGGGAGAGACTCACCAAGATATTGCCCCATGGACCAGATGTTGTTGTCACTGTCCTATTGCTGTGAAGAGACAGCGTGACCAAGGCAACTCTTATAAAAGAGAACATTTAATTAGTGGCATGGCTACAGAGGTTTAGTTCATTAACATCATGGTGGGGTAACATGGCTGCACACCTGGCACTAGAGCAGAAGCTAAGAGTTACAGCCTGATCCAGAAGCACAAAGAGACTGGGCCTGGCGTGGGCTTTGAAAACCTCAAAGCCCAACCCCAGTGGCACACTCTCTCCAACAAGGCCACACCTCCTAATCCTTCTCAAGTAGTGCCACTCCCTTATGACTAAGCCTTCAAATACATGAGCCTATGGGGGCCATTCTTTTATATATATTTATATAAATTAATATATATATTAATTTATATAAATATATAAGTTATTAATTATATATATTATTTTATGTACATTAGTGTGAAGGTTTCAGATTCCTTGGAATTGGCATTACAGATAGTTGTAAGCTGCCATGTGGGTGTTGAGAATTGAACCTGGGGCCTTTGGAAGAGCAGACAGTGCTCTTAACCACTAAGCCATCTCTCCAGCCCATGGGCTCCATTCTTAGCCACAGGCTTTATTTCCTTACATGATGTTCTGCTAAGGGGACCCAAAACCTAAAATCACAAAGGTTCTTGCTTTCTCTGGCAATAGGCCTAGTACAATTTAGAACATGTTTAAAACATGACAGCAATATTAGAAGTTTGCTTGCCTGAGCTCTGGTGCCAAGATTCCTAGGTGTAGAAATAGCCTTTGGAGTTTACATTTTAAGATCAAGTTACAGTATTGTGACTTCTTGTCAACAATCAGCCTTACATCAGTCCTCAGTGAAAGTATTAAGCAACTTATGGACTGTCCCTTTCTGTCAGAATTCTCACATACCTTAAAAGGGAAGTCCCGGAGATGAAGAGAATTAATCACTCAGAGTGCTTGCTGCTCTTCCAGAGAATTCACAGTCAGTTCTCAGCACCCATATCAGGGGGCTCATAACCTCTCCAGCTCTAAGGGACTTGATGCCCTCTTCTGACTGCTGTAGGCAAGTGTGTATGCATGCATACACACACACACACACATACAAATAACAATAAATTTTTTAAAAGATATAGGGTCCTAAGACAAATACCAGAAGCTGTAAAGTTTGCTAAGTATGCCGTGATCCTTGGTAAGGTGCATCTTAGAAGTGTATTCTCTTTTCTTGGCCCCATCCAAGTTCTTCTCTACCTCCACCTCTTATTGGCACCAGGTTTCCTGGGCTCTGAGCTCTCACAGCTGAGAGTCCGTAGAATTTAACAGAGCTGTTGGTAGCTTTCTTCATCGTTTCCCGAATGAGTGTTGTTGGAAGTTTTCTTATGATGGTCCTTATCCTGTCACATTCATAGTACTGAGCCATTTATGGCTTTTCTTCTCCTGCAGCCAGTTTGTGTTTAATAGTACATTTAACACTTTTTTCTTAGCTCAACTACCTCTCAACTGTCACTGGTTGTTTTGTGCAGTCCCTACGTCTTGAGTTTTTTTTAATTTAGATTATTTTCTTGTATGTCTATGAATGTTTTCCCTAAATACAGGTCTGTACTGCATGCATGCCTGGTGCCACACAGGTCAGAAGAAGTCAAAAGCATTGGGTCCTCTGGAACTGGAGTTATAGATGGTTGTGAGCTACCATGTGGGTATTGGGACTGGAACCCAGGTCCTCTGCAAGGGCAGCAAGTGCTCTTAGCTGATAAATCATCTTTTCAGCCCTTGTCTTGGGTTGTTAAATATTTAAATCTTTAGGGAATTGAATTTTTCACTATATTAAAGTGCTTTAAAAGTTATTTTACAAAATACATGAAAACTAATTTTAACATCTTTAATTGAAATAATTTTTACATTTTATATGACTTTTTTTTTTTTTTTAAGACAGGGTTTCTCTGTGTAGCCCTGACTGTCTTGGAACTTGCTCTGTAGACCAGGCTGGCCTTGAATTTACAGAGCTCCACCTTTGCCTCTGCCTGGAACTAAAGCCGTGTGCCACCACTGCCAAGCCACCACAGAAACATTCCTATTTAGCAGGCATGACCGCATGTATACGTGGGTGCATGTGTGCTTGTATGTGTGTGTGCGCGTTTGTGTTGTATCCCTCTGTACTGGGTTATGAATTCTTAAGGGTTGGGTTTAAGTCAGATTACCTGTGTAGCTCTCACTCCGAGTGTAGCGGGTACTGGCCCCTGCCTGGGATGGATGTAAGGAGAAAGTCAACACAAGTGTAACACCAGAGCCCCCTGCTATGTTAGAAGCTCTCACAGAAGCTCATGCTCCCTTTGCACCCTGAGGGGTGCAGGAATTCCAGCCAGTAGATCCCAAGAGGGGTGTTCTACAGAAGATGAGGCATTCACAGCTTGCTTTTGGTGTAGAGATCTATTGGGATCTATGATGGCTGCCTGAGGAGCTTTTGCTGTGATGTCCATGTCCAGCACCTGCCCAGACCGTGCAGAGGCCACATGGGTCGGAATAAGGCTAGTGCAATGAAGATCTCAGACATTCTGTGTTTATATTTTTACATTTAATGTGGTTATCTTTATTATTTGCTACAATGGGCATAAACCCAGAGCCTTGCCCATGCTAGGCAAATGCCTCAGCCTACTTTTTACTTTTTAACTGAAACCAGTCTCTCTAGCTTCCCCAGGCCATTCCTGAGTCCACTGCATTAGCCAGGAGGGCATTGCACTTGCAGTCCACCTGTCTTAACCTCCCGAGTAGCTGGGTTTACAAGCCTGGGCCACCACGTCTGGATGATATGTTTCATTCCGTTCCTTTAAATAGCTGCACATCGCAGGCAGCCGCTTTATGAGTCACGAGGTGTTGGGGCCCTTATTCCATATCAGAGGAGCTAGGGCTTTTCCCCCTCACTAAAAGAGAAAAGTAGGGGAACAGAGGTTTCTGTGTGATTTGAAAAGATAAATCTAATGTAGAGGTTCTTAGGTTTTTT
>NW_026591086.1:7284197-7365971 GCF_907164565.1 Psammomys obesus
GGTATTTCTGAGAAATAGTGAGCTCTTCGCCTTCTCAGTCCCCTCAGGGGGCTGTGGAAGTAGAGATAATGTGACCACTTTATCAGACACTTTAGCCCTGTGTCACAGGCATAGCTGGAGAGTGCTATTTCTAGGCCCCCAACTGCCCCTGCCCTGAACCCTCACTTCCCCTGCCTCCCTCATACATATACCCGCCCCCAGCTTTCCCTGTCATCCAGAGTTCCAGATCCTACTGTTTTGGAATTCCTCTGCTGTCCTGTGTAATTCAAAGGAGTCAAGTTCATACCAAACCAATGAACAAAATGGGAGGCTGACCTCATTTTTTCCTTGGTTTCTGTCTTCACTCCATGGCCAGCTGGATGGCTACCTGACCACTTCCAGAGTCTGTGGCTAGGCTATCTGATATTCTGTCTCCATCTAGCTGTGGCCAGGGTGTGGCCGCACGTGAGCGTGTGGGGCCCCTGCAGCCCACTCACGAGCTTGGAAAGAGGGTCACGTTTTGTGGAAAGCAGAGGCCGTAGCCAGAGGTTTCCCCCCCTGTGCTCTGCTTTCTAAACTAAGAACAAACGTGTCTGAAGCCACTCAGTGTTTTGCACTCATCCACCCTCTTTTACTTTTCCCACTAGTGCCAGGCTCAGCAGTCCCTGGGGGAGTCTGTGAATCTGGGTGGTGTCACAGCACCCCACCTTGCAAGGCTAGCCCCAAGATGCCAGTGTGGGGAAGCAAGAGGTGGCTGGAGAGTAGAGAGACAGGCTCTTACTTGGTGCCATGGTCCTCAAGGTGACAGAGGTCCTGCATGCTTGAAACATACCACCTTCAGGCAGGCCTGACCATCCCCATGGGCTGAAGGAAGCCAGGGTTGAGGATCACATAAGTTGCAGTAGAGCAAGGTCTCTGGTCTGGTCTGACTACAGTGGCTTCATAGCCAATGAGTATCAGCAGAGACTCAGAGCCTTCCAGACTTACACACACACAGACATTGAGTGAGCAATCATGGGTATGTACACATGCACAGAAACTGAGGCAAAGCCGCTGTGTAGACAGGTGAAGCCAATCCCCATCCTTTAAGACATAATCCACAGACTTCATGAAACTGGCGGGGAATAGGCCTTACTCCTGTGTAATTCCAGAAGTCCCAGAAGAGGGCTAAGGCTTCTAGACAGTGAGTAAGACTGGGGGCATTTAAATGACCATCTCCACCCTCTCTGCCCTCTCTGCATGTCTGGACAGGCTCCAGCTTTTGAACTGGACTCACATGGCTGTTGGTCTTCAGTAGGAAAGTTCCCTATCTTTCGCAGCTTCCCTGCTTTGAGTCAAGTTCTGATTAAGTCTGTCTTCCCTGATAAGGCCCCCCCTTTTTTTTCATTCTCTGTCTCACCACTTCCTGCAGGCTCCCTCTTGCCTCCCTTCTAATGAACAGAATCACCACTTGCATTTGGCTCCTCACCAAGGGGGGCTCCCTGCAGGACTAGACTGTAAAACTCTGTTATGAGCTGTGGAAAATAAAGATTCACTTGTAATCGGTGGGCTTGGAAGGTAGAAACTTCTCTGTAGCTCTAATGCTGGAGGCTCCAGAACTGAGGGGTAGAAAGAGATGGCAGATGGCAAGGTCTAGGAGCCAAGCATAGGAAGGAATGATGAGCTGATGGGGGTCTTGGATGGCATTCCTCGTGGTCCAGGAAAGAGAGGCCCGTGGGAAGCTAACAAGCTGAGCACTTTTAGACTCTGAGCTATGGGGATCTGGCAAGGCCGTGGGGGTGGGAGAGGAAAAGGCGTGGGGCAGTGGCAGCTCGAAGGGTGTGTGTCACTTCTGCCCTCATCAGGACCGTGTGTCCCTCCAGCAACCCTTGGTGCGGCTGAGAGGAGGAGCCCAGGTCGGGGAGGGCCGAGTGGAGGTGCTCAAGAATGGTGAATGGGGAACCGTCTGCGATGACAAGTGGGACCTGGTATCTGCCAGTGTGGTCTGCAGAGAGCTTGGCTTCGGGACTGCTAAAGAGGCTGTCACGGGCTCCAGGCTGGGCCAAGGTAAGGAATGGGGTAGCTAAAGGTAGGAGCTTCTTTTTAGGGGAAAATATGGCCATAGGAACCTAGGCCCAGATGGTAGCCATGAACCCCTCAAGCTCAGCTTTCTCTGCTCCTTTGCTGCAGCGGCTCATCCATTAGGAATCCTGGAACACCCCTGCCCAGAGTGCAAGATCCTTAGAGAAAATAAAATCTCCATTTGATGGATTTGGAACTGCGACCTAAAGAAAGGATGGATGGGCAAAGGGAGATGATAGAACAGCAACTAGTGGACATAGTGGCCCAGGTCTCCAACCTCCCAACCTGTCTTCTCAGCCCCTCCAATGGGAAAGCCAGAATTCCTGGCCCTTCCTCCAGGGGAAGACCTCAGAATCCATCAAGCATGGTTCACCCAGGCCCTGGACACCACAAAAGAACCACCACCTTGCTTTTCCACCCTGGTGCTCCCTTGCCAATATCGGGACACTGAGAGCAGAGAAAGGAAACAGGGCAGCCCTCTCTGACATCATGAGACAGTCATGAGAAAGAAGCTAGTTTTTCATCGAGTGTCCCAACTAAATCATTCGTGTGAGTAAAGAGCAAAAGTATGGGCGGCTTTCAGTGGGGAGACCCTGGGAGCAATTCTGTCTCCTTGACCACAGAGCCGACCGTAACCTCCCCTGGGTGAGCCCAGCAGCCTTGAAAGCCCTGGTCCATCAGGAGCCTTTCTTGAGACCAAACAGCCTTGCTAGGGGCCAGCCCTGAAGAACTGTGCTTGAAGAAAGAAAGTCTTTTGGTCTTTTCTGGGACTCTCTTCATCACTGACCATCAGGGAGGTGGCAATGGCACGGAGGATGGGGCTTGGGCTACAGACAGAGATGGGATGTTGTAGGCCAGTGGTTCTTAACCTGTGGGTTGCAACCCCTAAGGGGAGGTCACATGTCAGATATCCTGCACATATTTACATTATGAATCATAACACTAGCAAAATTATCATCATAAAGTAGCAATGAAAATAATTTTATGGTTGGGGGTCACCATGACATGAGGAACTATTTTAAAGTGTTGCAGCATTAGGGAGCTTGAGAACCACTGTCCTAGGCTGTGAGAGGAAACCCATATTTTTGCACATGGAGTCATCACCCCACGGAAAGGAATCTGGTGAAGTCACTGCAGCCTGAGGAAAGTAACAGCTCCCACTCACCCAGGCCCTGGACACCACACAGTGGTTCCCTCTGCTAGGGCTCCAGCATCCTGGTTGAACTTCACCTCCAGCTCAGCTAAAGAACACAGAACTCACACATCTTAGCAGTGTAGCTCATCTCTCCTAATTCACCTGCTTGACCGTCCTGCAGTGTGCCATGCCCCCAGCAGCCCTGGGCATGAACTGGGAAAAGTCCTGGGGTCATAGACCTGCCCTGTTGGAGAGGAACTCAGTTTCTCTGATCCATCAGGTGAGGGATTTGAGGTTCAGGGAACTCCAATAGTTGGCAGACAGACGAAAGCTCAAGTTTCCTAACCTAAAATTTTGGCTTCCTTTTTCTGACACTGTCTCCCAGCTCGCCCACCCATCTGATCGCGTTTGAACCTTTCTTATGCAGATGTTCCAAGTGTACAATAACAGATAGGTGGTTCGGGACAGCAGCATATTGTGTTACCCAAAGATAGGCTCTGCTATGCCACACAACAACTCACTCTCCTCAGATCCCAGTGAGGAAGTCAGGATCCTCACAGAGAGTTCCCATAGTCCACTCTGTCAGTTGATCCACATGAAAGTCTGTGCCTTCCTAAGATCCATAGGACCAGGGCTGCCCATCCTGGGGCATAAACAAGCAAGCACTAGATGACATGGACATTCCATGTGTTGTGAGTGGGTTCTGTATGACCTAATTCTTTCACCACCCAGAGCAGCCAACGGTTTATAAGTGCCTGAGGAATTTTTGGAAGAAGAGGCCTTGGGTACCTTTGATGTTAGCCTTAAAGGCACCATGGAAGATACATCTGCCTTCTGCCTCACTGGGGAGATGACGATAGTAGTCAGGAAAGAAAAAGTACCACTTTCAAGGTCAGCTCCTGAGTCCTGGCTCTAGCCAATGGAACAAGCAACCACACCCACACCCATGGGTAGTGAAAGGACAGAGATTGAGTCGTCATCCTGGGCTGGCTACATCCTTGTCTGGTGACCTTGAAGAACCTTCTGGTTCCGAGATTCTTCACTGTAAAGCAAGATAGCTGGATAGGTGATGTGTGCAGCTCCCTCTGGCTCTAGTGTCAATGGCATGGGCACCATGGTAGGGCAGGCTCTTCCCTCTGTACTTCAGGGTCCCCAACAGGTCCCAGTTGTCTGCTGACAGACTCACCTTCCCCAACAACTGAACCATGTATGAGGGAAAGGCCAGTGTGCCTCATCTCCTGTTCTTAGAGTCCGTGCCCAGCAGGTGCTGCTCCAGAGATGTCCAGGGAGAGACTGAAGGAGGGAGGGACCCCAGGAAGAAGAGGCATACTCCAGTTAAACAGGTCAACCGAACAGACACTTGATGAAACATTTCAACTCTGTAGACCAGTGCTTTCCAGAAGAAACATAGAACAAGCCACGTATGTAATCTTGAACTTTCTAGTAGCCACTTTAAAAGAACTACAGGTGAAATTAACTCTTAATAGTATATTTTGCTAAACCCAGTATATCCAAACTATTACGATTTCCACGTGTCATTGATAGAAACACTGCTAACAAGATTGCTTACATTTTCATAGTATAGGTTTGTCATCCATCATGTATTTGATGCTTACAGCCATGTCCTTGCCAATGGAACAAGCAACCACACCCACACCCATGGGTAGTGAAAAGACAGAGGTTGAGTCGTCATCCTGGGCTACGTTTTGAGTAGCCACTGGCTCCTGTCTATTGGCACGGCAGTGTTAAAGAAGTGGCTGCAAAAGCCTTTTGTCCACAGTAAGAAGTGCATGTGACAGGCCTGTTGCATGTGCAGCAGGGGATTGCTGTGGTGTTCAAATGAGATAAACTGGGCATTTGGCTCCAATCCACAGTAAATGTCAGCCATGGGTATCTCTCTATCGCCATCTTCATATTTATAGCACAAGCCCTGATCCTATGGTTCTGGCTCCCTTGCGGGGATCTGTATTTTGTCTTAGCCTTTGTGCTTTGGAACTTTGTAATCTTCCGGCGATTTTTCATTAAGTGTTTTTACTAGTTTGTAAAATTCCAAGAGACTGGAAATGTCTTCACTTACAAATTTCTCAAAGCAGAAATTTGACACTCTTCCTTCTGAAAGTCAGTTTGGGGCCTCGGGACACCTAGATGGTGGCTATCTCTAGACCTTCCGCTCTCCTAATAGGGCCCAAAGGCACTCCTGGTCTCCAAGGAACCTGCGACTCTCTCTGTCTTTGTTTCTGACCACATTATGCCATAAGTCTTTGTGTGACTCCTGCCTGCTGAAGCACTGAGAAGTTTTCAGGGCAAATTCTGCCTTATCTTGAGTCCATAACCCATGGCATTCAGGCAAATAGGTCACAGACATACAGTGGTGTCAGCTGCATCTGTGTGGACACTGTGGGAATTTCCTGTTTTGCCAGGCACTGGCTGGGAATATCCAGAAGGAAAATATGGGGTCCCTGCCCTCATGAGGGGAGGAGGGGAGGAATGACATCATCAGAGCACTCAAAATGGGGCTACAAGACACAATGCAACACAGACAGGATTAAAGTGAGGGCCAAAAAGACTTCTCCGGGAAATGAAGGATGGGTGGGTGGCAGTGGGTGGACTGTGAGAGGGTGAGTGAGCCATGCAGCGGGAGAAGCCCTTGGCTCCGTGACAGAATCCCAGATTCCTACGGCTGAGCTGGGAGGCACCTAAGGTTCCTGTGGCTGAGGTGGTAGGAGCCTGAGACCTCTGTGGCTGAGGTGAGAGGCGTGGGCAGAACCGGAACATAAGTGGGAGGCCGTATAGTGCCGGGCCTCCCAGACCATGTGGTCCTAGTGGATCATGGACACTGCTCCCTAAGAGCAGTGAGAAGCCATTGGAGGTGTTTGACATGGATTTAAAACCCCATGGGGGAAGTTATTAGAATAGGGCAGAGAGAGGGATGCTAAAGATCATTTTTTTTTTTCATTTGTATACAGTGTTGGGGAAGTGAGGAGTGGGAACTAAGCATCCAGATTTGGGGAAACGAGTGAGCAGAATTTGATGGGTGGGTTGTCTGGGGTGCCAGAGATGATCTTGAGGTCCCAACAATGTCATGTGTGCTAAGAGGTACCATTTCCTGGTTGGGGGGGGGTATCTGTGGAGAAACAGGATAGGGAAGATGAAAGAGGCAAAACCAGGAGACTCTTCGAAAACTTCACCATGCTTGAAAAGGAGAATGGCAGGCGTGAGCAGAGGGATCTGGGTAGCCTTTCTCTCCGGTCCGAGGCTCACTCTCATCCCAACCCCCGAAGCTTCCTGATGCCATCTCCAGGTTGCCTGCAGCACGTCTCCTGTCTGCCTTTCCAGGTCCTCTTTCCACCCTCACCCATGATGCCCAGTGCCTCAAGGCATAGTTGGGCTTGGCCAACACAGGACACTGATGAGAACTGAAGGTGACCAGAGGAGAAAGGCCTAGGCAGTTCTCACAAGCGCTGTGTTCCTCCATGGAGGGTGACAGCTCTTGTCAGGGGTCTTCTCCTCTCCACGCCTCTCCTAAGTTGGTTATTGGCTCTTCTGTCACTCGCAGGGGTGTATCCAAGCCCCAGGTTCTCGGCTACCTTATGAGATACACTCTTTACACCCTTAAATGTATTTTAAAGAGTCTGCAGGCTACCTGTTTCCTGCAGGGACTTTTACAAGTACAGCCACAATTACTACTTTCAGATTCCTGAATGCACAGAATGTGACAGCTGCAGGCTAAAATAGCACCTTTAGTCTGACTCCTTTATTAAAGAGAAAAACCCAGTGGCCAGGGAGGCGGGGATGAGTTACTGTTCCCATCGATGTGACCAAAGAGAAGCGACTTAAGAAGATGATTTATTTGGTTTTAGGCCAGAGCGTGAGGCGTGAGGCGGCTGGTCACATCGCCTCCATCTGAAGTCAGGAAGGAAACAATGGACCGGAAGGCTGACCTGGCTTTCGAAGCTCAAAGCCCACATTCCCCAGTGACTCCCTCTTTCCAGCAACGCTGTCTCCTAAAGTTTTCACAATCTTTCAAAAACAGCACCACCAGCTGGTGACCAGATATTCAAACGCATGAGCTTGTGGGGAAGATTTTATATTCAAAACCCTAATATTAAGCAATCTGCCCTAAGGTTATGTAGTAGTTTAATAGTGAATTTTATTTACACCTATGGCAAAATATGTACGCCCAGTTCTCTCTTGGGAGCAGGGGCCCGGGTTGGGTGAGTTTTGAACACGGAAGAGGCAGAATCTGCTTTCCAGGGTCTTCCTTGCCTGTTCCAGGAAACTTCCTCCAGGTGGTCTTACAGTACCTATCTTTTTCCCCTTCCCCAGGGATTGGACCCATCCACCTCAATGAGGTCCAATGCACAGGGACCGAGAAGTCCATCATAGACTGCAAACTCAACACGGAGTCTCAAGGCTGCAACCACGAGGAAGATGCTGGTGTACGATGCAACATTCCCATCATGGGCTTCCAGAAAAAGGTGAGGAGGTGGGGTGCCCAGGGGGACCTGTGATGGCGGGGCCCCAAGGGATACAGTGTAAGGCACCCAGGTCACCTCCTCCGAAAGACTCTCTAAGGGGAGAGTGCTCTAAGATGAACTCTCAACTCTGGCTCTGCCACCATCACTGTTGATGTCATTGCCACCCAACATTTCTAACCGTGCCAAATGAGCCCACACGTGGACCGTGCTTGGTATGGCAAATATCTGACCTCTCCCTGCAGACTATCCTTTGCTTTGGGACTAACCATGGCTACGGTGGAAGCTCAGAATTCTCTACAAGGGACTCGAGGTCAGCCATACTCTGACACCTTCGGCATAGGTCCTCTTCAAGGACTCTGAGGTGCCACATGGACAGATGGCATGTCTACAGAGCACTGTGTGAGCACGGCCCAGGCAGCAGTGTGTAAACGGAATTAAGAAGCCAGCAAAATTGCAACTGGAGACAGACTCTGCCCTTCCTGAGGCAGGACTTCAAAAGCTTGCTGCACCATGCACATAGAGAAGAACCCGCCACCTCTTGTCCTTCAGGAAAACTAGCCAATGCTGCAAACACCCAGGATTTCCTACACGATGCTCTCCGCTATACCTTAAAATTGCCAGGTGCTGCGTGACATGTCATAGAGCTAAAATTGTACGCTCATTTAAACAGAAACACCATGGTGACAGATGTTTAGACAGCAGTCCTTGACCTTAACACCAGAACAGCAAGGCACTCCTGAGGTCATTCACTACCCTTAATTGTGCCATGGCAGCTGAGCTGTGCGTTCCCTTGTGGGTGAGCTAGGGTGCGCACATGGGGAGATCTGTCCTCTGGAGCAGTATTCTAAGGGAGCCCTGATAAAATTCGACCCCTGGCCAGCTGGAAGTGCTGAGTCAGTCTCCAGATGGGCCAACACTGAGTGATGTGGCAGATCTCAGCCAAAGAAATGAGGCTTTCCAGAACCTTCTGATGGTCTGAGCCAAGCCAGATGCCTGATTGTGGCAACAGGGGGGCCGAATTCCCACTGCCAGAGCTTTCACCTTTCCAAAGGCCTGAACAGGTTCAAGGCTATCCTGCCTGAGCTCAATCCGGAGGCAGGAGGGTTTATGTTTGCAGTGTTGCCCAGCCAGGCACTGCATGGGGCTCCTAAGTGTGCCAGCAACCATGCTGGGCAGAATCAAAGCGTCTGAGTTTTATCACCCTGGGTTTGCTGCCGCTGACAAGACAAAATGCCGTCACCTTCACCAATGGGATTGGTCTTTTCCTGGTTCTGCAAGGAGAATACAGCCAGGCCAAGCCATTGCCAGGCTCAGTGTCTTCTGGAGCTCCTCTGTTCTGACCTGTTTCCAGCCACCTTCTTATTGTCCTCATGTAACCTCTTTCTGTGCCTGCTACATCCCCAGGGGCTCTTTTCTCCTTATAAAGACATCACCAGGCTGGTTGAATTATAGCATTGCCATATGGTCTTATGTGACCTTAATTGTCCCCTTAGAGGCCACACCTCCAAGCAGAGCAAATAGCATTGGAGCTTATGCCTAAGCATTAGGGAATGGGATCTGGGATGCGGTTTAGGTGGTAGATTGTTTGCTTAGCATGCACAAGACCCTGGGTTATGTTTGTCCAGCTACGCAAAGCTTCATTTCTTCTCAGTGGAAGAAAAGAGCCACATGAGAGAGGCTCTGTGAGTGGTCAGTGGCACCTAGTATCTATGAGTGAGTGACCAAATCCAGCAGAATCCAGATGCTAAACACTTAATTCATGTTACCTCTTAGGAGGCTCTTATATTACCAAGAGTGGTGTCAGGAGGTCTGGACACCAGGGTAAGACCTCACTGAGTTCATGTTGGCATAACTTGACACACAGGGGCCTCTGAAGGATGCTCTGAATCCAAGGATGGCCAGGTAGGACCACCTGGCTTGGAGCTACTGGCAATATGGAGAGAACTCCCCATTCATCCTCACGACCATGTTTCCTGGTATCCACAGGTGCGCCTGAATGGAGGCCGTAATCCCTATGAGGGCCGAGTGGAGGTACTAACAGAGAGGAATGGGTCCCTTGTGTGGGGGACCGTATGCGGCCAGAACTGGGGCATCGTGGAGGCCATGGTGGTCTGCCGGCAGCTAGGCCTGGGCTTTGCCAGCAATGCCTTCCAGGTAAGTGGTCCTACCCTCACAGCCTCGCCCACCCTCCATCCAGCCTGGCCTTCTCCCATTATCAGACAGCTCTTCTCTTCAACTAGCTTTCCCCAGCCATTAAGACGGGACACGATCAAGCAAACCCTGGGCCATCATTCTAGCCAACTCATTGTAGACATCGCTCCCTCCCTGACACCCCCACGGCCTGGAGTAAGTCCTAGCCCAAGTTCAGTTTCCAGCTACAGAAGAAGGGGCTCCAGGTGTGTCCAGCAGTCTGACATTGTGACACAATGTTGTCATCTACAGAGTCCACAACTGGGGTTTTTTTGTTGTTGTTGTTTATTTGTGTGTGTGTGTGTGTGTGTGTTTTGTTTTTTTGTTTTTTTGTTTTTTTTTTTTTTGGTTGCAAAAAACGAGACAGAGAAAACTCATAATGCTTTAAGGAAGTTTGTGAATTTGTTTTTGTTAAGCGGCGTCTGTGGCCATGCTGGCCTCCTTGAGATCTCATGTGGCTCACTGACTGCAGGTTGGACACCTCTGGGCCACTTACTGCTGTCTGTGGACCATTCCAGTCTGCATGGGGGGGGGGGGGTTCTCCCCGGGCCGAGGGCTGAGCCTGAAGTGTCCTGTACAGTGTCTGTAGAGGGAAGCAATTTTGGGGGAGTACCCAGCCCAGGGTCAACACTCCGAATATCTTAGTTTGCTTCTTTGCAGCCCTCTTTGCTATGAGGCTTGGTATCTCTGACTCTTTCTTTTTTTTTTTTACTGAGATGCTAGCAAATCTCCAGGTTGTGTCCTAAAACCTTGTCACATTGGCTGCGCACCTTTTTCCCAGAGCCATTCTAATGACCTAAGACTCAAGAGAGCCTGAAAGCTCACTCTGGTCTTCATTTCTGCTTCTCAGTCCCCAGTCATAGGCAGCTCAGGACTAGATGCCCTAGTTCTACTCAATTCCATTCCTGCATGATGGTCTGAGGCAAAGTACCAACTCCTCTGTGCCCCATGGAACGAAGGATCCATAACCCTCAGTGCTCCGGCTCTGAGCATTTTCATGAAGCAGGGCAAGACTTTGTGGTCCATCTTGTCTGCTAACCTGACTTTATTCCCTGGTCCCAGAGGAAGGAGATTAGCATCCTTGCTGAGCTTGTTAGTCGCCCATGAACTGACATGGCTGAGTCCTGAGCCAGGAATGCTTGTGTTCTCTGTCTGCAGCTCACCATTCTCATATGCAGGAGAGATGTGGCTCCTAACATCTGGGAGCTTAGCCTCCCCCCAGCCTCCACTGTGCACACACACATGCACACGCACACTGATTATCCATGTACCAAATCTGCCGGTTGGCTGATTTTCTTCTGTGACAGTTCATTTCCAAGACACCTGGTCCTCAGCTTAGGGTCTTAAACAGCCACCTAAGACAAGTCCTATCTCTGTTCAGGACACTGAGTTTTTCCTGTGAAGAATTAGAAGGATTTTGGAAGACAGAACCAACAGGATAGATACAGTCATCACTCAGTATCCCTGGGGCATTAGTACAGGACCCCCTCAGATACCAATCTCTGCGATGCTCCAGTCCTCTGGCGTTAGGGTGCAGTGTTCCTTTAGAATCTATATATGCCCTCCCCTGAACTTCCTCATCTTTAGATGGCTTGTCATCTCTAATATAGTGTAAATGCTATGCTTATGGTTTAAAATATTTTTTTTCATTTTTCCATCCAAGGCTGTGAATTAATGGCTATAGAAAACTCAATGAGAGAGGGAAAACTCCCTATCTCTATACTCTATCTAAAACTACCCATCAGTCAGCAGACAGAGCTTTATGTGAGAGAATCAGCTCCCAGTATTTGGGAGGCTTACAAGCCTAAATTGCACAGGGCTGAGGACCCAAAGAACAAGTCAAGTTGTGGATCAAGTCCAAAGGCATTCTGCAGGTAGCATCCTTGTTCACAAACGAACCTTGGTTTTTTTCCTTCTAAGGTTTTCAACTGGATGGCTGGATGAGGCCCATCCTCCATGATGAAATACAATCTGTCTGACTCCAATCAATTAATTTAAATATTACTATTACTTTTAAAAAGCTACTTCACAGAAATATCTAGAATAGTGTTTAAACAAATATCCGGGTATTGTCACTGAGCCAAGTTGACACATAAATAAACCTTGGAGACTTCAGAAGCACAGGAGCTTATGTTTCCTTGCATGCTCATTTACCTGACTCCCCCCTCCCCCATACACACACACACTTCTCTGTTTTCTCTACTGGAAACTTCTTGAAGTGTGTGAGTTTATGCTAACAGTGTTTTGAAGTTCTGTAGCTAGCGAGCAGGGGCCCAGTAAATCTCAGCATCATAAGCTTACGGGCTCTGGTCAGTATTCAATAAAGTGCTTTTTCTAGAATTAAATCCAGAAGTTGAATTGGATAAGATGGCTAATTTTTGGCGCATGTGAATGGGTTTCTCCTCTCCTGCAAACCCAGGATTAGTCATAGAAGCTAACTCATTCCGTAGCCAGCTGATCACATAGCTGGGATAAATGGCTCCCTGTCCTCTGCAGTCTCCGTCTGGAAAATGGAGCCATAAAGCCTTGGGTTTTGCGAAGCCAGAAGTTGACAAGGTGACCTTCGAGTGACTTGTTGTTGTCGTTGATTTCTCCAGGAAACCTGGTACTGGCATGGAAATATCTTTGCTAACAAAGTGGTCATGAGTGGAGTGAAGTGCTCAGGAACGGAGCTCTCCCTGGCACACTGCCGCCATGATGAGGAGGTGGCCTGCCCCGAGGGTGGGGTGCGGTTTGGTGCTGGAGTCGCCTGCTCAGAAAGTAAGAATTTCTAACAGCTCACTCTCTCACTCCTCCCGCCTGGTCTGGTTCTAGGGGAGCCCAGGGAACCATCAGTTACTCTTCCCAAGGCTCTGGGGCATCACGGTGTATGCTGGATCAAACAATACCTACTCCCTAACCACAGACCTGGCTGATGACATGGTAAAGAGGAAACAGGCAAGCGTTAGCTTTAAGAATGTGTATCAGTTACTTTTCTCAGTTTTAGTACCAAATGCCCGACTGAAGCAACTTAAGGAACGGTTTATTTTGGCTAATAATTTGAGGATACAATGGGGGTGGGGGAGGAGTAGGAGGCAGCTGATCACGTTATAGCCACAAGCAGAAAACACGGAGAGATGAATGCTAGAGTTCCCTTCTCCATGCAGTCAGGGGCTCTTGCCCATGGAATGAGGCCTCCTGTGTTTAGGGTTAAGTATTCCCACCTATGGTGGTTTGAATAAGAATGGCCCTCACAGACTCACATATTTGAATACTAGGTAGTGGGCTCGCACTGCCCTACACAGGCCATTAGTCCGTCTTCATCTTTACCTTTCAGCACGTTCTCAGCTGCATTTCCTCTTACATCACCATTATAGTATGTGTCCTCTTGTCCACCTTACTTCTATACTGTATGGATTACGCAAACTCTCATTTGGGATGAGGGCCACATGGGTATTTGATCTTTCTTCCCCCAAGCTAGGCTAATGCTGTCTCCACTTCCACTCTCCTGCTCCGTTTCCATCATTCCTATTGCACTTGAACCCAAGACATCCATATCTGTTACTAGAATATTTGGCAGCTCCATGTCTGCCTAGTTTCCCTCTAGGCTACCAAGCTGAGTGTAAACTATGTGTAGTTACCTATCCTGAGTTGAAGGGAAGCTAACCTTTCCCCCAGAAGGAAAAAACCATGATGGACAACTCCTTGCTCAGTTCATCTCAGAGCAGCTAGGAAACCAGGTCCTCAGTGCTCACGAGGGAATCAACATCTCGGAAGAGTCACAGCGCAGTGCTGGGACAGTTTGGGCACTGAGCACTGTCACACCTGTCATGCCTTTGCAGGGAAGTATTTGCCAGCTGATCAAGTCTCCTGATGGATGTCTTCCCCTCGCTGCCCACAACCACCTGGCTGCCCTCCTTACCTACCCTATGTTGCACACCTTATTAAGTCAAGTGGATTTTCTCAACAGAGGCTGCCAGCTCCAGTAAATGGCAGTGAGCTTGGGGTTCACTGAGACGCAGAGATGGGGGGCAAGGTCACCAGTACTGCTGTGGACACTATGCTAGGCTCTCAAGAACTTGCAGGAGGAGTATAGGGCTAGCTGGGAATTAAGCTGGAAATGTTCCCATGTGCATGGCCAAGAAAGTCTTCCCTGGGGAAATTAGTTTTAAATTTTTTCTCTGTGAAATTGGGGAAGCGAAACTCCAGACCATGCTCTCTTGAGACATTCACCTGTGCTCTAGTTTCCTTCCTGTGACTGGGATTAATATCCTGATGAAAAGTAACACTGAATAAAAGTGTTTATTTGGCTCCTAATTCCAGTATATACACTGGAAATCAAGGCAGGAACTTAAAGTGTCACATCCATGGTCAAGAGCAGAAAGAGACAAATGTACGCATGCTGCCTTGCTTACCTGCTTTCTGCCAACCCTTTCTACTCTCATACAGCCCTACCCAGAGAATGGTACTGCCTATCATGGGCTGGACCAATTAACAATAGATAATACCTAACAGACACGCTCATTGGCCAATCTGACCTAGGGAATCCCTCAGCTGAGACTCCCTTCTCAGGTGATTCTAGGTTCTGTCAAGCTGATAATTAAAACCAACCAGAAAACTGGATTTCTGCCTCTGTTGGAAATCAGTCCTAGAGGACCAGTATTCTTAAACCTTTCCACCTCGAGACCCCTGAGACATTTCCACATGACTTTAACTACAGGCGTCTACAAAACCGGCACACAAATCAAACATTTGCTGATTATGAGTCACGCATTTATTTTACAACAGTTCTTTTGTATGAGTATAACGTTACGATTTATAAAGGATAAAGTCAAGTTTGCATAGTTAGGGTTTCTATTACTGTGACCAAAAGCAATTTGGGAAGGAAAGGGTTTATTTCACTTAAAAGTTTCCATCCATCACCGAGAAAAGGAAACCAGACCAGAAACTCAGGGCAGGGACCTAGAGGCAAGAAATAAAGCAGAGGCCATGGAGGGGTGCTGCTTACTGGCTTGCTCCTCATGCCTTGCCCAACCTGCTTTCTTATAGAACCCAGGACCACCAGCCCAGGGAGGACACCACTCACAATGAACCTGCCCCCCCACATCAATTATCAGTCAAGAAAATGCACCTGTCACAGGCTTACCCACAGGCCAATTTGGTGGACATTCCCGCTTCCAAAATAACTAGTTTAATATAAAAACTAGCAAGCACAGATACTAATCAGATGGGTATACTTTTTATTTTTGGGTAAAGAAATAAACCTTGATGAATGAGAGTTGATTAGCACCTTGATATTATAATTGTTGATGCTAAGAACACTATTTGCATAAATACACAAAAAAACAGAAGTATGTTTAGGGTCATCTCAAAGGTGATTGGAAATCAGTCCTAATCCCAAACCAAGGTTCTTTTAGCATTTTTAAAAATGAAATTCAAGCCAGCATCTCAAGCAACACTTTTTGAAATGGAACGTTCCTAGCACAACACAAGTAAAGATATGATGATGTGACGTTTACTTACAAAAGAATGGTGGGAGAAAAAAATATTAAAAGCCTTTATTTCCTAGAATTCAACCATGTTTCTACAACAACAGAAAACTCTTGCGTACAGTAAAAGCACCGTAACTCATAACATATGGAAATCCTGAAAATAAGCCGAGGCGTTTCAGGCAGTGTGCACTGGTTCTGCATATGTGACGTCTACAATGCCGTGTCTTGAGAACCAAGGCTGTGGTGAAGTCACACAGGGCAACACAGCCAGGCACTGCTAGAAATGCCTCAGCCTCTTTGTGCATCTGATTTTTAAAATTAATTTCCAGCCATTGTATATCCAGAAATCTTTTATTGTTCCAAAAAATTTTAACCCCCTTCCCATATTCACTTACACAGCTTTAGATGGAGATCTCCACCCACAGCTCATAACGCTGGGCCTAGGATATTGCTGTGAATTGTTCAAAGAGGCTTTCCCTCCCCACGACAGCCTGGACAGCCTCCTTTCCACACAAGCGCCATGCTATGCGGTGATGAAAGGAAATAGGAGTCTTGAACTCATGCAGCTCTTTCTCCTGGGAATTTCTCTGTCAGACCTTCATCTCTGCTAGAGATACATTCTAAAGAAAACACACACACACACACACATACACACACACACACACACACACACACACACAATTTAGGTACAGACTGACTATAGAATATTGATCATAGACCTGTCTTTAATTGAAAAATTCCAAGCATCCACGGTGTAGCAACCCTAAAAGATAGAAGCGGGTGGTGAATTAAATGTCACAGAACCATAAAACAAATGTTGCGATGTTGAGATATCAACAGGAAAGGTGTGTTTTAAGGGGGATGGCATTGGCAGACCATAAATCCACAGGCACACAGGAAGAGATAGACTCACACCAAGGGTGTGCAGAGTCTTCGTCCATTTGTTGTTTTTCTGCTTTTCATTATGGAAAGTCTGAGGGGCTTGAAAAGCCAGAGAATGACCTAAGGACCCCTCCGGTGTTCAACGCCCATATATGTGCCAGCATTTTGCCCACCATACTGGTAACTGAAGGGGAGTGTTCAGAAGACTTCTGGGAAATGAAGAAAGTATAACTGGGGGTGACAGGAAGGTAACATGGAGGAGCCCTAGGCCAGCTCCTGAAGAACATATAGAAGGATGGCACTTTTCTCAGGGGTACCCTCCGAAGGGGTTTCCTGTCTGTGACCCACATCTATCTTCCCCAGCTGCCCCTGACCTGGTGCTTAATGCCGAGATTGTACAACAGACAGCCTACCTGGAGGACAGGCCCATGGCCCTGCTGCAGTGTGCCATGGAGGAGAACTGCCTCTCGGCCTCCGCAGTCCACACCAACCCCACCACAGGCTACCGTCGCCTTCTGCGGTTCTCCTCCCAGATCCACAACAATGGCCAGTCTGATTTCCGCCCCAAGAATGGCCGCCACGCGTGGATTTGGCATGACTGCCACAGGTAGGCCATGCATACCCCCTTTGGTCAGTCAGATATCCAGCCTGAGGTACCTCAGCACCCAGACCAGGAGTCTAGAGTCAGCTCAAGTTGGTTTTGAGCCATGATCTAAGCAGAAAAGTAATCTGCACCTCTGGAAGCCATTCTCCACTCCCAGCTCACTGCCGGTCCCCTTTTTTCTGCTAAATCCCTGCCTCTAGGCTCCAGTGTTTTTGACCCTAGGAGACATGCTGATCTGAGCGCCAGTGCCCTCCGGGGACCTTCAGTCAGCAGCTTCCAAGTGCATGCACAATACGTTTGTGTCCTACTGGGAACTTTCGGGTCTGCAGCCTTGGGCCCCGAGTCCATATAGAAATACGATGAGATCTCTTTTTTCAATTAAAAACTCAAAGTTAGCTTACAAAGTAATGGGTTCCGTTATGGCATTTGCATTCACATGGTCGTATTTTTAATGATTCCTCTTCTCCAGCGCCATTTCAAATCTCCTCCTTTCTCCCCTGGTCCTCCTTACTCAGTATTTTTAGTATCTGTAGGAAGACAGGAGTTATGGAGCTAGGAGCCCCAGGACTCAGAGTCAGAGACCAGCTAATATAGGCCTGCTAGTGGCCTGACATTAGGCCAAGTGGGCCACATTGACCGGGACTTCTGGGCATCCTTCCAGCTCATCTCTGGCTGTGATCCAGGTGCTACAAAGACTGGACCAGGAAAGGAGAACAGAGGGAAAGCCTCCAGCCAGTCCCACCAGGGCCTGTGGAAGCTACTTGGATCTCCTCCCCTCCTATTTTCCCTTTGCTCCTCTTGACTTGCAATCGAATTCAGACCCTGCTGCCACTGCTCGCACACCTCTCTTTCTCAGTCTCGGCAGGTAGAGGACACTGCGTGCACACTGTCGGAAAAGAGGCTGCCATTCCTTCTGCCAGGAATCCCCCTTCTAGAGGTCCACAAACTTTCAGTAGATTCTGTTCTCTGGGCTCAAATATTCCATCCGTGACCGGAAATGTTTGCAGTAGATCCCAGCCTTTCAAAGTGAGGCCCTCGGGCTGGTATGTCTACCGTCACCACGAGATCTTGGGCATACGGAGTGCCAGCCCTGGCTGCAGATGAACCCGTCTGGGTTTCAGTAGGACCCCCACAGGTCTGCGTTCACATGAGAGCCCGGGATGTTCCATTTAGGCTTCCATCCAGCTCTAGTGCAGCAATGACATCAGAGGCAGATGCAGTCACATGTGGCCATTCCAGGTACCAGGTCACTGAACTCGATAAAACTGCCCAAGACAACATAAGAAGTTACAGTTCAGAGGTCTCAGCCTGGCCCATCTGCTCTAACGCGTGCTGCTTCTCCTGTTAGCTCTTCCAGACTTTCACCAGACGCCTCCAAAGGTTTTCTTTCTTTTTCATGTTAAAATTATGATCCACTCACATTTAAATCAGTCTGAGGGTAGAGTTGTACAGCCTATCCCAAAATAACAAAACAAAATACTTTGATCCCATTTAAGCTTCTGGTTTTCCTTTGAAATGACTGGCTGTTGCAAATACCCGAAGGCCCAAGGCCCACTTTGTCTTCGCCAAGGTATAAAGCGGAGTACAATTAAAGTCCTGACAGTCTCAGTGCCTGGTCTCTCTTAGACACCATGTGGTGGGAAGCCAGGACAGGAGGGGGCTGATGCTGCCTATGGGTCTATAAGTGGAAGGTAATTACATCCCAGCCTTGCATATGGTGGCCCACCCAAGATTACACGGTAGAAGCCTCCAAGTGCCATATGCTTACCCTCAGAGCCATCCATGTCTGCTCTAAGAATAGTCTTACGGTGACATCATGGCAGCGTTGTGATCTGGAACCCCAGGGATTCTGACACCTCCTCCCCGGGCCCCTCAAACTGGTCTCTTTTTTCCTTTGACCACAAAATGTTCCCATCAATGGTTTGGGAGAGGGGGTGGAGAAGAACATGGGCTAAGCATATGTCCCTTCAGGCATCCCTGGTTTCTTGCCAATTGGACATAGGGGGGAACACCCCCAAGGCTGCTCCCTCAGATGTATTGTGCTTTTGGTCAGTGACCTTGATATAGTCCCTCTTCTGTCCTTGTGCCCAGGGACTGGCCTCATATCTTATTAAATAATATAGCATGCTACAGTCTTGATGAGAGTCAGACAGTGTAAGCACATTCACATAATATATATATTATGACAGGAAGATCCAAGGAACATCATGAGACCCAAATCACACAAACAAACAAACACACACACACACAGAGAGAGAGAGAGAGAGAGAGAGAGACAGAGAGACAGAGAGACAGAGAGACAGAGAGGCTACAGAGCTCCAGGTGGCTTCTGTAGGCTCACTGGTTTTGTTTTTGTTGCATTTCCTGGGACTGTGCTGACTCTGGATTCCCTATCTAGCCTAAGCTGTCTGTGAACTAATCCTCCTGCCCCCAGTCCCAAAGTTCTGGAGTTTCAGACATGAAATACTCTGCCTAGTACTCTCCAGGGAAGACCTTCCAGGGAAGCTGACTTTAGCTCTGTTGGGTCTCTTGCTGAGGCTCCTGAGAGCTGGCCTGACCCTTCCTCAACTCAAGAAACTTGTTTCTGAAAGAATTAATATTCCATTCTGGCAGGTCTATAGACATTCTGAAGCCATGAGTGGACCCAAGCAGGAAAGCCCTGGCTCAGATGTGAGCGAACGGGGAAATTGCCACTCAAATCTTAATTAATGCTACATTAAGGAGCAGAGCTATGCTCCTGAAGACATTAAGCTAAAACGCAAAGATTAGTGCTTTTGAAGTTTTACGCTATCTGGACACAGAGGAATGGCATCAGTAATGTCCTCTTAGATGTACTGATTGTGCCCTTGGTTGACCCCAGAGCCCTCGATGCGGTCAGCTGTATCCCAGGTCCACCTAGTCGCCCCATTGCAGGGTCAGAATCCACAGGCTCGATGAGGCGTCTGAACCAGTTAGAGGCCACTCATCTCGCCACTGAGTCGACCTGACACATGTCAATGGCAAGCGAGATCCCAAAGAAGGACCCTTCTCTCTTATGGCAGTCCCTGCTAGGACTGGTTTATAGTGTACAGTGTATCAAAACATGTACAGTTTCCCCTGAACGTGCTATGTCTGCCTCCCATCTACATTTTCATCCAGCATAACATATTTCCAAAGAAGTGTCGGGTCTCAGGACACAGAGCCCTGGAGTCCCAAACAGTAAAGGCCAACTTTCATTTTATCTAGATTACCAGGACTTCAAAAGTTGTACATGGGAGTCCATGCCTGTAATTCCAGCATTCAGTAGTCAGGGTAATGAATTTGGGGCCACATAATGAGTTCAAGGCCAACTTGAATTAGTCTGTCTCTGTCTCAAGGAAAACAAGGGCTGGTGAGATAGCTGGTGGCAGAGTACTGTGTTCCTAGCAGCACAGGTGGCAAAGTCAAACAAGCAAATAAAAGAATTCTATCAAGCACCAGGCCACACTCTTCTTTTTAGTATTCTGAGATATCTTCCCAAGCCTGCAATTTTGAATGCCCACTCAGAGCTCAGGCTATCCTTAGACTCTGGGCTGATAAGGGCGCCACTGTGATGCCAGACTTTTTTTTTTCCCTCTTGCCTTCCCAGCACCCATCAGTGTCTCCTGCGTGGAAGCCTGTGGGAGATTAGATGGCTCCCATTTCTACCTCAGACCAGCTAGGAGGGACATGTGGCCTCTAAGGGTGTCTGAGAGATAAAACAGACACACTCCAGGACTCTTCCAGGTCAGCAAAAAGCAGGGGCCACGAAGCCTATGGTTTCCTCCCAGTACCAATTCCCAGGAGGAAAACTGAAACTGGAGAAGATTAAAATCCAGACTGAAGGAGGTCTGGCTGCAGGAGGCTGCTTCACAACAGGCCGTCTGTGGCTCCATCTGAATTCTGTTTAGACAACGGAACATAAACGTATTTCCCTGCAATCTTTCCAGCCGCTCGGCAAGTCACATAAGCCCCTCTCTGAGGAAGCAGACACTTTTCATTCCGTGAGTCAGACCTCATGTCTCATCCGCTCCCTGCAGGGAGCCAAAATAGACTCCCTCAAAGTCATCATTTCATCTGCTACAAAATGCTCCTTGTAAGGGTTGTCCACTGGCCCTGGCTCAGTACCATTTTACCCAGAAATATGAATGACCTGGGGAAGCCCAACTTAGCAATTTCTGACGTTATTTATATAGCACAGACAAACACAGGAGGTAGAAAAGAGCTTCTAGTTTCCTCTCTGGAAACCCTTTCCATCGCCCTCTTCTTTTCTCCACACATGGTAGAGGAATCTCCAGACTAATACGCCAATAGTCAGGCTGGGTAACAGGACCCTAGGAGCCTTGAATACTGTAGCAATGACTGTAGATGGGGGGAGCCATCTTCCAATGCCCAAAACTGAGAATGAGAGAGAACGTTCTTTGCTGCAGCCTCATTTGGGCTCTTTTATGTCTCTGGCCTTTTATTTATTTTTCTGCACAGGGTCTCGTGTACCTGGGTTGGCCTCAAACTCACTTATGCAACTGGGGATGACCATGAACTTCTGATCCTCTTGCTTTCACCTCCCCAGTGTTAAGTTCACAAGCCACCATGCCTGGTTTACGTGGTACTGGGATCGAACCAAAGGCTTCCTGCATGGTAGGCAAACATTTTAGCAACTGAGCTTCATGGCCAGATCTCTGTCATTTATCTCATTTGGTCACCCCAGAAGTTGGCAATGATCTTGCTTTACCAACAAGGAAACAGGCTAGGCATAAATAAAGCCAGAGCTTCTGCCCCCACAGCGCCTTGGTCCTAAGAGACTTCCGTTAATAAACGTCCCTGCAATGGGTGAAGATAAGTGTGTTAGAATAGTTTCACGTATGACACACATAAACACACACACACACACACACACACACACACACACACACACACACGGCAGGTAGAGATGAGGCTAAAGCCAGCCTCATATTGTTTGTCCTGGGTAAAATGGAGAATTCTGGAAACCCCTCAGCTCCCTTCAGTAGCACTGTTCCCTGGTTATTCCTGAACCAGATGTGTCACTCTTCGAGACATCTGTCCTCAGTTTCTCTCAAGTGACGGCAGGGACCATGGTAAACAAACAGTCAGCAAGGGAACTGCACCCGCCTTGTACAAGTGCCGCCTCAGCTAGCTCCCTTCCGCAAGGAACCCCAGAGATGTGCTATCTATCCTGAGCTGCTTCGGAGAACCACACAGTCTCCATCCCAGAAACCTTCTAGTCCTTATCCTTCCCTTTTCTGTTCCATTTGCTCAATTTGAGGAGCATGGGTTGGCTGCTCCCTTCCCGGGGCTCTCAGGCCAAGCCCAGGCCTCCTCTCCCAAGTCCAGAGTGCACACATCGCTAGGGTACATGTGTACCCTTCTCTGAGCACACACCCTATTTTTTAGTGACTCTTGTTTCCCTGTGGTAGCTACCCCATCCCTCTCCCTTTTCCTTCCTTCTTTTTATACCCGTATTTTTAAAAATGTGATCTTAAAAATTAGCCTGTTATAATAGTTTTGTGCTGGTAAAAAAAAAAAAAAATTATAACTGAGGAAAGGTTTGTTTAGCTTAACGGCGGGAAGGTTCAAAGCCACGGTGTCCATGGACAACAGCTGGCAGCACATCTGTGTGGGAGCACGCGTAAGGACAAGCACACCTGAGGCCAGGAAACAGAGAAAGAAAGGAAGAGGCTATGTTCCCAGTCACCTAAGACTCTCCTTCAAATAGTCCATAGCGTCCCAATATCACCCCCCCAACCCCCAGAAAAGAAGCTTTTAATACACAGGCACTTGTCAGACCTACAGCAAATCTGGAGAAAGATTCCATGTGGGAGTGGGCTGAGAGCCAGTGTTGGGCTGATGGAATGCCAGACTCACTCTCACCACAACACTCCTTGAATTAAGTTACATCGTTCTGACTCCTGATGAGCGAGCGGATCGATGTTCCTATCTTTGCTTTGGCCTTCCCTTCTCTCATTTTCTTCTTCATTCCTCTCGCTGCCATCCTCGGCCCCTGTTGCCTTGAGGGTCTCCCAGAGGCAAACCACCAGCCAGCAAGCTGCTTACAGGCAGCCGTGGTTCCAGACACTGATGTTGGGCCCTGTTTCCGGTTTCCAGGCACTACCACAGCATGGAAGTATTCACTTACTATGACCTGCTCAGCCTCAATGGCACCAAGGTGGCTGAGGGCCACAAGGCCAGCTTCTGCCTGGAGGACACGGAGTGTGAGGGAGGTATGTTGGTATGTTTGAAGGGGAGGGTTGGGGCTTCACAGACCTCTGAACACTCCGGCATTGAGCAAAGTCCATCTGGATGGGGGCCAGGCATCTCTCTATGTTATTCTGGCCACTGCCTGATGTCCATGTGGCCTCCCTCCCCTAACTCTTGAAGCCTTCTTTGGCTACAGATTGGAGCTGGGAAAAGTGGTTCTAAAGTGATCTGTCCCCCAGAGCGGTTCTCACTGGCAGAGAGAGGGCTGCTTTCCAGGTGGGGTCTGATCACCTGGGCCTGACCCCCATGCCTCTCCCTGCCTGCCTGCCACAGACGGTTCTTCCTGGAAGTCCCAATACTGACTTCTTCTCCCCTATCAGGCTATAGAGCCCTGTGATGTTCCCAGCTTCTCTCCCTGACTCCACGCACATTATCGTTCTGCTTCTACCTGGGTAGGCCATCATCACACCTTACTGTGATTGCCTAACTTGCCACTCTGACACATCAAGGACCCTTTCAGGACAGACATCTGTCGCCTCCCTATCACCCACATGAGGCATGCCCCATGAAATCACAGCAAAGAGGTTTTGAATGCCCGCTGTATGCAGACAATCTATGAGGTACCAAGAGAACAGATCAGGTACGAGCCCAGTGTCTGGTTGCCAATGAAAGATTCTGGTTACAGAAGAAAGATGAGGCGACCTCATGTTAGGCTAAATGGTAAACACTAGAGATGCCTCAGATCATCACAACACTCATCCCTACACAAGGCTGAGGACTTCACAGGAATGCCAGCACAGTCCAGATTGGTCAGGGAGCACTTTAAGGAGGAGAGGACCTTGAGCTAGTCTTGGAGGGAACATTGACACGTCAATAGGGAATGGAGTGAGTGGGTTCTGCTGAAATGAGAAGGTATCGGAAACCCACGTGGGAAGGATGGGACAGAACAAGGCGGGAGCCTTGGGGGTTAGAAGAGAGGAGGCGGGGACTGTAGCTGCATGGCGATGCTCTTCTCTGCTCACCCATAGACATTCAGAAAAGTTACGAGTGCGCCAACTTCGGAGAGCAAGGCATCACCATGGGCTGCTGGGACATGTACCGCCATGACATCGACTGCCAGTGGGTAGACATCACCGATGTGCCCCCTGGAGACTACCTGTTCCAGGTAAGGTGGGCAGAACTCAGGGCTGCTGGAGGAGGAGAAGCAATCTCATCTAGCCTCCTTCCTGTGGGTCCCCAGAAACAAGATTCATGAGACCTCCAGGGTGCCACACTTAGAGGCCATCCTGTCTGTCAAGCAATGTGCAAGAGGCACCTGAGTCTGAGGCACCTGAGGATACTGAGTCTGCCGGGCATGATGGGAACCCATGGTAGACCCCAAGATGTAGAGACAGTTATAAATAATTCAGTTAACCTCAGGAGCTTGATATCAAAACATAGCTGTAAGCAGATTTAGACTGAATCAGGAGTTGATTCCATGGACTCTGAAGCAACCCACATCTCTGGCTTCCCAGTCAGTCACCATTCTGACTTCCCTCAGTTTCCTCGTTTTGCTTTGATCTGTTGTAGTGACACCGAAAGCAATTGCATCATCCTGTGACCTTGTGATTTTTCTTTCCTCGGTCTGCAAAAGGGCCATTCTCCATGCACATAAATCCATCTGTAAGACTAGAAAGTCAAACTAAGGACAACCTGGCCAGGAGACTGTTTTGTGAGGGCATCCAACTGGCCTGGCCAGAGGAAGAGCCAGGGAGCCCTGGCTTCCACCTCCCTGCAGACAGTGGTGGCCATGTGGCAAGAGAGACACACTGTATCCCAGTTTCCTCCTGGCACATGGCTGCATTCCTGCCTCCAGAGGCTTCTTCTCCACACATCGCGCTTCCCGCTTGCCCTGTTGGATGGCAAAGCGTGTGACCAGAAATGGGTTGCTCTGCCTTGAAAGCATTCCCAGTGGGGCATCCAGCCAGCCCACAGTCTAGCCCACAGTCCCTACTGCTTGACACTCCTCCTGAAGAGCCGACACCTGCAGAGAAGTAGCCACGGGGTGCTTTGAAAGGGCTCCTGGGCACCATCAGCTCTGAAAAGCAGACAGTCAAGCGCTTTCCAGCCCCAAGCCAAGCCCAGAACCACAGCTGGCTCAGGAGCAGAGCTCTCTTACTGAACAAATGGCTTTCCACGGCTGTGGACATGTATGTGGTGCCTGGTGGCTCTTGTTGGCAGCCTGCTGTCACTGGGCAGGTGAACGCATATCATCATAACCACTGAAAGTGCTTAAAGGTCTCTGATAACCCAGGCTGGCCTTTGCCCAGGCAGTGCATTGACCCATTGACTTTCCCAGTGAAGGGACAATGTCAGTATCCTCATGTCACAGCCAGGCAAATGGAGGCCACAAGTCTCTGTGTGGTGTTCTTGTCCCCTCAGCTGTACAATCAGCAGACAGGTGGACCTGGGGATGCCAGTGCTATGAATGCCCTGGACTGAAAGTCAACAGGACACAAGAACTAGCCCCTGTGGCAGACTCTAAGGACTAAAGAGGACCCCAAAAGGAGGGAGTGGCCAGGGGGTTCACAGACTCAGAGGCAGGAATGGATGGGTGTCTGCTGGTCCTTGCTTTGTCCCCTCCAGATACAGAGACTTCAATCCACTTCCCCCTATGCTCCTAAGCTTTGGAATCTTGGACTCGAGTGTGGGGAGGACTGCGACAGTCATACAGTTTACCCCCGCCTGTCCCTGCGTGGGCCACACCCACCCTGAGGACCTGCCTTGAGCCCAGGTTGTAATCTGATGTGCTAGGATAGACAGGGAGCTGCCTGGACCTCAGCGTGGGAGGTGCTGTTTACCCCATGTTAAATGGGTGGGGTTGCGGAGACAAGTGGGATTTGGGGAGAAGAGAGATCAAAGCAAAATCAGGCCACCCCAGAGAAGGGACATTTAACTGTTTGTCTGGATGGACAGTGCCCCATGGCCTGAAAAGGTTGTGGTTAGCGAGCTAGGCACAGGCTTGCCAGAGTGGCCCCTACCAGGCCAGGATGTAGCATCAGACCCACAGCCTCTCTTAGGGAAGACCCAGCCATCCCGTTAGGGACACCCAGCCCTGGAGTGGAGGATGGCCAGCAACAGAGTCACAGCATCCTCCGACTTGACTCCCTACAGGTTGTCATTAACCCTAACTACGAGGTGCCAGAGTCAGATTTCTCTAACAACATCATGAAGTGCAGGAGCCGCTACGACGGCTACCGCATCTGGATGTACAACTGTCACGTCGGTAAGTTTCTTCAGCAGCCCCTCCCTCCTTAAGAGGCTAGGACACAAGACACAGCTGCCCTACTTTCTCCGGGAACCAGAGGCAAGCTCATCTGGGAGAAGCTGGGAGTGGAGCCCACGTCAAATTCCTAGCTCAGAAAGCAAGCCAGAGATGCATGAAGGCCTGAGTGGGGACCGGGTGTTCCAGCCAGCCCTTGCCAAGGGGAGAGGGTGCTGCAGAACTGGATGGCCTAGCACGAGCAGACCCCCAGGCCTCCCTACCGGCTGGAGCTCATGTGACCACAACTATGTGGGCATCAGCAGTTCTTGAGCTCTGTGGAGCAAACCACTCTCCTGCCTCATCTCTAACAAAGTGGTTTATTCCTGGGGCGACAAGGAGAGCAGTTTTTGTCCCTGTCGGCATCATGATGGGCCTCACCCCTGGTGGCAGTAAGAATTGAAGACACTGGGTCTATTTAAACACCCTCTGGAGTTTGGCACGGTACCTGCTGAATGCCTGCCACAGCACTCGCTTGGGGGAGTGCGCAGAGGGGACACAGCTGAGCGTGTACTTAATTCTGTGCCCTTGACCCCTGCTTTCCAGGTGGAGCCTTCAGTGAGGAGACAGAACAAAAGTTTGAACACTTCAGTGGACTTCTAAATAATCAGCTCTCTGTGCAGTAAAGACGACCCCGGGCCAGGCATGATGGCTCATGCCTGTAATCCCTGCACTTGGGCTGAGGCAGGAGGATTGCCACCAGATTTCCACTCTGGAAATTAAACCAAGCTTCTGTTTCCAAAATGAAGAGAGAGAGAGAAAGAAAAAGAAAAAAAAGAAGAAAAATGACTTAATGGTCACCTACTGAGACACTCTAGTGTCTTGGGGGTAGATGGGGGGGTACCAATTGCCACCTCCCTGCTAGCCATATCCATCTGAGAAGAAAGGTGCTCGTTCATTCATTCAGCAGGCGCTGCCGCCTGTCCCTGCCCTGAGGCCTCAGGGGCAGGGGTTCTGGCACACGGCTATGGGAACTGGAGGGCAAGCCATGAGCAGCTTACCCCATCCAAGCTTTGGCATCTCCTAAGTGTGACATCACCACGCTCTGCACAGATGGGCCATTTTCTTCTGGAGATGTGGCAGGTGTGAACTTAGCAACTGCAGAGGTGGTCAAGCTAAATTCCATTTTCCCCCTTCTTAGGTCATTTCTGGAAAACTTGAATATCAAGACCTCTGTACTAAGTATTTTTTTTTTCCTCATTGTACAAACACAATTCTTGACAAAATCAACTTGAAGAAGGAAGGCTTTATTTGGGCTCTTGGTTTGAAGACCCAGCCCGTCATGCGTGGCAAAGAAGGCATTGCAGCAGGAGCATTGAAGCATCTGGTTTCAGGCTCACTAAACAGCTGATGATGACCTTGAACTTCTGATCCTCCTGCTTCCACCTCCAGAGTGCTAGGGATCAAACCCAGGACTTCACACATGTAAGGCAACGCACCCTTTAACAGTTAACAGCTGCTTTCTCAGCTCTCACTGTTCTCGGCTGCTGTAAACTTGTACGTGTTCTTTTCTTTACCAAACTGCACATTTTTTCCGTATCTTTCTGCTCCACTTGCTCACTCATTTTTACTTGGGCCTGAATAAGAGCAGTGAAGTGGAACTGTACCACAGCCTGAATGCCATTCCTGTCTTAAAATGTCCTCCACCAAACAAATTAGTTCATCATTCTTGAGTTACGACTCACTCGAGTGCTCAGAACCAGGCACGATGCAGCTGGATCCTGGCCAGGGTGTGACGTGATTGGCTTTTAGCTCAGTTCTAGATAGCCCTTGAAACCTCAGGTACCAGGCCTCCACTGTCCACATTCCTCTAGGCATTCTGGGCCTTCCAAACTCCCACCAGAATACCCCATTCAGCTCTGTTCTCAGCACTCTAGGGCTTTTCAGGCCCGAAGTTCCAAGCTCGAGAATGCTACAGCCATGCTTATCACCCCCTCACAGTATAAATCTGCATTCATTGTTCTCATTACTATTACAACATACTTGACAAAAACAAAGTACAAATCTGTATTAGTTAACTTTTCTCATTACTATCTCAATATACTTGACAAAAGCAACTCAAGGGAAGGTTAGTGTGGGCTTACAGTTCAAGAGTGCAGCCTACCATACTGGGAAATGTGTGGTGCCGGGTGCAGGAGGCAGCTGGTCATATTGTATCCCATCAGGAGGCAGAATTATGAATGCTGGTGCTCCACTCGCTTTCACCTTCGTAGTCAGCCTACATCCCCAGCCCGTGGAATGGTGCTACTGCTGTGTTGGGGGTGCCTTCCTTCTATTAAACCTCTTCTGGAAGCACCCCCATAATCCACCTACAGGTGTTGTTTCCATAGTGGTTCTAGAACCCACCTAGGTGACCATCAAGGTTATCTTTAACAATCTCTTAAACTGACTTCTGTATTCCGTGCAACAATAACCACAATTTAAAGAACAATAAAGCCATACATTCCAAGACTCCAAGGGGATGACTGGAGATTTGGATGGTTCTGAGACAGGACAGGAGGGGACATGGAAGGGGCCCTTCACCTCAGAGTCTGGTTGAAGCTTTTGCCAGCTGAGAATCCCAACCCGGATAACATTGTCAATGGTGCTAATACAGAGACAGTATTCCTTTTATGTAGATACTTCAGGTAAGCACGTTGAAATAGCAAGGAATCATGCTGAAGGCTTTTTAAATGGCCTCTCTCCTTTCCTAGCTGTAAACATACAGTTTCCTAGAACTTCACCCAAAACCCCATTTACAGGAAAAGCCATATCTCAAGATCCTTAGGCTACCCTTCTGACCCATGGTTTCATCTTATCACCTTGGGAGCCACCCCATAATCTCACTATCAAAAAGGGGAAGAGATTGGGGGTAGGACTTCGAAACCCATCAAGCAAATACCAAAGACTTCCGAACTCCTGTGTACAGCTATTGACCAGACACGTAAGGACAGCTGTCCTTAGGAAGCCCACACCCCAGCTCTCAGGTGTGCCTTATTCTTTCCCTGAGCACCTCTCAACCCCTGTAACTTAAATTTATATTTAAAATATTTCAAATAAACTTTTAACCCTGCTTCATTCTGGCTTGCCTAGAATCTCTTCTCTGTGGCAAAGTCAAAGGTCCAGAGGTCCCTAAGGGGGAAGGAAGGGGACTCCAGGCCGCTGTCAATGGTGGTGTGCTGTCTCCAGTTGCACCACCCCTGACAGCTCCAATGTTTCCCTTCTTGTTGGTGTGGCCACACAGCCTTGGGCACATGGTTTGAGAGAGCTGCAGCAAAAGGAGCAGGGAGCTGCTTGCTCAAATCTCAGCAGACGAGGAAAAGAGAATGCCAACCCTTATGTGACTTTCTCCCTTCTGTTCAGTTTGGGACTCCAACCCATGGAAAGGTGCTCCCATATTCAGGGTGCTCCCACATTTCAACTGGAAATGCCTTAACAGACACACCTAGAAATGTGTCTCCCACAGGATTCTATATCTAGTCAAGCTGATGATAAAAGTTACCTATCTCAGGGCACAGTGGCACATGCCTGTAATCCCAGCACGAGGGGAGGCAGGGGCAGGTGGCTCTCTGTAAGTTAGAGAACAGCCTGGCCTACAAAGCAATTCCAGAACAGCCAAGGCTACACAGAAACCTTGTCTTGGAAAAAAAAAAAAGTTAGCTATCACACAACCCTCAAGAATAATGCCATATTTTGTCCATACCTACGTAACTATTGTGCAAATGTTTTGTTGTGACAACTATCTTATAAGAACAATGTGCAACGAGCAAAGTGTTCACTTGGCCTCATGGTTCAGTCCACTGTGAGCTGGCTCCCGGTGGGCTCATGATGAGATGACGTCAGTTGTAAGTTATCAACTCAACAGTGCTATCCACCTAACTCACCACACATACATACTTGTAGGCTGGAGTGAAATGCTCCAGACACATACCCAGGTTTCATCTGAACCACTGCCCCTGGGCCCAGAGCTCCCTTCATCTAGGAGTGTCATAGATATTTAGTTTCACACTTGCAGGAATGGTCCCTGTGTCTTCCAAAGTCCCCTTGGACCTGGAGGGCTTCACCAGTACAAGCTGCAGCCCTAAGAAGCAATCTGAGCCACCCGAACAGCAGCAGAGGTCAGAAGTGGCCCTTCTTCAACAGTTGTTCTTCACTGAAGCTTGGGTAAGGCCACAGGAGCGTGTCAGCACCAGGCAGGGCAGCTGGTCACAGGGCAACTTCCCAAGGAAGAGGGTGTGCATTAGCAGAGCAGGGCTCCAGGCCTTCCTGTGGTCTCCTGTGTTAAGAGTATGCCTGGTCCCAGTAAACCTGAGATCCAAACAATGACTCCCAAACCCTAGAGCGGGCCACAGCACCTCCACTACTGCCCCCGAGACTCATGAAAGGAAAGCACAGGCCCGCCCTCCGAGGATGCCTCTGGCCGTGTTTGGGAGGGGCACACTTAGCCTGCACTCAGGTCTCACCTCTCAGCCTTGTTTGTGCTTACTTTTGCAAGGCGCCTTGAAGACTCAAACACTTCCACACCCACCGCTGCCCCACAGCACAGGGTGGCAGGTTGGGGTTCCTGAAATGGAGACTGGACAGGTGGCATGGAGCTAGTACCACCCACTCCCCAAGCAGGGCCACCTGGACACAAATGCCTCCAAAGTCAAGATGGGATCCTCCAGGCACGGTGACCTGGTGCTCAGTAATGACAGACCCACAGTAAGAGATGGGACAGCGCCCTCTAGGGTCCTCAAAACCACACTTGGAAGCAACAGTATAACAACCGTAAATTTTTTTTATTTCTTCTCAATTTCTGGGACCAGATCAACTAAAGCCTGCTGTGCCCCACAGCAGCTCTAGTGAGGTCAAGGAGCTGTCTTGGTGTCTGTAAAGGCGTGTGGTGTTAGAGCTCGGCCTAGTCTGGAGCAGGGCCTGGGGCCTCAAGATGGCAGACTTGGGGCAGCAGGCAGTTCTTTCTTTCTGTTGTGTTGGAGCCCTAAGGCACGGGCCACCAGCCTGCGGGCCACTGCCGAATCTGTCTGTGGCCTCTCCTTCGCTAGTTGCAGGAGCTCTGAAAGGAAGACCCAATGGGTGGGACCTGGATTCAAGGCGTGGGCTGCCTCTCCTCTGGGTGACAGAGTAGCCTTGAAAGCCAGGTGAGAGCGAGCCCACGTCTAATAGTATGCAGCAGGGGCTGGGGCCCAGTTGTGCCCACAGCAGCCAGGTGCCTGTGAGAGGGACCCCAGGAGGACTGTACTTCTACCTCCCTGTGGGACCCGACACAAAAATACCCCTCCTGTCACTCTGGTTTTTCTGCAGCTGGGATGAGGAGGAACTCATATCCTAAGCATTCCCTTGTTCTTCGGGGTCCTTTGGGAGGAAACACTCAGAATGGGACACTTGGACCACTGGACATGAAGACGGGATATTTACTGTTTCTAAGGAGTCTAGGACAAGATCATGTTGCCATTCACAGTGGCATGGATGGCTCTGGCAGGCCTTCCCTGGTCCCATTCTTCTGCTTCCATCTTTGCTATCATAAAGACTGACTTTTCAGTCCCCACCATGTTTTCCTGCAAGAGGACAGGGAAGGAGCTAACACTTGGCATCTAGCTCCCATACAAATGACTCACTCGAGGGCATATGAGGTAACAGAACCAAGGTCCCATTAGGGCTGATCTAGGCCCAAGCACTTTTTACTGTTACAGAGTTCAGTCTTCACGGCTCTCTAGAAGGAAGGCTGGGCTTTTCCTAGAGCAATGTGAACTAGAAGGCAAACGCGGACAGTAGCTGATCCTAGGCCCTCTCCAGGCACCCTACTAGCTGCTGTAGCCCTGGCTCTTGAAGAGCAGGGAAATAAGGGAAAACAAAGCAAACACTTAAGCGTGTACACAGCCTCCCTGCAGAGGGCAGGCTTTGCCTTACTTGGCCTCTGCAAGGCTCTGAGCTTGGACTGCTTGCTTCCCTGTGTGAGCGGCCGGATCTTGAGCACAGAGAAATCCTTGGCCAGGGCCTCAGCAGCTGGAGAAAGGAGGAAAGAAATGGATGATTCTTGTGCTGTGTGAAACCCCACCCCTAGGAAGCTGGAGCATATGCCTCACCCCAAACTGCCACAGCTGCTCTTATACATTGGGTCCCAGCTGCTCTGCCTCTGGTCTAGCTCAGTAAAGCTCACAGTCTCGCCTTGTGCCCCAGATCCCTACAGAACAGCACTGGGGAGGAGGTACTACCACCTTGTGCTGTCAGATAACGCCCCAGCCCAGGGTTCAGATTCTTACAGCAAGATGGGCGGGCTCAGCCTGTGAAAGCCAGGGCTTAAACCAGACTCTCCTTCTATCTCCCAAGAGCCCCAGCGGATACCACTACTCCCTGCATCACTCACACTGGGCCAAGGTGCTCCCAACATCAGGACCCAGCAGGCGTGTTATACGAATAAGGAAACTGAGGCCAGGGCATGACTTGCTCTTGCTATACTGTTTATGGCAGGCCCAGGAGGCAGCCATGGCTACCCCAGTGAGAGCTCATTCTTCCATGGTCCTCAGTGGCTGCTTGGCCTTTTTTCCAACCTTCAAGGGTCCCCTCCCTAACCACTGCCTCTGCTCCTCCGCACCCCCCAACTCAGGCTTTCCAAGGACCAGGGCAACCCAAGCAGGGTGTGTCCAGCTCTGATGCACAGAAGGCCCTATGTGCACACTTGGTTCAGGATGGGAGGGTCCTATTTATAAGTAAGCCAAAGTGACAGTGAGATGGCAGGGACTAGCATGGGACAATGGCTAAAGTGGGGCAAGGAGTACTGGAGTCACCGTGGAGAGGCTGCATGGTGCCCAGGCCTCCACAGTAAGGTCTGCAGTCCCACACAGACTCTGGCATTCTGGGAGCCTTGACCTTCTGTCGGAGGGCCAACACATGAGGCTGAAGTGAAAACTGAAAACGCACCTGCCTGAGGCCTGTACCCACAGGCCTGATAATTTCATTCAATCTGCAGAAGGACCTATGGCTTGGCCCATGACACCTGTTGTTCAGTAATTGTCACTAATCCTAAAGCCTCTGTATTGAGGGAGGAGAGGCCAAAGACTTCCTAACTTTCCCAGGCTATAGGCCCCAGCATCCAGACTGTGGTTCAGGCTGGCTGGGAGCTGAACCCACAGACTCAAGGTAGCCTACACCTGGACATGAGGAGCCATCCATCCAGGGAACCCAGGCACCTCCCCTCCCAGTGGAGGCCAGAGAAGAAGCGGAGCCCAACAGGGAGCCATTATCCTTACCTGAGGCCTGGCAGGGAAAGATACCGATGGCGTGGGTGTCATCTACCCACTGGATCTTGAATCCCTTCTCTCTGTGTGGGGAGAGAACACAGGCACTCACAAAAGCCAGTGGTCAAGACCTTTCCCCCTTGGATCCTGCACACTGGGTCATGGGTCCTTCAGGCAAAGTCCCTCCTGACTTGAACCTCAAGACAAAGCTTTGTCATTTGCATGCTTTCTTGCCAGAGCATTAGATCAGCTTCAGAGAGACCAATGTCACCCTGTAAACATGTGAGGTGGGTCGCGAGTCAGCCTCTGGAACAGAAGGAGCCAGTGCTGAAAGACTTGTGTTAAAGGGTGAAAAATGTACCCCAGATACTTCGATAGCCAGCTGCGCTGGGCACTGACTCTGAGTAGGCTAAAGAAGGCTAAGAGTAGGAGAGAAGATAGGCCCAAACAAGTGTATTGGGGACATGGCTCTGGTTGGCTTCCTCCCTATTGCTCAGGAAGGCAGCGTGGACTCTGTACCTGGGAGAACCGAGAAGCAGCTTTGGACTGGCCCAGCTCCTCTAGTGGCACTGCTCACTTGGCAAGGGGTCAGCAGTGGCCCCATGTGGCCACATAGTTAGACAGAGAGCTGGAGAAAGTAAACTGTGCCACCCCATCAGCTGACCCTTCAGCGCAGGAGCAGAGGCAGGGGAGAGTGGTCTGGGAAGCAGTGTCAGAGACGAGGGGCAGGAAGAAGGGGGCTTTGATTTTACTGTAATCAGATTTATTTTATGTGTACGACTGCTTTGCCTCCTGCAAGTGTCGATGTGCACCACATGTATGCCTGGTACCCACAGATCTCCTAGAACTGGAGTTACCAATGATTTTGAGTCACTGTGTGGGTGCTGGGACCCAAACCCAGGTCCTCTGCAAGAACAGCAAGTGCTCTTAACCTCTGAGCCACCTCTCCAGCCCCAGAAAGGGGCTTTAAAAAGCCCACACAGGTAAAAAGAGAAAAAAGAAGAAATGAGAATTAGAAAGAAAAAAGGAGACACAGCACAAGGTTGAATCCATGGGCATTTGGGGAAGTCAAGAAGTCCTGCCCCTGAATGCACCGTTCCAGGCTACACTGGCCCTGCCCAAGCCAGGTGCCCCAGAAGCAGCCATCACACCAGGATGGCCCTCAGGCTACTGCAGACCTAGTGACCCACTGGCATAGGGACAGCTGTATCCTGAGACTGATGGAAAGCCTAATGGTCCCAGCAGGGGTGTGCACGTGCAGGTCTTGGCCCAGGTCTAAGGCTTTTGAAACTCAGTGCTGAAACGACAACCCTTCCCTCCCTTCAGTCAGAGCCCCAGAGCAAGCAGCCGAGACATCACACCTACCTTCAGCCTTTCTTTTTGGGGCAGGCAATCATCCTTAGCAGGGCAGGGCTATCCCAGCCTCTCCCAGCCTCCCCCACAACTGTTAGGACTCACTGGAACTCAGAGAAGGTGGCCAGCAGGTCCTCAGTTTTGAGTGCTGGCTTAAAGTCGTAGATCTCCACCACGTGGGCCAAGTCCCTCTCCCCGGGCAGTTCTTCGGCGAAGGCGGAGGTGTCCAGGTGGATCTTCTCTATTTCAATCTCCTTTTCAGTCAGGTTGGCTGTGATCTGGGAGTGAACGGACCCTTTGGCAAGGGGAGCTCTTCCACACAGGGCCCCAAAATGGCAGCACTGGGGGAGAAGCCTGCTTGGTAGGAATCTGGGTATGGCTTGGTTCCTCGGAATGTAAATGTTTTGGGGGAGAGTATTTGCTTTTATGGAGTCCCTGCTGGATGACTGCCAACTGCGCCCACTGTGTTTCACCTAAATCTCAAAAAGTGCACTCTAAGGGGCTGGAGAGATGGCTCAGAGGTTAAGGACACTGACTGTTCTTCCCGAGTTCAATTCCCAGCAACCACATGTTGGCTCATAACCATCTATAGTGAAATCTGGTGCCCTCTTCTGGTGCGCAGGCACACATGCAGGCAGAATGCTATATAAATAAGAAATAAAAATAAATAAATCTTTAAAAAAAAAAAAAAGAAAGAAAAGCACACTCTATAAATCCTCTTTACAGATGGAAACGTGGATGAGACAAAGAGTTAAGTAGTTTGCCCAAAATTGCATAGTCCTGAGAAAAAAAGAGCTAGACAAAGCCAGTATCTTTAGTTTCCTTACTAGAAATGTAATATTCTGAAAGACTATACAGAAAACAGCAAAGATGTGCACCCCGCCAATGTCAACCTAAGGGGCAGGTGCACTGTTCCAAGAAAATGTAGTGTCTAAGGCAAAGGACCAGGCAGGAGGATGATATTCTCCAAAGGAGAAGAACACCTGCGTAGACTCTGTCTCCACTCTCCTGTGAAATGTACAGTACTTTTTTTTTTTTTTTTTTTTTTTTTAATATATATGAGGAAACAGACTTTAAAAAGCAAATGACTTGCTTATGGCTAACCATCTCCTAAATGGGCTGGGACCCAAATACACCGATCTTTCTCCAGGTTTCATAATCGACTCCTGAGCACATCCCATTAGCACACATGCCCTCACCTTCCCCCTAAGGCCCTCCTCCTATATAACTGAGGCCACACCCACCTCACCTCCACCCTCCCTTTTCTGGGCTCAAGAGCCTCATCACCTCCTGTAGCAGCTCACTGAAATCATCGTGGTTGGCACCATCATTCTGGTCCTCTTCTTCTCCATCCACCTTTTCTTCACCTCCATCCACCTTCTCTTCCACCTCATACACCTTGCCTTTCTGAGCATCAGTCTTCTCTTCCACATCATCTACCTTCTCTTCCTGCTTGGCTACATCCTCTTCTTCCTCATCCACCTTCTCTTTCTCCTCTCCCTCTACCTTTTCCTCCGTGTGATCCAAAAGGCTCTGCACCAGATGTCTCCTGTTTTCCTCCTGCATGGCCAGCTGAGGGCTGGACCCCTGCTGTGTGGTTGTCTCCGCCCCTTGCTCCTTCTTAGAAGGATTCTCAGAGGGCTCAGTGCCACCCAGCTCTAGCTCTGGGTCATTTGCATAGCCTGGATCTGGGCTCTTCAAGAGCTCTGTTCCCTGAGTCACCAACATGGGAACTTCCTGATCAGCCTCAGGGTCCCCAGCACCGGCCCCTCTAGGATCTTCAGAAACTCCACCGGCTGGGTCCACTCCCTTGAGGCCAGGGATGGAGGATGCCTCTGGTTCATCCTCCCTGCGTAGCACCCGGGGCACATACAAAGGCTGGTCCGGCTTACGTCCACGATGCCATCGGCCCGCAGGAGCACCTCGGGGACCAGCAGCTGCTCCCTGATGTGAGGTGTGCCGAGGACCTCGGTACTTGCTGGGATGGGAGGCAGGAGGGCGGCAGGGACCAGAGGGGCCGTCTGAACTGGGTACCCTGGAGCAGGAACAGGAGCTTCAGGGCATGTTTGGGTCCACAGCAAAATGGCTTTCTGGAGCCACCTATCATTCAGGTGTGACATTTTCAAGTCAGCATAAGCAAAGGTCACAACTAAAATGACCCTCAAAAAAAACAAAAACAAAAACAAAAACAAAAACAAAAACCACACCAAATCTCTTACAAGGGCATTGAGGCAAAGGCAAAGTCCTACCCCTGCCACAGGCCACTCCCTCATGAACCCTACAATCAAATCAATGGAGGTCGAATCTTTGGTTACACACTAAAGCAGGCTAATACTTGCATTTAGGGGCTATTATTAGGATCAGTCACAATATGATGTCCATCCTGTGAGATGAACATGGAAATTGGGATGGCGACTGGCTGGCAGGTTCTTCCCCTGCATCACGGCCTCTCTGGAGAGCAAGCTCACAAAAACCAGAGAGGTGCAGACCCACCCTTACCAGCCCAACTGCTTGTGTGCAGTCGCTTTCCCTTGGCCCAGTTTGAACAGCTGATTTAGCCAAGTCAGCTGCGTCCCTGATGAAATTAAAGGGCAACGGAGGGTTCCTGGCCACCCCCTGACTAGCCAGTTAGCCCAATCATCACAAAAAAAGCCAACTGCTGAGAAGCCTCCAAAGCTGTAGGATAACACACCTGATGTCCTGGTGACAGACGACCGTCCTCCTTTTCCAGCCCTCCCCAACAGAGAAGCTGCTCAAGAGATCAAAATTCTCTGCTGTTCTGTGGATCAGGTACCGCAAGCGGCTGGAGACCGGCGGGAAAAGAAGGACCCTGCAAAGGGTCCAAACGGAGTATTAAGCCGCCGAGGCTGCGGATCCAGTTTCTGGGCCTGATTCCCACCGAGGCCACTCCCCGGTTTATAATGGTTTAACAACACCAGGTTCATTGTGCCCAGGCCAGTCCCTGCTTAATTGCAAAGTAGATCAGAGGGAGCTCCCAGTTCCCATCATCCCGAGGAGGGTAGTTACTTCTGCCTGAGTGGGATGACGCTCCGATACAAAGGAAAGATGTGGCTGGGCGAGGCGGCAGAGGCTAAAGGCTCAAGTCAGGCAGGGCCTAGCCGGTGGACCAGCCAGTTACCTGGGCACTGAACCTGGGGGAGGGGCAAACCCTGTCCTTCCTAACATTAAAGCAAGTCCCTCGGTCCCCGTACTTGGATAGCTGCTTCTGCAGCAGGAAGCGATCCAGCTCCTCCTGGACCCGGTGGACAAAGTCATTTTCGGCCGAGGAGAGGAAGACACCGTCCAAGCAGAGAAGGGCCAGGGTGACAGATGGCAGAGCCTGTAGGGGCGGTGGACAAGGTTAGGATCAGAATATAGGCCCGGAGGCCGCCCACAGCCCCAAGTGTCCCTACGGCAAGGACTTTGGAGACTTTCGCATCCCTGACCACTGTGGAGCAGGATGGGAGGCGCGTGAGAGCCGGGCGAGGGCGGTCACGTCCGGGGCCAGGCTGTGTCTCCAGCTCCCAGCCCCGCCTCGTTCTCCCCTCGCGCTACCCGGGCTTTGCAGTTCTCGGGCGCACCCCACTGAAAACGCCCCTCGACATTCAGCCGCCCTTGCCACCCTCGATTGAGAAGGAGGGCAGGCGGGAAACCCCCATCTCCTGCAGCCCTCACTCACCGCGGCAGCCCGGAAAGTTGCCGCCGCGCTCAGGGTCCCCAGGAGCCTGAGCGCCCCCTCCTTCCCAGCAGGCTCAGCGCCATCGTGCGGCCGGGAGGAAGTAGCGCACGTGCCGCAGAGGGGCGGTTCTTGTCTTGTAATAGAGCTGGGGCAGGGGCCACAGTTGCCACTAACCCAAATAGGGCTTCTCCCACAAAGACGCAACTAAGTGTTTATACTCTTAGAAAAATGGAGACCCAAGAAGGTGATATGACTTGTCTAGAGTTTCACAAACCAAAAGTGGCTCTGCTTCCAAAGTCAGTTATTTCTTTTTTCTTCTAGAATCAATTAAGTTCAACTGACACGTTTGAACAGCGTACTAGCTGTTACGGCATTGTGTATTTCTAATTTTAGATGCCCTTGATCTAATGGAGCAACAAAGAGGGAGGAAAGAGTGGCGAGAGCTGGGGAGATGGTTTAAGGATTAAGAAATTGAACTGCCCTCTGGTTTCAGTGGGCACCAGCACGCGGACACATATTTAGAGAGATAAAAATAAGTGAATTGTAGTAGAAAGTTTTAGTGTCTTTAAAATTTCAGTTATGTTATATGAAAATGTTTTTGTTTTGATTCCAGGTGTGGGATATGCGGCTGATTCAGATTGTCCATAGCAGCAAACTATTTGCCTGGTGCCAGCTCTGAGAGGGGTTCTTTGCCAGCTGCAGATGGTTTAATTCTGAGGACTCTGGAGAGGGAATAAACGCCAGAGAGAAAGGGCGCTCTGAGAAAGAAGGCTTATGTAACCCCCTGCTGCTCCTGGTTGCTGTTGTTGCAGTTTGACAAAAAGAAGTTGGAGATCTCCTGAAACAGAGATTGGACTTGCCCCAAGGACCCAAACTAGCAGGAAGTAGCTAAAGAGACCCCTGCCCCCTCTCCCCACTAACCTTTCTCTCCTACCTGATGTTGGGATGTTGGAAGGGATTGGGCTGTAGAAGGGAAGAAGAGGCATTAAGAAACGTAAATAAAATGGAGTTTAAAAGCAGCGCCAACAGTAAATAAATCTTTAAAAACAAAGTTTAAAGGGCTGGAAAAATGGCTCGGCTGTTAAGAACACTTCTTGAGGTGACCCAGTTTCAGTGCCCAGCACCCACATGGTGGCTTAGAACACCAATTCAAGGTGGTCTAACACCTTTTTCTGAACTCCTCTGGCACCAGCCATACAGATGGTTTATCTACATACATGCAGACAAAACAATCATACACATACATTTTTTTTAAGTTTCTAAGTGCTGTATCGAGAATATTTTCTCTTATATCATTTCTCCTTCTAGAATTTTACCCCAAATAGGAGGCATGGTTGAAAGAATAAAGATTGAATCCAGCTCTTTGGCTCCCTAACAGAATGGAATCAGGGAAGGAGAAGGCAGGACCTTACCATGTAACACCAAGGAATTATACATAATGGTAAAAGGGTCAATTCATCAAGAAGACACAGAAGTTTTAAAACCGAAAGCACCAAACAACAGGCTCACAAAACAGAGTCAAAGCTCGTAAGAGAAAAAGAGAGAGGGGGGAGAGAAAGAGAGAGAAAATCAAGTTAATCAACAGCTGCACGTATTCCTCCGCTTATAATGGGGTTATAATAAACCCACTATAAATTGAAAATAATAAAAAATTAAGACACTGTCGAGATATTTCACTCATAGGGGGATCCCTGTAAGCTCGCTGGGCAGTTGGCCCACGTGGCAAAGTTCCAGGCCAATGAGAGACTGTCTCAAACAGAACATAAAAGTAGAGGGTGCCTGAGGATGGTCTATGGAGGTTGTCCACTCTGATCACATGCTTGACTTGCATGTACATAACCACATCTACAGGCACACCCACATGAGTGAACACACACACACACACTACAAACACAGACCCCTACACCAGAAATCTATAAATCAATAGCTAATATACCTGAGAAGGTAATGGGAAAAAGAAAAAAGACATTTTCTTTAATCAAAAGAAAACATGAATGTCCAGATGAAAATGATGTTAAGAGCACATACATACAACACTTGCAGGGGACCCAGCTCAACATATTGTGCTGTTCGCAACTGTAACTCCAGTTCCAGGAAATCTCTGGATTTCCATTATGAGCACCAGTGACACACGTGGGTACATGTACACATACACACATAATTAAAAACAAATTCCTTTAAAAGTTGTAAAATTATATATAACATAATGTATGTGTACGGATGCTTTAGATGGAAGCCAGAAGTAGAAAAAAAAAAAATGAAGTGCCTGGTACATTTCTCTAGCAACTCATATGACAGAAGAAAATGGAATAATGTCTGTGGGATTTTAAAGGAAAAATTTATGTTAAAACCAGAAAATTCTATAAACTGTGGCGTCTATAGGCAGTCTTGGAGCTGCAGCCACAGAGCAAGAAATGGAGTACTCCAGCATAAGGCGAAGGGGACAAAGCACTTTAGCTGGGACACAGCTGCCACCTGTCCTGCACAGCTCACCTCCTCAGCCTTAGTAAAATCCACAAAGAACTGCACTTTTTTTTCCCTCTAATGGTCGAGTCAATTTATTTAAGGATAGAGAGCCTGCAATTAGTCACCATGACGAAAGCAGACTTCTCTCCTCCTGTCCTGGTGCCTTTCTCCACTTCTCCTTTTTCTTTCATAAATTATTAGCCATTCTCTCTCTCTTTCTTTTCATTCATTGATAAGAATCTAATGATGGCCTCCTTGGTGGGTGTACTTGTGACTTAGTGCTATTGCTTGAAAATGGTTTTTCCTTCAGATGGATGCAGGAAGTGTTTTTGCTGTTTTGTTTGAGACAGGGTCTCACTGGGTAGCTCTGGCAGGCCCGGTATGCACTGTGTAGACCAGGCTGGCCTTGGACATACACAAATCTGCTTGCCTCTGCTTCCTAAGGCCATGCACCACTGCACCCTACTCACGCAGGAGCTTATTTGCTTGTTCTATCTAGCTGTCTGTCTGTCTGTCTATCTACCTACCTACCTATTTTGGTTTTTGAGACAGGGTTTCTCTGTGTAGTCCTGGCTGTCTGTACAACAGGCTGGCCTCAAACTCAGAGACCCACCTGCCTCTGCCTTAAAGGCGTGTGCCACCACTGTCCACTTCTGACAGGAGTTTATACACTGAAGTTTTGTATTAGTGTCAGACTTTGGTATACAAAGAATCTTTGATCAATCATCAGAGTGTAGGCTCCAGAGGGTTCATAAAAGGTAGAGAGGAGCTAGAGAGACAATTCATTTGATAAAGTACTTGCTGGGTAAGTTTGGTTCCCCAGAACCCACATACTAGCCAAGCGTGTCTGTAACCCCAAGAGTGCAAGGGTGAAGTTTTGGCTGAAGACAGGAAGATACCTGGCTCTCACTAGGTGGATAGGCTTCCTGAATCAGTGAGCCAAGTTCACTGGCAGCCCTTGCCTCAACAAATAAGGTGGAAGGGCTGGAGAGATGACTCAGCAGTATGTGCTGCTCTTCCAGAGGACCCGTTCCCAGCACCTACAAGGCAGCTCAGACCATCCCTAACTCCAGTTCCAGGGGATCCAGTGCCCTCTTCTGATTTCCTGGGGCATCTGCTATGCATGTAGGCACAGACATACATGCTGGCAAAACACTTAGACTTAGAACAAAATGAGCAAATCTTAAAAAACCAAACAAAACCAAATCAAAACAAAACAAACAAACAAAAAGGTAGAGTGACTGAGGAAAAACCTGTTTCATCTTTGTTCTTCACAGGTTTTCACACACACACACACACACACACACACACACATACGAACTGGAAATAAAAAAGGAAAGTTGAAAATGTTGATGAGATCAAAATTGTGTGTATATATGTGTATGTAAATATACAAATATACATAAACACATATATATGAATATATATACATATATACATGTAATATATATTATGTATATATGTATACTATGTATATATATTATATAATATATATGTAATATATAAATGTAAACATTACATATATATGCCTGTTCATGCAGGGGGGTTATATGGTGTATTTGTGTGGTGTGTGGAGGATGGTGCCTGTTGGGGTGTGGTGTGGTATGTTTGAGTATGTGTGTGTATGCATATTCCTTTATGTGGTTGTGGATGAAAGTAAATTATCATTGAAGTCTCAAGAAATGCCTCGGTGGGTGAAGGCATTTGCTGCTGAGTCAAACAGAGTTTGATCACTGGGCACCACACCTTGGAAGGAAAGAACTGACTATCCCAAACTCTCTTCTGATCTCTGCCTGTGGACTGTAGCACATACGTACACAATCTATTTTAAAAATCATTACTGATTGCAGAATACGTTTTAAACCTTCAAATCCAAGAAAATCAGTTATGAAATACTCGTAAGCAAGAGATGTTCCTCTGAAGAAGGGTGGGGGTGAGGGTGGCAAAGCAAATTATTCATTATTTTCCCTTTGCTGTGATCAAGTGCCTCTGTGAATTCAGCAAGGAGAACCATAGGGAGAAAGGGTTTGTTTTGGCTTATAGTTTAAGAAAGGACACATTCATCATCTTCATCATCATCATCATCATCATCATCATCATCATCATCATCATCATCGCAGGGAAGGCATGGCAAAAGTATGGGAAGCTGGTCACAGTTGGAAAGCAGACAGAAAACAGGAAGTAGGGCTGGACTGTAAAACCACAAGGCCCGCCCCTAAAGATCCATTTCCTCCTGGAAGACTCTCCTATAGGTTAACAATCTGTCAAAGCAGCACTGTCAGTTGGGCCCCAAGTGTTCAAAGACAGGAAACTGTGGGGAGACAGTTCACACTCAAACTACAACAGCAGAGATAGGGACAGCTGTAGAGAAAAAGTGGGAAGACAGAGGGACTAAAGGGAGAAGCCAGTGAAAACCTCACCATTCCCTCCTTTACCTGTTGCCTTCTGTAGTCATCAAAATCTCAGGTGTTTTTTTTTCTTTTTGTTGCTGTTATCCCTCTGTTTCTAGGAGACCATAGCCTTAGCCTAGCCTGAGTTCTAGGCCTTCTTAAAGGACCAGAGGAAACAGTCTGTGGTGTTACTTGTCTGTAATCCCAACCATTAGGAGGCCATGGCGGGAGGATCTTCAATTTGAGGCCAGCCATGGGCTTTGTGAATTCACATACTGAACTTTTTTCCCAGGCACCTGGCACCTTGTACCGCTGTCTAACTCAGCTCGTTTATTCTTGACACAGTGCTAGCAGAGTGGTATCACTACTGACATCCATTTTGCAGAAGAAACTAAAGAAGAAACTAAAGTAGGAGCTGAGAGGTGGCTGAGCAGTTAAAAGCATGTACTACTCTCTTGGAAGACCTGGTTTCAGTTGCCGTCACCCATGTCAGGCAGCTCACAACTACACACCTGCTCACATGTAACTAAACCAAAAAAGAACCTAAAGCACACAAAAGACCAGCTGGCCAATGTCACACAGCCAACGTCATCTTGTTGTTTATCTTGCTTATCCTTGCTTGTCTTGTTCTGGTTTCACTCTTGTGAGAAGGTGAGAACCAAGGTTCCTTCTACAGGTTGGACATGTCTCTGCAGGGTGACACTCTTGACTGAAGTTGCCTATTTCCACTACAGCCCAGGAAGGAGACGAAAGCCTGGCAGGCTTTGCTAAGCCACAGACCATGGGATTGAGGAAGTGGTCTCCCGGGCACAAGGTGGGAAGGTGCCACAGCCCAGGAGCATAGAAGAACTGAGAACAAGGAAGGGAGCCAGCAGCACACTAGGAGCCAGTGAAGAAAAACTGTGTCTTAGTGCTCTGGCCTTCCTGTGGCAGGTGGTGGGTGAGGAGAGCTCAGCAGCTCAGACAGCAAGAGACAAAGTGCAACACAAAACCAGGTAGGTGCTGGACTGGTGTGTGGTGATCGCACGAGCAGGGCTGTTCTCATTTTGGAGAACGGAACTTGGGAGACAGTACAGCACAGTCCAGGGCTGGCGGGAGAGTTCACAGAGACAGACAGGAGTCCCTGCAGCCCGGGCCGTTATCCAGCGACTCCAACTTTCCAGAGGCCAGGGTGAAAGAGAGCGTAGGTGTAGATGTATGCGGGACTTCCGGAGACAAGGAGCAAGTCAGTGACACAGTGGCATAGCCTGCTGTGCACAGTGCTGCACAGCTGTGAGCCCAGCACTTAGGAAGTCAGAGGACCAAGAATCCAAGGCCAGTCTCAGCTACAGGGTACCCTACCTCAGAAAAAGAAAAACCAACAAAAAAAAAGGACAATCCACAATCTAAAGAATAGGCAACAACAAAACCTGATGTTTTTCTCTTTTAATTATTTTTACCAGATTAAAAAAGAAAAAATAGTGATTGTTTTTCTTCACCCCCAATATTTCCATTTGCCAAAGCCGAGTGGGAGAGACTCGAACAGTGATTCCTGCACCTTGGCCTGAAGCCAAGCCCTCCCCTCTGCTCTGTGCCACCTCAAGCAGGAGGGGCAGTGCCAAGAGACCCAGGCAGTCATCGTCCCTGGGCAGCAGAACGGCAGTGTGGTTTTTCTCCATGCTGCCACCAGAGCACTCAGATCTCCTTCTCCCGCCTGCCCTGCAGTTCATGGAAGAAAAGAAGATGCGCCTGCAGGAGGCAGGTGCAGGGCAGAGCAGGGCCTGGGGCGGCACACAGCAGATGCAGCAGGCCAGCGCCACCTCCTTCTATTGCACATTCTGGCTCGGGCCCCTGCCCTGAGTGGTGGATGCGCCGTAAGACGCTTTCCAGGTCCTAACAGGGAGCCTGCCAGTTGAATGTCAGGCTCAAGAGACAGGGAATGTGGCACTGTGTGGCTTGCTCCAGAAAACACGTAATTTATGATGGGGCCAAAGCAAAAACTTAGCTTCTTTTACACCATGGGGCCCTGTAGGTTACTTAGGTTTCTCCTACTCAAGTTCAAAATACAGATTAGCCCTCTCCCCACCCCATCAGCAGATCAGCTTCTGCCTAAGACAGAAGAGGTTGTGGCCCTCAGTCAATAAGCCACCCCCGCAACTGCCATGACCCTGAACCATTCGGAGCCATGAACACCCGGGGAATGTGACAAAGCATGTAGAGGGACATCATGTAGACAATGTTTCTCCAGACACTCGGCTGTCAGGTCTCTCTGAGTTGACTCTCATTCTTAATCCCAGTCTTAATCCCATTCTTGGTTGATTCTCATTCTTAATCCCCATAAAGTAGAGGATGGGGAACAGTTTAACTGCACTGCAGATAACAAAACTGTTTTAAAAACCTCAGGAGTGGAAGAGAGGCCTGGCTTTGATGGGCAAAGCTGCAGACCTTTCACCTTCCCTGGCTGGAGTGAAGCTGGTGGGTGAGGACAAAGCTAACGGAGCCAAAGGCGAGAACTGCAGGCTATGAGACGACAGGTCAAACACAGAACTGTATAAATTGTGGCACTCTAAAGACGAGAAGGTAGGTCCATGACATCAGCTGGGAGCACACCTTCACAGCATGGCTTCCAGAAGCTGTATCTGTCCTGTCATGAGTGGCAGCATCCAGATACACAAAAGTGGTTCTTCCCTCCTCTTTCAACAATTTCTCAGTGTTTCTCATTAAATAACTATGTACACACACAAGGCTGCCTCTCTGTTACATGAGGGTCCTTTACTTGAGTTCCTGCAATGGCTTTAGAGAGTTGGCTCCAATTGTCTTTTTGGAGATTTACTGCTTGGGACCAAACCTGCAAGAAGAAATGATAATATTCAGCAAGAAGTCCCAGGACCAAAGCATCCAAAACCTAAAGCCTCTGGGTGTCCACATACATAACCACCTGTCCCTTGCAGGCTTTGGGATGCAGGCAATGAGTTCTTGGGATGGAACCTGTCCTGTGTCTGGCTCCTCTGTCAGCCACAGTCTCATGTCTAGGATCTATGGGAAACAGCTCCATACCTCCTTCTGATAGGGACAGTTTTTCAAGTTCAGCTTCAAGTTCAGCATCCAAGATCCTAGGCTTAGGCACACTGTTGGTATAAAGCGTCTCCTGGGGGTTGTCGGGCAGGTCCAAAGGTTCTTTGGTGGTGTCCTGAAGGAGGATGTCCAACTCCTTCTCCAATTCCTCACTGTCAAAATCTGGGAGAGAGAGATGGTGCATCAACCCCAGGAAAAAGATGAACCGATGTGGCCGGGACAGCTCAGCTTTCATAGCCCAGCAGTCCCTCTGCAGGTCGGCAGTCACATGAGTCATGAGGCAAAGGATACCCTCAGGCAGATACTCTTTCTTTATAAGCAGAGCTGGGCTGACCGATGGGTAAAGTCTATTGCCCTCAGGAACCTGGCCCTGCTTCCCTTTGCCCTGAGAGAGGACTGCCGGACAGAAGCTTTGTCAGAATGCAGATGGAGTATAGAGGACCACCAGAACACCTGTCAGGGAGGGAACAGTAACTCCCTCCAACCACCCATGCAGGTGAGCCCCAGAGAGAGGCCAAGTCCATGATCAGACCTGTCCTGGCCCAGGAAGTGATGTCCCTCAGAAAGGAGAGAAGAGTATCCTTGTCAACTCACCTAAACCATTGGTTACCCCACCAGCCAGGGTCTGAGAAACTTCATCCTGCGTGTCACATAGCTGTAAGAGACAAACACAAAACTCTGAAGGAAATGGTGGCTCTGGGCAGCTCAAGGCCTTTAGGTGAAATATTCTGGGTTACAGAGATCTGATAGTCTAGGAATGGTTTCTTTTGGGCACAATGCTGAGTCAAGTTTGGAAAACTGGCCTGCAATAAGTCAACCATGCTCTCTATAACTTCTCATGGACCCTCTCAGGCTCCTGTACCTCCTGAATCTGATCCACAAGACTCTCTGCCTTCTCCACGGTGACATCCTTCATGGAGAGTTTCAAGGCTCCCACACCAGCCTGGTAGGCATTAAAAACCTAAAAGGAAGACCAAGTTACCTTTGCGACATTTGCCAGAATACAGACAACTTTGCTATATTCATCTCCAAGCTGACTTTGACCTTTGGCCACCAAGGTCAACTTACATTATACCCACAGAAGCTAAACTTTCCAACAAGAAAGGAAACCCAGCCACACCCTGGAAGAACCCAGAACTCCTTGAAACAGTAGGTCACAAGGGAGGGAGACTCAGTGTAGGAGACTGGGACCACAGGGCACGGAGGGGCGTGGCTACCATCTGGTCTGTCTGGGAGGCATAGATGCGATCCAGGATGCCTTGAACAGTGTCCAGCTTGGCGTGCAGGGCCTCAATGCGTTTCTCTGTCCTCTGCTTGGCCTTGAGAGACCTCAGTGCCTGGTGGGTATGAAAACAGATCGGGGTGGGACATGGTAGGCCACAAGATGAAAGCGAGACAGCCCCGCTCCCAGGGCTGCTCTCTATAAACTAAGCTGTGGTGCCAGAGCCCCCTGCAGACGCTGCTCTCTGAACTGCTGGGCCCCTGTCCCTGACAGCTAGGGATGCCACCCCAAGGCTGCAGGAAAAGAGAACCTACCAACTGCTTCTTTCCTGCCCGGCATGCCCGGCGGGCTTCCTCTTTGCACCTGTGGAATGAAGGGGAGATGAGCCTTGGCAGAGTCTCCAAGAATGCTTGAGAGCACTTAGTTAAAGTAGCTGCAGATCTGAAGAATTCCCTAAACCCACAGCCATGGAGATGGCCCAAAACCCACTGCCAGCCTCTAGAAGCAAGTTTCAACACAGGCTCCAGCACCTGTATGTGGCAAGGCGAGGCGATCCAGTGCTGAAGGTGAGAGAATTATACACGTATCTTTCCACTGCAAGCACAGGACTGGTCCCTACACATTAAAGACTGTGGACATGTCTCTGAGTCCCCGAACACTCCTGTATTTCTTTGAGAGACGGAGTGAAGATTTCTATTTCAGTATGTGGAGGTGTCTGTGGCTGCTATCAAGGATCCCTGTAGAAGCACCCCAAGGAAAAAGCAAGAGCTCCTAAAACAGGACCTATGAAGGCACAGACCCAGTCACTGGCAGGACAACATCAGGCTTTGGAATAACATAATTGTTAACAATTGTAACCGCCAGAGAAATAAGTTTTCTCCTTTATTTTCTGTTTCAGGAGCTTTCTGCACTTGGTAAGTGCTTGGTCAGTACTTGGTAAGTATGTAACTAATAAGTAACTTTTTGGAGGCAAACCCCTGGCTTCAACACACTGGATGAGCACCCTGTAAATGGAGATATACTCCCAGCCTGTGCTTTTCCTTTTGGAGGAGACCCACTCATGCTGGGGTCCAGGGCCAGCCAGGCAGGGAAGGAGATTACCTCTCAGACTCTTGGGATAGAGACTCAACCTTTCGAGAGAGGAGCTGCTCACTCTGCATCAGCTGGTAGACCCCAACGTCCACATCATTGACAGGCGACACCTTGGCATGTGGCCCCCTGGCAAACTTCACAATCTGGGGGACAGGCACAAGTTACTGCTGTCCTTACCACACATGCTGAGAAATTCACAACCAGGCCTGGGGTGGGCACATGAGTGCAGACTAAGTCATTGAGTCCATGCACGCACACATATGCACAGGCATGCACGTGCGTGTGCACGCACTCGTGGACAGGCATGCTTTCACACCTTCTCTCCATTCTGTTCCAAGACCGTGACTCTCTTCTCCTTCTGCAGCTGCAGCAGGACCAGGTAGAAGGTCCTCTCGTCTGGGCAGGAGTTGGCGCACAGAGTGCTCAGCTCCGACAGGGCCACCACAGGGTGTGAGGAGAGGGGCGAGTTCTGGTACAGGCGGTACACCTCCTCAGCCTTTTCCTGCAAGGAAGGCAAAGAGATTCGAGGCCCTGGTTACCACCACAGGACACATGAGCCTTGACCCTGAGCTTCAGAGCCATGAGCCCACAACTTTAAGACCTGGGGAGTACTGGCCCCATCCAAGTGGCGGCTTTGAAAAGGGGCTTAGGGATGTGGCTCAGCTGGTAAAGTGCCTGCCAGGCAAGCATGAAGACTTGAGTTTGAGCACACAGCACCCAGGAAAAAGCCAGGCATGTAACCCCAGCACTGCTGTGGCCAAGACAGGCAGATGCCTAGAGCTCACTGGCTAGCCAGCTTAGCCAACAGTGAGTTCCAAATCCAGTGAAAGATTAAAAAAATAAAGTAGGGCCAGTGAGATGACTCAGTGAGTAAGGGCACTTGCCACCAAGTGTGATAACTGGGACCCAAATGATAAGAGGGGGCAAACTGACTCCCATAGATTGTCCTCTTACCCTACAGGCACAGGCACATCATAGTATATGCACACAAGCAAGCAAGCAATAAATGTAAAGAGATACATAGGTGGAGAACGTCCAAGGTCATCTCAGGCCTCCACACAAAGGCCTCCACACATGCGTATACACATGAATATCTATGTATACTACACACACACACACACACACACACACACAGGATTTGTATACTTCTCAAACTTTGGGAAAGAGTGGTGACTATATGAATGAAACAAGATGTACAACACAGCAGCCTGGCCTGAGGCTCCTCACAGGAGGAATAAGCAGAGGGCCGAGTGGAAGCGGCTGTGATCTAGAACCCAAGCTCACTTCCAGCTTAGCCAGTCCCCTGGATCCTCAGCTTCTTGCCCATGAACTGAGAAGATGATGCCCTCTCCATCCTGGTTTCTCTATTTACGCAAAACTGCAGATGTGAATGTCATTATGCCTGTACAAGGAGTGAAGAGGACAAGCGCGTCATGGTAGACAGGAGGAACAGGCAGGCTGCACTAGCGAGAAGACTAGCGGGCAGAGTGCCAAGGAGCAGTGTTACTCCCCCTCAGACAGGGGAATTCAGAGGGTTCTTAAAAGCAAAACAAAGAGGTCACTGACCACATGCTGTAGGGTGAGTCATTCCGAAGTGACAGAGGTGGAGAAAGTTGTCCAAAAACAACAGGCAGACCTAGGCACAGAAGTGTGAGTTCACATGGTGTGTGTGTCCCTGGAGGGGAAGGCAGCGAGGAGAGAGGCACTGCTGTACTGTATAAAATGAACATGTCCCCTCCTGTTCTTTGATGTGCAGAGGACGGGAACTCAGTGAGGAACTGCACGGCTAGACTGCCAGAGAGCAAAGAGCTGGCAAAGAGTGGGCTGAAGAGTTAGGATTGGAGGCAGGGAAGCCATTGATCCAAGATGAGACATCATGACCTCTCTGAAGAGAGTGTTTAGGACACAGAGAGATGGGGTAGAGCCGAGCAAAACTTAGAGGAGAAAGAAGCAGCCCACGGTGTCTGAACAAGGGCTGCTGAAAAAGGGGACATAGCTGTAGCTGGGGTGACTTATACATGAATGCAGGGGAAGCCTGTCTCAAACACCAAACGTTCCACTTTGGATAAGCAGTTTTGGGATATCTAAGCAAACACAACTGTGAAAGCTTGAAAGAAGACTACAGGAGAGCAAGGAGAGCGGTCCCCAGCACACAGAGGGCAGTCAAGATCACAAGCGCGCGTGAGAGAACAGCAAGCAGATTCAAGGGAAAAGTGGCAAGCTGAAGGAAGACCAGTGTCGAAACAGTGAGGTGAGCCACAGAGCCCCACAGGACTACCTAGGGGAACCAAAGAGAAACCACAGTTCACTGTGAGTAAAACCAAGGATATAAAACCATTATAAGAAGCATGCAGTTAGGCACATCCAGGACAGCGAACAAGAGTCTAGCAAGACAGAGACTATGGTTCCCTTTAGACTCACCATTCACAGCGAAAACCACTAAGAGCAGTGCGACAGCCACACACAAGACTCATTTCACTGCATTAGTAAAAGGGACGGAGAAACCTGGTGGGCGGGCTGGCTTACCACGTGTGCACAGACACTCAAGAACTGAAATTTAAATTGAAAAAAAAAAAAAAAAAAAAGCACAAAATAATTAGCATAGAAAGGAAGCTAGAAATGCAGGACACTGGTGGAGTACCTGCTTAGCACACACAAGGTGAATCAGGCCGATGGTTCCAGCACTTGAGAGGCTGAGGCAGGACTGCCACAAATCTGAAACCAACTTCGACTACACTGCGAAAACCTGCCTCACACACGCACGCACACACCTCAAAACAAAACAGAACCAACCTAAAACATGAGGTATTGTTTTGTGTGTGTGTGTTGATATGTGTTCACACATGTGTGCACACGTGTGTAGGCGCTGTGGGGGTGCATGTGGAGCCCAGAGGTAGGTATCATCAAGATAGGTACACAATTCAGCTGACCTGGCTGGCCAGCAGGCCCCAGGGAAGCCCAGCTCCCCTCACAGCACTGGAATCGCAAGGGTGGGCCTCTACACACAGCTTTTTATGTGGGTGCTATGGAGCCAAACCCTGGTCTGCACTTACCCAACTGAGCTGTCCCCCAGCCCCTTGTTGGGCAATTATTTTTGTTAGAAATGTAAAAGGTGGGCTGGAGAGATGGCTCAGAGGTTAAGAACACTGGCTATTCTTCCTAAAGGTCCTGAGTTCAAGTCCCAGCATGTGGTTACATGGTGGCTCATAACCATCTATAGTGAGATCTGGTGTGCAGGTAAACATGCAGGCAGAATGCTGTATAAATAATAAATAAATAGATCTTTTTTTAAAAAATGTAAAAGGCACAGAACTACACAGATGCACATGCACAAGCCCAGCACCAGCAAAGATAGAAAAGCAAGAGAAACTAGTGACTTAAAGCCTACTTGTGGGACAGCCACTGCATAAATGGTGGCAAAGAGACCTACAGGCTACTGTATAGCTGTCCAAAAAAATGAACTAGATTACACAGTGTAGGACCCAGAAAAACACTCCCAACATAATGAAGTGGAAAGAAAAACAAACTATGGAGTGATTTTATTTCCCAGAGTGCTGGGGTTACAGATGTGTGCCACCATACCCACTGTCTTTTCTTTCCTTCTTTTTTTAATAGCAAAAATCACGGGCAATTATTTTCCTTTCTGGTTGATTCCTTTGTATAGCCTTGAGAAAATCAGTGTTCCTGACATCCTCTTCCCTATAAGCTCCCTTTCCTTCTTTAGCCAACAAGAGAAAACAGGATTCACTACATATTTGGAATCAGGCATCACCAAAGGGAGCATGAAATATCTGCTTAGTAAATGGGAGGTGGCACAGAATCACTACTGTGCCTGCTGAGCTCGAGGGAGGCTGCTTCTATGACACAGGATTGGACTGACTACACTGCTTTAGAAAGTGACTGCTGGTTCCCAGATGGCTCCATTAATTCCACCCAACTCCTGTGTGGAACTGGAGAGCTTCTCCATGGCTGCTCAGGGCTCTGAGGCTGCATCTGTCCTGCAGTCGGCACATGGCCCTGCCTAGGAGGAAAAAGCAGCATGTAAAGAAGCTGATCGGACAGCACAGTAAGAAGGTAATGTCTAGTTGCCTCTTCCAGGCAGAAGAGAGGGGACAGTGATAAGCAAGCTACGGTGGAGTTGGAGGGAAAAGACTGATGAGAGGACAGAAACCAGAGCTTAGTAAGAAGGGCTGCACTAGAGCTTAGTAGCAAAGCGCTTGCCCAATGCACACAACTTGGGTTCAATACCAAGTACAATAATAAATACATTAATTAGTTTAATGTGAAATTCTGGGAATTTCTCGCCAGTAAACTGAAGAGGGCAGAGCACACCCTAAAGTATAGCTTATCATTAATTCCTCCAACTGTCCAGAAGTGATCACCTGTTTACTGATAAGTCCTAGACAAAGCTCATCCTTGAAATGTAAAGTGGTGGCATATGCCTTTAATCCCAGCAAGCAGGGAAACAAAGAAGGGCGGGTTGCTGTGAATTCAAGGCCAGCCTGGTCTACAAAGTCCAGAAGAGCCAAAGCTACATAGAGAAACCTTGTCTTGAAAACAAACAAAACAACAACAAAAAAAAAAAAAAAAAAAAAAAAATAAAAAAAAAAAAAGAAGGAAGGAAGGAAAGAAAGAAAGAAAGGAAGAAGGAAGGAAGGAAAGAAGGAAAGAAAGAAAGAAAGAAAGAAAGAAAGAAAGAAAGAAAGAAAGAAAGGAAGAAAGAAAGAAAAGTAAAAATAACCAATGAACAAATAAGCCTACAAGGTTCACAGCAAAAGACATCATGTAGACTCAGTCATTAGTCCTGTTACTTGGTATTTTCCTGATGTCACCCAGTCCCCCCTTCTGCATAACCACCTTAAGCAGCTCCACGGCCACGAGCACCTCCTCAGCTGGAACTTTGTTATCCCCTAGCATGTTAGACAGAGTCCACTTCAGAGGCTTCAGCAGGAAGACTCCAACCCCCCAGGAGATCCAGCTGCTATCCACACTGGCCATGAAGTCTGATTCTCGCTGCAGCTCCCCTCGACTGCAGAGAAAGAGAGAGAAAGGTAGGTAGGGATATGCAATCAATGGCCTGTCCTAGTCCATACTTGCCCCTTTACCCCCCCCCCCCCCCAGAGGCATTTTATCATCATCATCACCACCACTAGTCTATTTTGTCCCAGCTACTAGGAACAGTGTCACCTCTACTCAAGTGCTCAGCCTCCTTGTCTGGCTCCAAAAATACAAGTGTCCCACTAAGACAATGGAGGCGCAAAAGCCTTCACTGGGCCTAAGTGGAGGTTTCCTTCTACCAATGGGCCTGAAGCAATCGAATGAAAAACCACACATGTGCATGATGCAGAGCCAAGGAAGAAAGCAAAGCAACCTAGGTGGGGGTGTTATGCTATCTCTAAGCTGGGCCGGAAGTGAGATGCACCTCCTGTTGGTGGTAACAGCAGCAGCCAAGTCTACCAAATGCTTGCCAGGGACAATTACTATTGATACAGAAAGATCCTCAAGTTTTCACAGCCAACCTACATAATGTCATTGTAACTTGATAACTGGTCAAACTAGGGCTTACTGATGGCATCTGTATCCTCTGTACGGCCACTAATTAGAAAATAGTAAAGCCAGGATCTGAGCACAACTGTGTGGTCCTCAAGCTGTCGATGTTTGGATATCAAATCTGGACAGGTACCAGGATGTTTCAAGGTTCAGCAGCCAGAAGAGGTTAAAGGTGTCAAAGGTCTCCGGATTTGGACATGGTCCATGACTGTCCTGTAGCAGGAAGCCCATTTTGGTTTTGTCCCTCACTGATTTAACTGTTTTCTACTTGAGGCATTGAGTAAAACTTTTTCAATAGTACACTTTCTCAGAAGAGAATTTCAGAAAGGTTTCTTGGGTCAAGGTCAGGTAATGAAAGGTACTGGGAACAGAAGTAAAGGAGGGTGACCATTTAATGACAAAGCATTCCGCTAAACCAACACAAGACCTTTGGCTTTCTCTTTTTTCATTGAAAGAGACACAGTGCTAGGGTGTGCTGGGCATAATTCCAGTACAGTGTGAAACGCAAAGGACCTAAAATTCAAAAGAGGGATCCACTCCTGGGATCACTCTAACCTGGAATAGGTAACTTGATCTCTCTCTGAGATTCTGTTTCTTACCTTCAATGAAGATAACTGCCCTAGATTATTGAAAAGGCCAGAGAATGGAGTATGACAGTATCAGAAACCATGAAGTATTGTTCATCTATTAAATATGTCACCTCTTCACGACCTGAACACTATACCTGTCACACACACTTATCACCTAAAGCCAGTTCAGAGGCCCCAGATACCTAGTTAAATTCTCCCTTTCCTCTAGTCCAAACATTCTCAGTCTTGGACATACCAGGAAAGGCTACTCGCACGACCTATGCCAAAGTTCTCTTGTCAAGATGTCTATAACCCCACAATTACTCTCTCCTAAGATCTGTTCTTTCTTAATTCAAAGTACCCATCTCGGAGATCTGCCGTCGAGGTAATTCAAATCTGGAGGTCCTGTTGAAATAACTGCAAAACGGGATCCCAGTTCAAGTGTCCCGCTGACTCCTCTGCCAGGATGCTTCTCGTCTGGACCATTCCGACTACCCCAGTCACTCCAACCAACCGACCCCTCTTTCTCTCTCTCCAGAGATCCATCCATGCAGCAGCCTCGTCGTCGCCCTCCACCCACTGAACAAACCCTGGACGCTGAGTCTGGGCTGCCAAAGGGCAGGTCTGATGTCAGCCCTGGGGAGCCGCCCCCCGCATGGCCCGCTCGGCCCGGGTCCTCACCGCAGCAGGTCCTGCAGCACCGTGGCCAGCCCCAACGGGACACTGCCCTTGCGCTGGAAGGCCTCCTGCAAGTCCCGCAGACGCAGGCGCACCACCCCTTGGCGGCGGCTGTGGCTCAGCACCAACGGCGCCCAGAAGCCCATCTTGCTGTCCCAATCGGTGCTGTTCACCTCGCGACTCCTCTTGAAGGCGGAGAACAGGAAAGACATGCGCTCCTCGTCCTCCTCCCACTCGGGCGGCAGGAGGCCCGCCGGGTCTCCCCCGGTCGGGGCCTGGGCCTCCCGCTCCGGGGACCACATCGGAACCCCAGCCCCGCCAAGAAACCGAACACAAGCCTGGTCCGGGTTCCCTTTCGCCCCAGGTCCCTCCCGGCTTCCGTCGTTCCTTCACGCCCTCCTCCTCAGCCATCACGTCACCGCCGTCGACAGGGTGATAAAAGTCCCGCAGCTCTTCAGCGCGCAGGCGCAGCGCCCCTTCGTTTGTCCAGGAGGGGGAGACGAGGGCGTTCCCGCCAGGGAGAGGCAGAACGCAGGCGCAGAACCGTCCTTCGCGGCCTTTGTGCGACGAGAAGGATTTTGCGCATGCGCCGCCACCAGAGTTTGGCGAAGCGCTCTGGAGGGGCGAACAATTGCGCCTTTCCCAGGTGGTTTGGGCTTAAGGTAGCGGGGTGGGGCCACGGGAGCTGCAGGTGGATCTCAAACCTGGGATCTGGTTTAGCGCTCCTAGCCCGGAAGCTTTTACATTAAGCAAGCGACCAGGATACCTCCCTTTCCTGTCGACAGACAGAAATGGTCCCAAAAGCTCCGTGACAGTGCACACATTTTTAGGGCTGTGTATGCTTCCTATCACTTTACTTCCCGCACTTCTGCTCTGGAGTGTCCGTTTTCTTCTGGAAATCCACGTCCTGTCCGGTCTTTTAAAAAGCCAGCATCGCTCTGACTCTTCCCCTAAAGACCCGGCTCTCCTGGCTATCAGTTTAGCATTATCTCCGACTCTGCTTCCTCGGAGGAGGACGGGGCCAGACAGCAATGCAGGTGTCTCGCAAGGACAGTGGTACGGCAGAAAATAGTTTATAGACCGAAAGGCACTTTTGGTGCCTTTCAAAGCCTTGCTCTTAAAAAAAAAAAAAAAAAAAAGCCTGCTCTTTAATTACTTTTCAGTCTTGAAAAGTCTCACAAAATCTGTTCAGTGTTGAGAATAAATTGTTGTTGTGATGATGGTGGTGGTGTTTTATCCGGGTTCTCGCTAAAGAAGAGACCAGGACGAGCTCTTTATGGATTTGAAGTTTTTATTGAGCCACACGGACCCAGTTAAGGGTTACAAGTCTAGAGAAACGACCTCGACCTGGTAAAGACAGGTTTATAAAGGGGAAAAGCCACAGGTCCGTACTTTGGTTCATGTGGTCGCTCTTGGCAAGCACGACAGGATATGAATTTAAAAAAAAAAAAAAAAAGGTAGGCGTGGGCAAAGGTGTATTACCATGGCTTCTCTGTTCGATCGGGGAGCAGAAAGCTTTGAGGTTACAAAAACAGAACAATTCAGGTTAGTAATGTTTCCCCGTAAGTACCGCGTCTGCCTTGGGGGTCAGGCCGACTCGATTTCAGCCCTGTCAACAATTAGCGAACATGTTCTTGTCATTTCATTGGCGGTGGCTTTTCCTGGGCAGGAGCACCTCCTGCATGCTGAACAAACAAAACACTCTTCCACTGAAAAAATACTGGTTTTTAAGAATTTTTAAATTTTTCTCATGTTCAAAGTGTTTTTTACCTGCTTGTGTGCCAAGTGCACCGCGTACACGCAGTTCCTGCAGAGGCCAGAAGAGGGAGTCGGAACTCCCGGAATTGTAGTTACTTTGGCGAGCTGCCTTGTGGGTGGTGGTGTAACCTCAGTCCTAAATTAACAGTAGTTAAAACAGCCTTAGGGTGAATTTTCATAGGAAACGAGTTTTAATGAATTTTAATAAGCATTTTGAAGGAGGAAGAGTGTTTAGTCATACGATGTGTGTATTAATTGATATCATTGTATTGAATTTCTCAGTGTTCAAAATATCTCACTTAACGCTCCTTTCTAAAATATGTTCGATATAGCTTGTGAGGTAAGTTGTTCACTTTCTCTATTCTTAGGTAGAGGAAGCTGAGTCAGGCTTGGTGGCGCACACCTTTAATCCCAGCACTCAGGAGGCAGGGACAGGTGTATCTTTGAATTTGAGGCCAGCCTCAAATTTACAGAGTGAGCTACATAGAGAAACCCTGTCAGAGAGACGGGGGTGGGATGGGATGGGGGCGGGGGGGGGGGGGGGAGGGGGAGTAGGCAGGGGAGAAGAGAGAAGGAGGAGAGAGGAAGAATGGAGAGGGTTGTGGAAAGGAGAGGAGAGAGAGGAAGGGAGAGAGGCAGAGAGAGAGAGGGGGCGTCAGAGGAGAGATGGAGAGAGGCGGAGAGGAGAGGGAAAAGAGAGAGAGAAGCCCAGAGGTAGAGGAGGAGAGTAGAGAGGAGAGGAAATGAGAGAGGCATAAAGATGAGAGAAAGAGAGAGAGAGAGAGAGAGAGAGAGAGAGAGAGGTGCAGAGAGGAGGAGAGAAGAGAGGCAAGGAAGAGAGCAGAGAGGTAGAGAGGCAGTGGTGAGAGAGGTGGAAGGAGAGGGGAAAGGGAGAAGGAGGGAGGGAGAGTGCTGAGTATTATCAAATCTAGTGAAAACCATGTCCCCTGTCATGCCCTGAAAAAACTAGGTTTTCTCAATCTGGCCGAGGGTTGAAACATTTGCAGGAGAGCAAATAGCACCTGCAAATTCCACTGCATTTGACCTTTCTAGGCAGACAGGTTGGCTTTCACCTTGTGGAGGCTGAAAAGATAACTGGGAAAAGAATCAGTGGAGTCCAGTACCATGGATACAAATCTCTGAAACTGATCTTAAATATATCCTCTCTGGACTGGTGTCTTCTGGATGTTTTGTCCCATGTATTTTGGCTTTGTCTTCACCCTCCTGTACTCTACTGTGGCAGTTATATTTATTTGCTGATGTCCTTAGACCCTTAAATCTCTCCCATTCCATCCCTGAGGATTCGTACCTTTTCACCCCACTCTAATGATACTCCAGGCCACCATCGCGCCCACTTGCCAGGGGTCCTCTTCATTTCCGTGGGAATATGCAAGCCTGCCGTCTCATCCACTTACTTCTAATGCTCGTACCTAACCCTGGAATTCACAGCCTCCAGGGTCAGCCAAACGAAAAAGTGGAAAATGAAATAGTCATTGTCTATGGGATTTATGGAGAAGCCAGACTTGTTAACATCCTGTTCAGGTGCCAAAATATAATGCATTCTGGAGCTTTTCCCACCCTTGTTCTGTCGTTTCCTGTGCGTCTTGAACTGTGTTTATCTTTCTCTTACCCTGTAGGCTTCTTTGCACATACTAAGTGCTACATTGCTTTCTAAATCTCTGTTAAGGTGTGTCTCTCTAACTAGCTATGTGCCTTTTCTAACAGGGACTGTGATCTTAATCATATTTGTTCCTAGCAAAGTGCTAGGAGCATCTTAGGAACTGTTTATGGACTGCATAGATGGATGAATTTAATTAAATAATTAGTTTTAAGTCTATCAAAGCCTATCATTTATAGCATAAAATATTTAAGTATAATATGCTGACACATTGTATTTTTATTTATATGAATGGATTATTTATGTTGTTCAGTCCTCTGAAGAGGGCATCAGATCCCAATATAGATGGTTTTGAGCCACCATGTGGGTGCTGGGAATTGAATTCAGGACGTCTGGAAGAGCATCCAGTGCTGTTAACCTCTGAGCCATCTCTCAAGCCCAAATTAAAGTGTCGTAATGCTTGGGCAGTTAGAAAAATATTAGAAGATAATGTCTTGCTTTTTTTTTTTCTGTGTCCAAACCATTATTACTGTCCATCTACTCATTTCTAGAATGATGCAGCAGCCATTCCAGAAGCTGACTCTCCAGTTTTCCCATTTACTATCTCAGTACGGGGCTGGGAGGGTGACCTGGTGGGTAAAATCATTTGCCACACAAGCATCAGGACTTGAGTTCAAATTACCACATAATGCCAGGCAGCTATCTCAAACAAGGTCATCCTCTGCCTCCTCACTCACACTGTGGCATGCTTGTGCCCACACAGATAAACACACACACTTTTAAACAGGTTTTCATTGATAAGTGTAATAATAAAAGATCACTACCTTCGAGATCACCGCCTTCCCTCCCTCTTTCAAATCATTCTTCCGTGTAAGAAATTTAGAAACCATCACGTCCCCTTAATGGGTTAAAAAGTAAACAAGCAGGGCTAGAAACTTGGCTCGGTGGTTAAAAGCACTTGTTGCTCTTACAGAGGACCTGGGGTCAGTTTGTAGCACCTACAGGGTGGCTAACAACCATCTATAATTCAAGTTCCATGGGATCTGATACTCTCTTTTAATCCTCAAAGGTACCAGGCAGGCATCTGTTGCATATACATACTGTTCTGCCCAGTTCACGAACCCCAAAAGGCCAGGAATAACTAGACTCCGCTGTAAATACATGAGGTTCTTTTTATTGTAAATTATAAGCTGCAGTTTGGGCCTACACACACCCACCGCTTTGGCTGAGCCTGCCGTCCCCATGTTAGTTGGGGGATTTATAGATTCTGGTCCCTCCCAGCATGCCCAAGGCAGGGGCAATTCCTGCCTGGCAAGCATCTATTGCTCAAGATGCTACATTTTGAATCAATTGGCTATAGGAAGGTCCCCAGACCATTAATGATCTGGTGTCCCTCCCTAGGGGGATGGTCCAGTTTCCTAGCAACTGTATCTCTAGTGGGTGGGGAAAGAATGCAGTGAGGTGGCTCTTCCCCTCAGGGCATTACTAGATTCTTTAATTACCTACTTCAGGTCTTAATAATAGCTGCTAATTTATCTTTTGGTCTCTCAATACATGTGGGCGAAACACTCAGACACAAAGTAAATAGATCTAAAAACAAACGAACTAACTAACTAAAACAGTTTTGTAGGGAATGGAGAAACAGGTCATGTGATAAAGGACAAGCATGATAATCTGAATTTGAGCCCCCAAACCCACGTTAAAAAATCCAGGTTCAGAGGCACATGCCTACGATCTTATCACCAGGGAGACAGAAACATGTAAGTCGGTAGCTTAGGTAACTTGTTAAGCTCTGAGATGATGAGAGACCCTATTTCAAAAACAAAAATGAAACCCAGGTGGAAACAACACCACAATTGGCCTCTGACCTGAATGTACACGAATACATATGCAATGTACACACAACTGAGGGACCAAAAAGATTAAAAATTAGCAACTATTAGTTAAGGCCTGAACTATGTGGGTGGAGAAGTCTAGTAATGCCCTGAGGGGAAGGACAGCCTTACTGCATTCTTTCCCCACCTACTAGAGATAGCAGTTGCTAGGAAACTGGCCCATCCCTCTAGGGAGGGACACCAGGTCATTATGGTCTGGGGACCTTCCTATAGCCAATCAATTCAAAATGTAGCATTTTGACCAATAGATGCTTGCCAGGCAGGAATTGCCCCTTCCTTGGGCAAGCTGGGAGGGACCAGAATCTTTAAATCACCCAACTAACCTGGGTACGGCGCGCTCAGCTCCCACCGCTTTGGCAGTGGGTGTTGTGGGCCCAAGCTGCAGCTTGTAATTTACAATAAAAAGACCCTCATGTGTTTTGCAACGGAGTCATTTCCTGTAGATATTTTGGGGGCTCGCGAACTAGGTATAACACAACCACATATACACATGTACACACATGAACACACACCCACAGGCACACATATACAAAACTACCAGGAACAACAACAACCAATTCACAGCTTTCTGTGAGCATTATTAGGAAGCTAAACACTTGGGGTGGCTCTTGCCCTGAATCCATTTTGCTTACATACCTACAATTATTGTACCTACGTACATTCTTCGGGTGGTTTCTCTACACAGAGATCTGACAGAGAGGTGTGAATGTAAGACCCTGAGGATGGGGAGGAGGGCTGTGAGCTGCTGTGTTTGGATACATGACGTGGCCATGGCACTCATGAACTCAGTGCAGCTGTGGCTATCTGCACAAGATCAAGTCAACACTGCAACAGGTAGGATTAATTGGACCCAGTGTGTTATTACCCAGATAAGGAGAGGGTGCCACGGACCGGCCCCTTTGGGTGCCCTGCATCCAAGGGAGAATCAAAGAATTCGGATATCAGGAAGGCACAGATAGGCGAAATGAGAGTCAGACCCACACCAGGTGGTATTGGTTTGGATCTTCTCCGCTTTACTGAAGTCAAACCAACACTTTTATAGTAATTTTACAAAGAAGCACCTTAAAGTTGACATATCCCCCGGAACATTTACAAAGTTTATATTTTAACTGAAAGAGTAACCTGGTAGAAGCAGTGTCTACAAAAAATCTTGGCCTAACAGCCTCTTAAGCAGAGCAAACATAGAACTAGTGACTTGTTTGTCAATTTAGCGAGTAGAGGGCCAGGGACTTGTTAAACTTGTGGTCTGTTTACGTAGTTTATTGTTAGTTAATTAGGAGTTGTTAATAATTCTCCAGACTAGGTCTGCTAAAGATTTACAACCCCCCTGAAGGTAAGCACTGAGGGGAATCCCTCCTGTTTGACTTGCTAAGGGTTTACAATCTTTCCTTAGAGATAAGATGCTTGAGTTTGCTGTCCGTAAAACTTATAGTATAATACAAAACTTTTGACCTCTTATGTTTGCCTATCTTCTTTCTGCCTCATCATAAATACCTGTGTTAGGTAATGGTTTTGTATTAGCTTTACTGCAATGGGAATATTTAGAGCATTTATCCTAACAGATCCTGATTAAACATTTTCTTTACAAAGCCCTAAAACTCTTGTTCTTTTACTACCTACAATGTTTGGTTTTTCCACAAGCAATTCCTGAATCTGATTTATTACCTCTCCTAAAATTTTATTTTCCTTCTACTCTTATTTGCTAAAGCTTTTAGTGATCTATTAGAAATGTTTCCTTGAATAGTTAATTGTACTGTTTCAAGAATCATAGAGAAACAGCAAAAAAGGAGCTCATCAATTCCAGTCTTGTAACCAAATAAGTGTGAGACTTAAAATACATCTCTTGGCTTAGATGGCCATGTTAGGGTTCTTGCTAGGGACTTCCAGGAAGCTGATTCCCTTAGGAAACGGGTCTTCTCATCTGTTTGCATAATTTTATGCTTGCATAACTGTCGGGAGCAGTGCCTCTGGCAGCTGCTTTGATATTTAAATCTCAGTGGAGAGACTGCTTTTACCGGACCTTCTCTAGAGGCAGGGTGGAATTTGCAAGTCCATCTCCTTTTGCTTGTGACAGCAGGTGGGATGGCTTGTGAGGATCACACCTCTTCCTCAGGCTCCTGGTGAAAATTATTAACCCATTGTTCTGAGATGTTTCTACTCTGGCTTAAAAACAGTTACTGCTGAAGGGACAGTTGCAGCGAGGAGAGTTGCTGCAGAGGCTAGAGGCTTTTTGCTGTGGCTGTCGAGTCTGGACCTTCTTAAAAAAGCCTCCTGTGTGCTGTGTGTTATTTTATTAATTTTAATCCTCACTCCCAACTCAAGAACCGTTCGACTCTGCTGGCTGGCTCCGGCAATTGATGCCCGGACGTGGGGCTTGAGATACAGGAAACCCGTGAAGGACACCGCAGTGATTTGGCGAGCTCGCATTAAGTAAAAGGGGTGCGGTGAGTAAATCCCAGAATAAAAATGGGACAAGGCATTAGCCTAGTGTTTTCTTTATGGAACTTAATTAAAGATAGTCTGTATAAGCAGCAGGAAACTGAGAAAGCTAAACTTTCAGGCTCAGAGAGAAGGAGGTTAGAAAAATGGCAGGATTCAAGAGAAAATGATATTATACCATCAGCTCCTCCAGAGGAGTTATATTTCTCTTCTGATGAAAATAATTTCTTGCCAGAAGGAGACTTTGAGGAAGACTTACATCCAAATGAGGTTGCAGAGTTGGAGGAAGAACCAGATCAATATTATTCTGAGAGATACCCTCCAATTCAGGCTATGCATGTTAAAAATTATAAACCTTGGCAAAAAGAAATTAAAAGACTGGAGTGTGGCTTGGAAGAAATAAACAAAAAATTAGAGAATTAACTACTAAGGAAAATGAGGTTCAATCTCATACTCCAATCCCATCATTGGTTGAAGGCCTAGGCCCTCCTGCTGGGAATACTACAGTTTCAGTGGCCCAGAAGACAAGGGGATCCTTTCCTTTGTCCATTGTACGAACAACTCTATCCCCTCTGCAAGCTTCTTTACAAGAAGCTAGGCAAAATGGAGAAGATTTAACTGAGTTTTATGGTTTCCCAGTTCTGGAGCAACCTAATGGAGAGGGTAATATGGCGAGAGTCCATGCTCCTATAAAATCTGCATGCTGCCAATACGATCCTACAGTGCCTTTCACCCAGGCTCTGTTGGAGTCCTGGTCCACTGAGGCCCTCTGCCCAGGGGACTGGAAACAGTTAGCAAGAGCATGCTTATCAGAAGGAGATAATTTATTATGGAAGTCAGAATTTGCAGAGCATTGTCAAGCTATAGCTAAACTTAATCAAGCTCAGGAAATTTCTATAACTTATGACATGCTTGCTGAAAAAGAAATCTACAAGAAAATAGAACAACAATTGGATACTATTCCTCTTGCTCCTCAAGATTGTAAAAGATTTGCTTTTAGCATGCCATCAGTAAATTTTAAAGAACCTATAAAGAGGTATCATTGGCTTGTATTACCTCAAGGTATGGCAAACAGTCCGACTTCATGTCAAAAATTTGTGGCTCAAGCTGTTTTTAAAACTAGAGAGGTATATTCTTCTGTGTATATTATTCATTATATGGATGACATTTTACTGGCTCATAAAAATGAAGGGATTTTATTAAGTGCTTTCACACACTTACAACAAGCCTTAAAGAATCTAGGGTTAGTAATTGCACCAGAAAAGGTGCAGACAGAGCCACCCTATTTGTATTTAGGACGTATTGACAATCATTATCCAAAACATAAATTACTTCAATTTGTCAATGAGCATGCTTTTGTATTTCCTGAAATAATTAAACAAAAGGCATTACCTCAAGTTCCAACAGTATTCACTGATGGATCTTCAAATGGAAAACCTATTTATGTACTAGAGGGACAAACTTTTGTTTTGCAAACATTGCCAGCCTCAGCTCAAGTTGTAGAATTATGAGCTGTTGCTGCAGTCTTTAAAAATTTGGCTTCTACCTCTTTCAACTTGTACACTGATAGCCATTATATAGCTAAAGCTTTATAAGTCCTAGAGACTGTAACATATGTTAATACAGCTAATAAACAAATACAAGATCTATTTAGAGAGATTCAACAAAGTATTTGGAGCCGTGTACAGCCTTGTTACAAAGTGCATATTAGAGCTCATTCAGGGCTTCCTGGACCTTTAACTTTAGGAAATGATTTAGCATATCTAGCCACACGTTTGGTTGGATTAACTCAACAAGAATTGGCTCAAAATTCTCATGTATTACATCATCAAAATAGCAAGAGCTTAAGAAAACAATTTAATATTACCAGAAAAGCCACAAGACAAATTGTAAGATCATTCCAAATTAAGCAGAAATGACTCACAGGCATGTCCTTTATTTTGGGGTTTTCCAGATGTTGACAACCAAGAACAGCCACAGCCACCACAAGTCCACCCCTTGCCAACTTAACATACAATCATACCTGCCTATGTCATGATTAATTTCCAAATGAAAACAATAATCAGGCCACAATAATGACTAAACAGTATGGCTATCCTATGTACAATTGCAAATTTATTATTTATTTAACCAGGCCATAATTGTGTCTTACACGATCTAACTATCTCTTGTATAACTACAAACATGTTATAAACTTAGAATATGTTGCAATGTCTCTTGAGGGACATTCTTTTAGTATCTAAAACTATATACGATAACCCCTGATATTCTCTGAATTGATGTTAATCACATGATAAAGAACTTAAGGAAAGAAAACACAAATATATGTACAAACACACTGTTAACAAAACATGACAGAAACACTCATGTCATTGGTCTTAGCTAGTATTTATAATTACCTTCCTCCATTACCCAGTCTGTATTTCCTCTACCTCAGGTGGAGCAATCACCCTAGCAGGTCTTTGGCTCTTTTCCTGGAGGAGTGACTCATACTTTCATTCCTGAAGGGTCTTGACTTTAATCACAGGACACGGTAGCACCAAGAGACTCCCTAGAGTCTGCACTCCAGGCAACAACTGTCTTACCTCCACTGTAGACAAGCAATCCGATTTCCTTGTGGTAATCTGGATCAAGCACCCCTTTTAACACTGTTCTTCCTTTCTTAGCCTGTTGGTTTAAGGGCCTCTGAAGCCCAAATGGCCAGGCGGAAGCCTGAGCTTCCTGTTTGGTGGAACTTTTGTTGTGGCCCCTAGCAGGAACACTCCCCACTCTGGAAACAAAACTTCTAGGCCAGCAGAACTTAAGGTTGCAGGATGAGTAAGCAAAAATTTTCCTAGTAGGTCACTGGGGTGATTGTGAGTGAAACTACTCCCTTTTCCACCACTTGATTCCTGGACCCATGGATCCTGGCTATGGGAAAAACTGTACCATACACTGGACACTGATTCAAAGCATCTGTCACCTCCTGGAGAACGCTGCCCCAGCTGTTGCCATCTAGTTGGAGCTGTAACTGTGTCTTCAAAAGACCATTCCATATTTCTATCAGGGCAGCTGCTTCAGGATATGGGGGACATGGTAAGGCCAATGGATTCTGTGATTGCAGGCCCACTGTTGCTCTTCTCTGGCTGTGTGTGGACTGAATTCCTTGGTCATAACACTGTCGTGGAATACCACAACAATGGATAAGGCATTATGTAAGTCCACGCATAGTCTTGGCAGAAGTATTATATATTCAGGAAAAGCAAATCCATGGGCAAAATAATTATCTACTTTAGTAAAAACAAAATATTGTCCTTTCCCTGGAGGAAGCTGTCCATCCTGCCACCAGGTTGCTGGCTAGTCACCCTGGGGAATGATGCCATATCTGGGACTCAGTATTGATCTCTGCTCCTGGTAGATATGGCATGCAGTAGCAGCTGTAGCCAGAGGCAACTCTAAAGGCTTTCATTTAGCCTTTCTAAGAACAATAGCCCTCATCTCACAGGTCAGGAAACCAGTGTGATAATTCCACCAACTTTTAAGTCCATCTATCCCAATTACACATTCTAGAACTGAAGAAATAACCACAGGACGAGTTTGGGAACCCACAGGACCTACCGTGAGTTGTACTTCAGCCAAAAATCTATTAATCACCTCACCTCTCCATAAGTCCCTACTTTAACTGGAAGGCCACAATGTTTCTTGGCATCTCCCAGAATCAGTGTTAATTCAGAACTGGTGTCTGGACATTCTGATTGTTTGCTTTCCCCAGTGTTGTTACCCTTTAGCCAGTATCAAATGTCCGTATGAGTCATGCCCTCATAAAACTTACTCTGCCTGTGCTGCCCATTATAGGCAGACCATTATGAACATTGCTTTGTCTGTGCTGCCCGTTACAACAACTACGATCACTTTGCCTTTAGCAATTCAGTGTTGCTGCCTGGCCCCTGCTACCGTCAGGCCCAGTTAGACTTATTGCATTTAATTCACCCAAGTAGGCAGCAGCATCTCCAGCCCTAAGGTCTGGCACAAGGGAACGGGTGACAACAAAGCTCTTCAAATATTCTGGTGCCTGTCACCATTTTGTGTCTTACAGGGTTAGTGAGGGATGTGTCTTCTGCGCCTTCCCACTGTGGAGGATTAGGTTTTAGAGTGTACCCACTCTAGCATTGCACATTCCCGAGCCTTAAAATCCCTCCATCAACACTAAGCCAAAGGATATCTGGCATCTCCAATTCCTTTTCAAGAGTTCATCTTTTGATAAACACTTCAACCAACCATTAAAACTTTTGACTCATTTTTAACTGTGGGAGCTTCCATATTAAACCTAGAATCTCCACTCAGAGGGCCCATGTCAATAAACTCAGCCTGGTCCAGTTTTATGTTCCTTCTACCATTCCCTACACCCTTAATGTCCGTCCCCATACCTATTACCCAGACTTCTGCTTCTCTGAAGCTCTTTAGTAGTGTAGCACACATCCTCATGCACTGCACTTTCTACCTCTCCTCTAGGGGCCTGCTTTGTCTTAGTCTGATTATAACTCTTGATGTAACTGTTGCTGGGCCCTGAGGGACATCAGTACTGTCTTGCCTGGCATCTCTTTCAGAGAAAGGTACCTGCTGGTTTAGAAGACAATGAAGTATTAATGTCCTCAAGGGTGAAAAAGACATATTTCAGGGGATGGAGCTGAGGGTAGGGAGCCTACTTCCTCGGGTAAAATAAACCCATGAGAATTTGAGGGTTCAAAGTTCTCGGCTTCAATAGGCTCCTCCCACACATCCCCACCCCAAGTTACAGGATCCCATTCTTTACTGATTATTGTCCTTATTTTAATCACTGACACCCTCCAAAGCTGAGACTTGCATTTTCCCTGCAATTCAGCCAACATTGTAATGGGGGCTTCAGTTTGAGTTTCTGCAACTTGAACTCTGTGCCTGCTGGAAAGAAGATTCTCTTCCAGGGCAAACTTAGAAACCTTTAAGACTGTTTATGCATATCTGGAGCCGGTCAGTTTTAATAATGAGTTTACTGTTGTCATTCACCATATTCTGAGATGCTAGAGGTTGGTGATCATGGAGCTCATTCCTATTCTTTGTTAATTTACCCAGAGATGCTAAGAGCAACTGACCAGCATCATTATTTTTCTTATTTTTCCACAAACTGTCAGCCACAGATTTGTTCACAATCGGTGAATCAGGATAATCAAATGCATTTATCGCTTCGAGTTTGTAAAATAGTTCACTGCTCTCCACGCCTCAGAAGAGGCGTCAGTAACTGACCACACTGGCAAATTGGAAAGCCTATATAAGATTCTTCAAAGAGTCATCCTTCCTTAGACTTGTCAAACAGCAGTCTTGTGGTTCTCGATTTAGTCTTGATGTATTCAGCTTTGGTGCTAGCTCTTAAGGACAGACCTGGAACAGTGAGAGTTCAATGTGACCTTATTTTCTGAGACAACCTGTCTCACTGAAACCAGAGCTCACCAGTTCAGCTAAACTTTCCAGCAGCAAGCGCTAGGGACCCTCCAAGCCCTGCCTCTCAGAACTGGGACAGTAAGCATGTATCACCCTGGTGGTAATTTTTGGTTGTTGTTTGAGGCATGGTATGCCTATGTAGCTCAGAATGGCCTCAGGCTCTCAGAGATTTACCTACCTCTGCCTCCTGAATGCTGGGATTAATGTGTGCTCCTACAGCCAGCGCATCTCTGCTTTTAAAAGTGACTTCTGGAGACCTGAATTTACATTCTCACGGCTGCTCAGCAAACACTCTACTGACTGAGCCATGTCCCCAATCTTCTTTCCTTGCCACCTGTTAACCAACAATTTTGCTTATTTTTTTCCCTATTCTATACATTATATTCTTTCAACCACCTCTCCTTTTGAAACTTTCCAGTATCATTGATAGGAATGATCTAAGTCCATGGTTCCTGATTTTAGTGGGATAGAGTCTAGATTTTTTTCATCATAATCTTATGTTAGCTGTAAGATTTTTTTCCCTTTTCATTGTTGCACCCTCTCCATTGATCCAAGTGCTATTGAGAAATGTGCCATTTAATCCCCAAAGGTGTATGAGGTCTCCTTACACCTTTTGTAGAGTTACACTTTTAAAACATTGTGATCTTAGAGTATACACTTTACAACTCTTATTTTTTAATTTTGTTAGTGTACATGTTACGACACTGAAAGTCGTCTTTCTTGGTGATTATTTCATGTAGGCTTGACAAAAATCCGTATTCTGCTGGCATTCTAGAGATGCCAGTTACTTCTCGCTGGCTGACTTCATCTGGTTGGGGGAGATCATCCATGTCCTTGCTTTCTTCTGGCCGGACCTGTTCATTCTGGATAGATAGGGGTTGGACTCTCCAATAACTCTCTCGCACCGGACTCCTCTGTTCTGTGCAGTGTATCAGGTTTTGCCTCACATATTTTACTATTCTTTTTTTTTTTTTTTGGTGTATATACATTAGGAAGAGCAGTATCTTTGAAAACTGGCATTCCTATTGTTCTATAACGCTCCTCTTTATCCTCAATAGTTTTGGCTAATCTAAAATCTCCTTTGTGTGAAATTGATACAGCTATTTAGTTTTCTGGAATAGCTACTATAGATCCGTCACATCAGAGCACAGTGTTGGTGCTGAATGGTATCTAGCCATTCTCTCGTAGTGTCTAAATTGGGTGTTGTTTGCTTGTTTGTTTGAGACATCATATAATGTAATCTTGTTTTTTACCTCACTCTGGTAATAGGTCTTTTAAAAAGTATATTTAGATAACTGGTGTGTAAAATTGTGGTTGATATCAGATTCAAGTCTTTGTTGTTATTATATTCTGTTTATTTCGTTTAGCCTTTATTGCTTTCCACTTCTCCTTTTCTGGCATTTATGGTTTTAATTGAACATTTTATGTAAAACTTTTTTATTTTTTATTTTTTTGAGACAAGGTTTCTCTGTGTAGTTCTGGCTGTCTTGAAGCTCACTCTATATACCATGCTGACCCCAAAATCAGAGATCCACCTGCCTTTGCCTCCTGAGTGCTGGGATTAAAGGCATGCACCACCACTGCCAACCCTGTAAAATTATTTTTAGAGATGTACTTATTTTTTATTTACGTGGATGTGTACCATGTGCCAGAGGAGACTAGAGGGCATCAAATCTGCTGGAACTGGAGTTACAGACATTTGTGACCTACCATGAACCCAGGTCATCTGGAAGAGCAGCAAGTGCTTTTAACAGCTGAGCCAACTCTCCAGTCTTTTTTTTTATTTTATGATATTCATTTCTACTACTCCTAGTCATATTTTAAATAATACTGTCTCTTCATGATAGTAGAAGTAATTTAATTCAGTATGTGGATTTCCTAATATGAAAGTAGATTGGGGATGGGACAGTAGCAAAGATAAAGAATATAAAATAACAAAAATGTCAGTACGTCAGAATAACCATACCCTCAAAAGTACTTATGTACCTAATAACAAGCTTCTAAGTCTTGAATCAGAAATGAACAGAATTAAAGAAGAATAGACACAAACATAGCTAAAGACAGACATGCCTTGCCAAGTGACTGATAGAATGACTAGTCAAGGAAACAGGACAATAAAGCCATAGCTGATCTGAAAAATAAAACAAAAAACAACCAACTTCCTGACCTAAAAACATTTCTACAACATTCTGTCAATATTGATAGAGTATTTGTTCATGAAGGTAGACTAAATTCTGTGCACTGAAAACTCCATAAACTGAAAAGGATTGAAATCACGTTCTTTAATTGCAAAGGAATAGAGTTAGAAATCAGAAACAATAAATGTATAGAAAAGACTTACACACTCCTGCCAGGGAAGCAGGAAGGCTAAGTGTAGATCTTCACCTCTTTCTCTGCTTCTCCAGATCCAATGTCCTAGTCTCATCCTCAGCCCTGTAACAAAACACCAGCTGAAGCCTCCCTTCCCCCATATCTAGTGAATCACTGAAAGAAATACTCCACGCCCTTAGTCATCAAGGATATACAAATCAAAACAACTCTGAGATTCTATCTTACACCTGTCAGAAGGCTAAGATCAAACACTCAAGTGACAGCCCACGCTGGAGAAGATGTGGAGAAAGAAGAAGGCTCCTCCATTGCTGGTGGGAGTGTAACCTTGTACAGCCACTTTGGAAATCAATCTAGTGTTTTCTCAAAAAATTGGAAATAGTTCTACCTCAAGACCCAGTTACATCACTCCTGGGCATATATCCAAAAGATGCTCCACCATACAGCAAGAACATTTATTCAACCATGTTCATAGCAGCTTTATTCATAATAGCCAGAAACTGGAAACAAGTCAGATGTCTTTCAAATGAAGAGTAGATAAAGAAATTATGGTACATTTATACAATGGAATACCAATTACATATTAAAAACAAGAAAATCATGAAATTTGCAGGCAAATGGATGGAACTAGAAAAGATCATCCTGAGTGAGGTAACACAGACCCAGAAAAACACACATGGTATATACTCATTTATAAGTAGATATTAGCCATATACTAAAGGATACTAATATATTATATTATATACTAAAAGGATACTAATATACCATATACTAAAGGAGGCTACAACTCATGGACCCAAAGAAGCTAAGTAACAAGGAGGGCCCAAAGGAGGATGCTTGAATCTCACTCAGAAGGGTAATAGAATCGACAGTAGAAGTGGATTATGAGAAGGAACTGGGGTGGAGATGGTGTGGAGTGTTAAACAAGGGGATCATGTTTTGGGAGAGCAGGGGTGGGAAGTGAGAGGGCTAGGAGAGAGAAGGGAAACTGAGGGTGGGGCCATTTCTGAGATAAGCTGGAGACCCTCGACAGGCTAGGCTCCTGGGAGGATATGAGGGTGACTCTAGCTGAAATCACAAGATCTCACAAGTGGATGACAAGATCTTCCTCCCCAAACTTCTTTCCCCTTCCCCTTACCCATTCCGTTATTCCAGCCTCCAACTCCAGCAGGCACTCCCTGGGAACCCACAGGGCACTCTGGCTGGGAAGCAAGTAGGCTAACTGCAGATCTTCACCTCTCCCTCCATCCCTCCAAATCCAACCCCCATTCTCATCCAGGCTCCATAGCAGACCTTTTGCTGTGGCCTCCCCTCATGCTCTATGCCCATTCCCAGTGGAACAACAAAGCAGATCCCAGGTTACCATAACACTCTGCTTCCCTCCCTCTTGTGAGCTTCTTCAGCACCAACTCCCAGCCCATCCTAATTCATAAGTGTCAGTTCCCAACACCCAGAAACACATTTTACCTGGAACCTCCTGTGGACATACCTATCAGCAGGACCCCAGAAAAGTTTCCTACTAGGAAACAGAGAGCCACCACACTCTCCTCAGAATCACAGATGAAACAGAAAGCAAGGAACAAAATACTCACATAACAAAGATAAGAACAGACACCAGCACCTAGAATTACAATCTTCCCAATTCCAGAGGCCTAGACACCACTGTAAGAACACAATCAGTAACAGCCAGGGCAGTTCGTCTCCACTAGAGCCCAGCAACCCTCCCAGAGCAGCCCTGAGTATTCCAACATAGCTGAAGCACAAGAAAACGACCTATAAACAGCCTTTATTAATATGATAGAGGTCCTTAAAGAAGTAACGGATAAGTCCCCTGAAGAAATCTATGAAAACACTAACAGTGAATGAAAGAAATGAATAAAACTGTTCAGGAAATGAAAATTGTAGGATCTTGAACAGGAACCACAGAGGCAAGCCTCACCACCAGAATACAAGATTTGGAAGAGAGAATCTCAGGCATCGAAGACACGATAGCAGAAATGGATACACCAATCAAAGAAAATGTGAAATCTAAAAAACTCCTGATGCAAAATATCCATGAAATCTGGGATGCTATGAAAATACCAAATCTAAGAATAATAAGAATACCAAAAGAGAAGAATCCCAGATCAAAAGCACAAAAATATTTTCAATAAAATCACAGAAGAAAATTTTCCTAGCCTAGTAAAGAAGATGCCTCTAAAGATGCAAGAAGCCTACAAATACCAAATACACTAGACAGGAAAAGAAAGTTCCCTCGGCACATAATAATCAAAACACTAAACATACAGTGTTAGGGTTTCAAAACTCACTGAAGAAAACACCTCAGACTCAAATAGTATTGTTGTGCCCACATCTTAAGGTCCCCAAAGACCACCAGGAGCTGGATCAATCACACATGAAAGAGCAAAGAGCTTTATTTGGGCTTAAGCTTGGTCTCTCCATCACCATCAATGTAATGGATTAGAGAGGAGAGCCCCCAATAGCTGCATGGTAGGGTATTTATTGGGGTTTGAGGAAGGACTGGGAATTTCTGGTTTAACAGTTACACGATTGGGTGACCAAGGGCAAGCTTGTTACAAAGTGATTGTCTAACCAACATAACATTAAATAGACCTCAGAAATGTTAGGTCAGTGGGCTGCCCAGCATGGATGCCCCATCCTGAGATGAGATACCTTCCCATTCTTATGGTTACCTCCAGGCTATTCCTTGGGTAGGGAATTTTGTGTCTTATTTTTATTTTTTTTATTTTTATTCCTGAATTGGTGCACATTTTCAGTTTCATATGGAAATACACACGTACACTCCAAGAACAACAACAACCCCCCCCCCAAAAAAAAACAAAAAAAAACAAAACCAAACAGGATAGCTAAAACAGTCCTGAATAATAAAAGAACTGCAGGAGATATCACCATCCCTTATTTCAAGTTGTAATACAGAGTTATAATAATAAAACAGCATGGCATTGGCATAAAACAGACATGTTTGTTGTGTGGAATCAAACTGAAGACCAGACATAAAACCACACACACCTGTTTTGTTGTTGCTGTTTGTTTCTTTTCATAAAGGAGCCAGAAATACACACTGGAAAAAAAAAAAAAAGGACAGCATCTTTAACAAATGGTGCTGATCAAACTGGAGGGCTGCATATAGAAGAATCCAATATAGCCATACTTACCACCCTGCACAAAACTTCAAAATGGAAGCCCGGGGTGGTAGTGCAACCTGTAATCCCAGCACTGGAGGAGGCAGAGGCAGGCAGATCTCTGTGAATTCAAGGCCAGTCTGGACTACAAAGCCAAGGCTACACAGAGAAACATTGATTCAAAAAAAGCAAACCAAAGCAAAGCAAAACAAAACAAAACAAAACAAAAACAAACAAACAAAGCTCAAAATAGATCCAACGCCTCAACATAAATCTAGATACACTGAAACTGATAGAAGAGAAAGTGGGGATACCCTTGAACTCATTGGCATAGGAAAAGACTTTCTGAATTGAACATGGATAGCACAGGCCCAGTGATCAACAATAAATGGAACCTCATAAAACTGAGAAGCTTCTGTATAGCAGAGACCCACACAATGCAAAAAGATTTTTACTAACTACAAATCCATACAGGGCTAATATCCAAAATATATAAAAAACACAAAAACCCAGATATCAAGAAAACAATCCAAATTAAAAATGGGGTACAGACCCAAACAGATATTTCTCAATAAAGCAAACTCAAATGGCTGTGAAACACCAAAAGAAATATTCAGCATCCTTAGTCATCAGGAAAATGCAAATCAAAACTACTTCGAGATTCCATCTTACCCCTGTCAGAATGACTGTGATCAATAAAACAGTAAATCAAGTGATAGCTCATGCTGATGGAGCAAAGAGAACACTCATCCACTGCTGGTGGGAACAAACTTGCACAGCCACTACGGAAATCAGTGTGGTGGTTCCTCAGAAACATGAGAATTGATCTACCTCAAGATCCAGCGATACCACTCTTGGGTATATACATAAAGGACACTTCATCCTAGCACAAAGGCACTTGCTCAACCATGTTTGTTGCTGCTCTATTCATAAAAGAGTCAGAAATTGGAAATAACCTAGGTGTCTCTCAACAGAAGAATGGATAAAGAAAATGTGGTGCATTTACATAATGAAATATTATTCAGCTGTTAAAAAAAATGACATCATTGAAATTTGCAGGCACATGATGGAACTAGAAAACATCATCCTAAGTGAGGTAACCCAGACACAGAAAGACAAATAAGGCATGTATTCATTTATATGTGGATACTAGCTGTTAGGTCAATAATAACCAAGCTACAATCCATAGAACCACAGAGGTTAAGTCTAGAGTAAAGGACTAGAGAATACAGATAGTTGTTTTGTTTGTTTGTTTAGGAAAAGGAAATATGATATCTACGGGTGGATGGGGAAGTCTGGAATGGGAGGATCAAGTGGTGAGGGGAAACGGAGAAGGAGATAAGGAAGGGAATACAGGGAGGGACAGCTAAAAATGAGGGCCTTTGAGGGGTAGTATAAAAGAAGTATAGAAGCTTCCTGAAAAAAAATATATGTATATACATATACATATATATATACACACATATATATACACATATACACACACACATACACATATATATATATATATACACACACATATATGGAGGCAATTAAAATAAAATTACCTAATAATGAGGGAGGCAGAGTCCCAACTGGCCTTTCCTTATCACCAACTGAAGCTGCCAGTACTGGGATTGAGTTACATGTAATTGAGATGTTGGCCAAAGGGGTCCCATGGGAATCTTCAAACAATCCAGGCTGTTTCCAAGACTATAGTGTTGTGGGTATTAATATTTACTGTTGATTTATCTTTTAGTTAAGCAGCCATTATTCCTAAACAAGCTGCATACTCAAATCACCACACAGAGACTGGAATTTATTTAATTAACCTAGAGCACAATGCTGGGCAATAGTTACTCCATCCTAAACCTCCAAGCCTGCATAGTTTCCTACCATTCAGATTTCACCCATTATGCTTGCTTTTAGTCATATCTTAGGTCCAGTTCATCTCCTCGTGGTTCTAAGACCTCTCCTGCAGATTCTCTGCTCCTCCTCTCTTCCTTGCTTCCTTCTCTGCCCTTCTGACCTGGATGCCCCACTCTATACTCTTCACTGCACGGCATTGGCTGGTTGTTTAATTGACAAGTACAGATAACAAATGGTGGCATGTTTACACAAATGTGAGACAGGTGATGCATTCCACAAGAATATTATACCAACACTATAGGTTGCTTTCCACAAACTGACAGCAAGGCCCCATTGATGAAGCCCAACACCTACACAACTCATTGAACATGGAGAAGTCCAGCTGGTGCCTACAGAGAATTTTCATCCCTACAGGGTAGTGTCTTTTGTACAGGAAGGTACTCTGCATGCTACCAGTGGAGAATCAAACACCAACTCAGCCACAAACCTTTTGATCTACAGTGGTGTCCTGCCTGCAAGATAAGCTAGGGCAATGGCGGCACAAAGCCGTAGAAGAGACTGATCAATATGTGATTTGACTTAAGGCCCACACCACAAGATGGAACCCATACCCAGCACTACTTGGATGGCCAAAAACCAGAGACTAGATAGGGACCTTGGATAAAACCAAACACTACTGTTCTAAAAAAAAAAAAAAGTAACAATAAAATTATCCTTAATGACATCCTGCTATACTCATAGATCAGTGTCTTGCTTAGCCATCTTCTGTCTTCATAAAAGCAGTTGGGAACAAATACAGAGACCACAGCCAGATATAGAGTGAAAGACCTCAGAACTCTCAGTTCTAAACTGGATGTCTCTATCAAATCCCTCCCTTCACAGCTCAGGCAACACTTCAGAAGATGAGGTGGAAACACTGTAAGAGCCAGAGGAGATGGAGGACCAAAAAAAAAAAAACAAAAAACAAAAACAAAAAAAAACAGTGCCCTTTGATTCAATATGGTCCAAGTTTATGTGAACTCACAGAGACTGAGGGCCTGGGCCGATCTGCACCAGGTCTTCTGTGTATGTATTATGGCTTCCAGATAGTGTTTTTATGGGACTACTGAGTGTGTGTGAATGAGCAGATCTCTAACACTTTTTTCCTTCTCTTCATTTGTCTTGTCCAAATTTGACGTGGTAGTTTTTGTTTTGTCTTATTATATTTCATTTTGTTATATTTTATTATTATCACTTAGAAGCCCAATTTATTTTTTCTAATGAGAGTCAGAAAGGGAGTAGATCCAGATGGGAAGGGATGTGGGGAGAAACTGGTAGGAATAAAGGGAGGAAAACCTTTAATCAGAATATATTGTGTAAGGAAAAAAAAATCTTTTTAAGCACTCAGGAGGCAGAGGCAGGCAGATCTCTGCTAGTTCAAGGCCAGCCTGGTCTACAAAGCAAGTCCAGAACAGCCAGGGCTCTGTTATACTGAGAAACCCTGCCTTGAAAAACCAATGATAATTAATAATAATAATAATAATAAAATAAAAGACTTACACATTTAGAATTTAAAAATACTCTTACTAATAGCCCATGGATCAGAGAAGGAACTATGTGGAAATTAGAAAACACTCTAACTGAATAAGAACAATGATAAGCAAGCAGAGCAGGGCTTCATAAAAGCATAAGCACTTACAATAGCAAAAAGGAAACACTTAACAGCCTATATGATGGCACATACTATTCCCAGCGTAGTTCCAAGTCAGGCTGCCCTATATAGCAATATTTTACCTTGGAGGAAGAAAAGGAATGAGTGTTAATGATTGAGGTTTTGACTTAAAAGCTAGAAAAAAAAAAAAAAGGAGCAAAATAAATAGAAGAAAAACAATAATGAAGAGAGTAACTATAGAAAACAAAAGACAGTGACACTTAATATAGATAGTATATTTCCTGAAAAGGGTAAGAAAGGGGCTGGAGAAAAGGCCCAGTGGCTAAGAATACTGGCTGCTCTTTAGGAGGGCCTGAGTTCAATTCCCAGCACACACTACACTTCGCAACCATCTCCAACTCCAGTTCGAGGAGATCTGATGCCCTCTTCTAGCCTCCTCAAGCCCTGCATGCATATGGTATATAGTGGCATCAAAACACTAACCCTGAGTTAAAACTTTTAAAAAGGGCTGAAGAGATAGCTCAGAGGTTTAGAACATTTGCTCTTCTTCCAAAGGTCCTGAGTTCAATTCCCAGCAACCACATGGCGGCTCATAACCATCTATAGTAAGATCTGGTGTACAAGCAGAATGTTGTATAAATAATAAATAAATAAATAAAACTTTTAAAAAATTAAAAAGATAAGAGCCTCGCATGGTGATGCACACCTGTAATCCTGGCACTTGGGGGAGGCAGAGGCAGAGGCAGGGGCTCAGGGGCCAAGGGGCCAAGAGAGAGGCCAAAAGAGGCTGAGAGAGGCCAAGAGAGGAAAAAAAAAAAGTAAGATAATTTCGTAACCCTTAGCAAAGTTCATTAAAAAGAGGGGGAAAAAGTCAGTATTTTAGAAGCTGGCATCACTATTACGACCAATGTTCAAGGGCTTTACAAGCTGCTTTATGTCACGATACTAGAACTCAGCTGAAAGAGACAAATACCTTGAAAATGTTCACATGTAGACAGATACGGGAGCTTGAGATGGCTTAGCAGTTAAGAGCACCTGCTGTTCCTCTAGATAAATCCCAGTTCAATTCCCAGCACCCACAAGGCAGCTTTCAACTGTCTGGAACTCCAGTTCCAGGGGACCCAATACTGTTACACAGATATACATGCAGGCAGATTACCTAATGCACATAAAATAAAGTAAACAAAATCTTTTAAAAAAGTGTTCTTGGGGACTGGAGAGGTGGCTCAGCAGTTAAAAGCATTGGCTGCTCTTGCAGAGGACCCTGGTTCAATTCCCAGCACCCACATGGAAGCTCATAATTGTCTCACCTGTAATTCAAATTCCAGTGGACCCGACTCCCTCATATATATATGTATGCCAAACACCAATGTACATAAAAATAAATAAATTTAAAATAAATAAAGTATTCTTTAGCCGGGCGTGTGACACAAGTCTTTAATCCCAGCTCTCAGGGAGGCAGAGGCAGGCAGATTGTTCTGAGTTTGAGGCTAGCTTGGTGTATAAAACAAGTCCAGGACAGCCAAGGCTACCCAGAGAAACCTTGTCTCAAAAAAAAAAAGTGTTCTTTAATTTTAGAAAATAAACAGATAAGAAATAGAAAATATGGCGGCTGGTCAGTGGCTAAGAGCACCTGCTGCTCTTGAAGAGGACCCAGCTTGATTCCCAGCACCCACAACTGCCTTTCAGTTCTAGGATGTCCTCTTAGGTGTCCAAGCGCACCAGGCACACATGACATTCACTTACATATATGGAGGCATTCACACATATATAGAAAATAGAATAAATCTTATTTTTAAAAGAAAAGAGAAACATGAGTGATGTGATATTTGATATCAAAAGATTTGAATTTATTATCAAAAGCTTCCACACTGGCCCATCCTCAAAACATAAGGAAAATCACCTCTAAATCCACATGATGCTATGCTGAATAGGGCCAATCATTTAAGAAATATTAACCATTCCTATACAATTTCTCCAGAAACATGAGTCTATTTCCTAAAGCCAGGATGATAATGACGTTTAACCTCTACAAAGTCAGTAGAAGAAAAAGGAACTGATGGGTTAATATTCCTTATCAATCCAGAAATAAAAATAGCCTTAAGAAGATATTTCCAGGGGCTGGAGATGTCTCAATGGTTGGGATCACTGGGAGTTTTTCCTGAGAACTCGGGTTCAATTCCCAGAACCCATGTGGCAGCTCACAACTCTCTGTAACTCCACGGGACCCAACACCCTTAAACGGGCATACATGTAGGCAAAACACCGATGCACATAAAAAAAAAATCATTTAGATAAAGAAGAAAATATTGGGCTAGAGAGATGGCTCAGAGGTTAAGAGCACTGGCTGCCCTTCCAAAGGTCCTGAGTTCAAACCCCAGCAAAAACATGATGGCTCACAACCATCTATAATGACATGGTGGCTCACAACCATCTATAATGAAATCTGGTGCCCTCTTCTGGCCTGCAGGCACAACCCTGAATACATAATGAGAAAATCTTAAAAAAAAAAAAAAAATACCAAGTCAAATTCAGCAATATGTTTAGAACAAAACAAAACAAAACAAAACAAGACAATGCCAAGTGTAGCCTGAGAATTCAAGCAAGGGGCTGGAGAGATGGTTCAGCAGTTAAGAGCACTGGCTGCTCTTCCAGGGGTCGTGAGTTCAATTCCCAGCAACCACAGGGTAGCTGCCAACCATCTGTAATGGGATCTGATTCTCTCCTCTGGCGTGCGTGAAAACTCATTTACATATATAAATCTTCAAAAAAAAAAAAAAAAAAGAAAGAAAAAGAAAAAGAATTCAAGCAAGAAGTAACATGTGAATGTCCCAAGATGTAACATGTGAATGTCCCAGGATTATTTAATAGCATGAAACAAAAATTACAAGATCACCTCCACAGACGCAAAGAGAGCACCTGAAAAATTCCAACTGACGTTCCTAAGAATTCTCAGCAAGCTAGGAGTGGGAAGCAGTTTAATCTGAAAGGGAGAAGGAGGGGGAGGGGAGGGGAGGGGGAGAGAGAGGATAAGTAGGAGAGTGGTGGGGGTGGTTGAGTTCCTCTACGCGCCCCCCACTTTTCTACCTCCGAGAGCGGTGGGCGTGGCTGGGTTCCACCGCCCACTTCCCGCGCGTCGGAGTCCGGGCTTGAGTCACACTGCTCCCGCTACCTATAAAAGTTGAGGAAACAGCCCTTCCCTGTCCAGTCTGAGAGCTGCAGCCGCGGGACTTCGGATCGGGAGAACCCTAACTACGACCCAGCGCGCCCACAGCCTCTGCCGCCTGGACGCTGCTCCCCGGCCCAGGTCCCAGGCCACTCCCGGGACGCATTCCTCGAAGTCGGGTGTCCATGATGGACACGTTAAAAGTCGCCCTGCTACTAGTGAGTGTCGCCCGGCGGGAGCGCGCTGGCCGAGGCCGAGCGGGAACCGGGGCGGGGGAGCACGGAGTGCCCTGCAGGGCCCGGACTATGGCGAGCACGTGCCCTAGGGAGGAAAAGGCCGCCGGAGGGGCCGTGGAGCGGGGAGGACGAGACGGTGAAGAGCCGACGGCTCGGTGCCGGGATGGGGGTGCGGTGGGGTGCGGTGGGGGTGGGGAACCCGAAGGTGGGCTGAGGCAGGCTGGGCTGGAGAGGTAGGCGGAAGGCCGGGGAGGATGTGACGGGCCGGGGCTCCGGTGGGAGAAAAGGACCCGACGGTGGGGTGACACGTCCGGAAGGTGGTGTGAAGAAAGTTCTGAGGTTGGATTGGAGCCCGGGCGGGAAGTAGGGGAGGCCGGGGCGGGGGGGGGGGGGGAAAAGGACCAAGGGGGGGGGGGGGGGGGGGGGGGGGGGGGGGCCCGCCGGCCCGGGGGCACCGCCCCCCCCCGGGGGGGGGGGGGGGGGGGAGCGGCAGGTACCCAGCAGCTAAGCCAACCTCCCCGACCACGGGGGTCCTGCAGGGCTACCGGGTCTTTCCCCCACGCACCATCCCCTCTTCCCCCGCCCCATCTCGCCCCAGGTATGGTGGTTTTTACTGGACCGGCTGGACCCTTCCTCCCCGTCCCTCCGCGCCCC
>NW_026591086.1:7366071-7434391 GCF_907164565.1 Psammomys obesus
CCTGCCGCCCCCCCCCCCCCCCAGCCAGGAGAGGGCGCTCTGCCCAGCGATAGCTTTGGCGAAAAGAACTTTCCAGTTCATTTCCAGTCACGTGATTGCGTCTTTTGCAGTCTTTTCTTTTTGGAGTCTGCACATTGTTGGGTTTAAAAAGAGTAAAAAGGCCCGAGTAGGGCTGGAATCTGGCTTTTGCGCCTTCGGCCAACATGAGATTGTTGAGGGGAATTCCAGTTTCTTGAAATCCATTGTGTCTGATTTCTAATAGAGCGGCTCACAAGTGTCTCCTGAGAGACTCTATGTGTGTGTGTTATGTTATATTCATATTATTATAGATTCATTTCCATCAGGCTGGTTACAGTTCTCCACCTTCTGTTTTTTTTGTTGTTTTGTTTTCTTGGTTTTTTCGAGACAGGGTTTCTCTGTGTAGCCTTGACTGTCCTGGACTCTCTTTGTAGACCAGGCTGGCCTGAAACTCACAACGATCCGCTCGCCTCTGCCTCCTCAGTGCTGGGATTAAAGTCGGCCGCCATGCCCGACTCCACCTTCTGTTTTAACACTTCACTGTTGAGGAGGAACATGCTTATGTCTGGGAAAAAACAAAACAAAACAAAACTTGAATGAAAGTGGGAACCAAAGTTAGGACATGTTCAATTAGAGCCAGACGGCCCTGCATAAGAGCCATTTTTTTTCCCATACTTTTTTGGTTTGTAGCTACTTTTGGCACTATTTTAGCCACTCGAAAAACAGGCAGAAAGAAGGAAGGAAGGAAGGCAGGCAGGCAGAATGAGAGAGAGAAAGTTTGTTATTTTAATGGGTAGAGACTTAGAGTTTAGCAAGATGAGAAGAAATTCTGGATTTTGTTTACATGACAGTGTAAATGCAGTTAGCATTGCTGGCCTCTATGTTTAAAATGATTACGGTGTTAAGTTTTTCCTAATGTATACCTGAATCATTTTTTAAAAATCTTTGTGTGTGCACACTTGTCTTAGTTAGGGTTTCATTGCTGTGAAGAGACACCACGACAGCCCTTATGAACAAAACATTTAATTGGGGCTGGCTTACAGTTTCAGAGGTTTAGTCCATTATCATCATGGCAGGAAGTGTGGCAGTGTGCAGGCAGACATGGTGCTGGGTGAGGAGCTGAGAGTTCTACACCTCTATCTGCAGGCAGCAGCAGTAGACTGTGTGGCATGCTGGGTGTAGCTTGAGCATATATAAGACCTTAAAGCCCACCTCTACAGTGATACACTTCCTCCAACAAGAAAGACCACACCTCCTGTTAGTGCCACTCTCTGTGGGCTAAGCATTCAAACGTGTGAAACTCAAACCTACTCAAACTACCACATTCTGCTCCCTGACTCCCATAGGCTTATAGCAATAACATAATGCAAAATGCATTTAGTCCCACTTCAGTTTATCACAGTCTCAACAATGTTCAAAGTATCTTCTGAGATTCATGCAGCCTTTTAACTGTAATCCCCTATAATATCAAATTCAAAAAGCAGATCATATACGTTTAACATATCAGGGCACAGGATATACATTATCATTCCAAAATAACGAAAGGAAATTTCCCTGAGGAAATAGTGCACCAAAGGAGACTGAACACCAGCCGGGCAAGCTCCAAAGCCTTCATCTCCTTGTCTGATGTCAAAAGGCTCTTCAGATGGCCAGCTCCTTTCAGCTTTGTTGACTGAAACACACTTCTTTCTCCTAGTCTATTTCCCACCTCCTAACCCCTTTTTAGCAGCTATCTTAGGTGGGTCTCCCATGGCTTCAGCATCGCTAACATCCTGGGGCCTCCATGCAGAAACAACTGTGTAACCTGCCTGGCCTCAGTGGCTTTTTTTAGTCTCAGAGGGGGGATTCCATAACCCCCTTCTTTTACCCTTGACTCTAAAGCCAGAACCGCGTGGCCAGTGCTGTCAAGTTCTGCTCTTTGCTGAGGCTGGAACAAGGCCCCCTCCTTTCATTACGGCTTCACAAGCTCTGTGTTTTTGGTGGTTTCCTTCACTGCCTAAACTTGGCTGTCCTGGAACTAGCTCTGTAAGACCAGGCTGACCTGGGAACTCAGAGATCTGTATGCATCACCTCTGTCTCCTGAGTGCTAGGATTAAAGGTGTGTACCACCACATCTGGACCTAAACTTTTCTTTAGCTCCTTTTCACAGGGTGGAAGCTTAACTGGGTAGGATCTTGTCCCGAATTCACTACTTCCTTAATTCCATTTAATATCTTTAATTTGTTTATCTCCTTGAACACAGGATTTAGCTCCATCTCACTTCCTGGTGCCCCTTTAATCCTTGAACCATACATTTTGTATTTTTTTCCCTCCTCAGCTTGCTCTGTTTCATCAAAATGTTCTTCATAAGAGTGAGCCACTGGGGCTAGAGAGGTGATTCAGAGTGTTAAGAACACTGGCTGCTCCAAATATCCTGAGTTCAATTTCCAGGAACCACATAGTAGCTCATAACCATTAATAGTGACATCTGGTGCCCTCTTCTGGTGTGTTGTCTAAATAATAAATAAATAAATCCTAAAAAAAAAAAAGGAGTGAGCCACAGATCAGAAATTATACTAGGCTGTTTTGAGATCTCCTTTGCCAATGCAATTAATCTAAATCTCTTCACCTTAGCCTCAGGCAGACTCTTAGGACAAGGGCAAAAAAGCAGCCACACTCTTCAAAATATCACAAGAACAGTCTCTAGACTATGTACTAAAATTCTTCTCCTATGAAACCTTTTTCATCAGGTCCCCATACCTGTTCAAACCACCACGTTATGACCCCATAAACTCATGTATTTGAATGTTTGGCCATAAGAAGTGGTACTATTAGGAGGTGTGGCCTTGCTGGAGGAAGTGTGTCATTGTGGGTGTGGCCTCTAAGGTCTTATATGCTCAAGCTATACCCAGTGTGAGCCACAGTCTCCTTGCTGCTGTCTACAGATCAAGGTGTAGACCTTGGCTCCTCCAGCACCATGTCTGCCTGCAGGTTGCCATGATGATAATGGAGTTGCCGTCGTCATGGTGTCTCTTCACAGCAATAAACCCTAGCTAAGAAGTCAGCAGAAGGGTTGGCCCAGATTAAAAGTGTGCCTCAAGATCTGAGTTCTTTAGTTCATGTGTAAATCTGAATCTAAAGCATCATCTCACCTCGATATCCAGATCAAAAGCCTGTGTCTTCTAGCCTCAATATCCGGATCACAAGCGTGTCCTCCATTTCTGCTTTATAGTTCATTACCAATGTAGTCTGGTTGACATCCGGGAATAGCCATCACAGCCAGTCATTGAGTGCAGTGCCGTGGGATGTGTTTGGAGATCAGAGGCCGACCTCAGGTGTCAGTTCTTCCCTTCTACTGAGTTTGTAGCAGGATCTCTCTCGTTCACCACTAAGTATGCTGCTGGTTGGCCCATGAGCTTCTAGGAATTCTCTATCTCCATTCAGCCCTGGGAGTCCTGGGGTTTCAGATTTGTGCTGTTGTGCCTGGCTTTATACGAGTTTTGGGAATCTGACCTCAGGTCCTCATGCTTGTATGGCAAGTGTAGTGTCCACTGAACCATCGTCTCGGGTCTTGACTGCATTTTTAAAAAACTGTGTGTGTGAGAGAGAGAGAGACAGATACAGAAAGACAGAAGCAGTCACACCTATAATTAGTCACACCTATGATTACTCATACATGATACAAGACAGTATATTAGAAGATGCATGCTGTTTCTACTTGAGAAAATAAAATTTTTATTTTATGTATGTATATATAAACCTTTTTTTTTTTAACAGGAAAGAGCAAAAGAGAGGAGTAGTTCAAGTTTCTATGACTTGGGCAGCTTCAAGAAGCAAAGAGAGGAATATGAACACAAATAATTAGTATACAGTTTTAGAATAGGGAAAGGGCCTAAGCTTCATGTCTTTTAGAAGCGGGGGGCCGGGGGGACGACAATGTGAGATGGCCTTGTGATGGTGAGACCCAAACACCACTTAATGCAGTTCCTGCCTTGTTTCCACAGAGTTCCTTTGGTCTAGTGACAGCTGGGCCAGTCCATAATGGCACAGTTGACCTACAGAGACTGAAGCGGAATCCACCAAACTGTCCAGCAGGTACATTCTAGACTGATTGCCAGTCTTTGTCCCTGATTGCCCACCTCTGGCTCCATGTTCTTCCAATCTTCTGGTCCTTGCAGTTCCCATGACTTTTCTGCCATAGATACTTATTGATCATCTTCTAAATCCAAGATCATGGATATTTATCTCCATGTTTTCTATGAGTTTGCTGTTCTTTAATCCAGTTCCTTAATCTTTTCTTTTCCTTCCTTTTCTTTCTTTTTTTATTTTTTTCTGGATCCAACCTATGGCTAGATGTACACATTATCATTAAGCTCTAGCTCCAACACTGCTGGCCAGTTACCATTCATTTATTTGTATTGTGTGAATTCTGGGTGCCTTACAGTCATAAAACCATAGAAACCAGATGTGTTCGCATACTTTTCACTCATCTTAACTTTTCTTGGAACCGTTGGTAGCTCCCAGCCTAGTCTTATTAACCAGAATTATCAAGGTCAGAGTCTGTGCTCTGACATTCCTAACAAGCCAGGCTCTACCATGATCCTCAATAATGAAGCCAGTCAAAAAAAAGTAATTGACAGGAGAACTGGCCCTGTCCCTCACCTGGGCAGTGCTGGAGAGCTAGTCCAGATGGCACGAGTATGGGAGAACTGATGGGCTGACCAACTCATCTATCACCCTGACCCTGATCCAGGGCTTTGAGCTGGCCCACTTGAACATCTATCCCACCTGTGAGCTGCTAGAGCCCATGAAGGGGCCGGTCCTGCTGAACAAAAGCTACAGGTCCTTTATGACCCAGGGCAACAACAGAACATCTGAGAGAAGTCCCAGTGAAAATTCAGTATTGATGGTGTAGCTTTCAAAAGCCAAAGGCTTCAAACCAGACAACTCATTGCGTGAACATTTGCAAGTAATGATGTATGCACAAAAGGGTATACTGTGGGACACACCACAGCCTCAACTGTGAGATTTTTTTTTTTTTTTTCTGTTTTCTCATTTGGGGGAAGGTTACAAGCATAGATGTAGATATGGAAGGGCCAGGAAATGAGCGAGGTTGGGATGCATGATGTGAAATTCATAAATAATCAACAAAAAAAAAATTATAGGAAAAAAGGTCATTGATATTGAAATTCACGAGAAGATTTGTCTATTCTAGCCATATTGGAAACAGATAGAAGGTCTAGTGTCTCCCCAGGTCTATCTTGACATAAAACTTAGGGTTAAGTAGGGACCAGAGTTATGTTGTTGTTTTGTTTTCATATTTTGGTGTTGTTTTTCAACCAGGTGTAGCCTTGGTTGTCCTAGACTTACTTTGTAGACCACGCTGGCCTCTTGGCTCAAGAGATCTGCCTGCCTCTGCCTCCCTGAGTGCTGGGATTATAGGCGTGCACCACCATGACCATCTGTTTTCATACTTTTTTAATGGATTATTTACTTTCATTTTATGAGCACTGATGCTTTGCCTGCATGTATGTCTGTGTGAGGGTGTAGGATCCCCTGGAACTGGAGTTACAGACAGTCATGAGCTGCCTTGTGGTTGCTGGAAATTGAACTCAGGACCTCTGGAAGAGCAGCCAGTGCTCTTAACCTCTGAGCTATCTCTCCAGCCCCGGAATTATTGACCCATAATTATTTTGTCCCGATTCTGTTCTTGCAGGGTGGTCTGACAAGTTGCAACTCTCCCTCTGTATAAGTTTCTGTCTCCACCTACCCATAGGCTTCATCCTTTTTCTTTCCCCAGTACAATTTGTTGGAGTGCAGTGTCTTGATAGTCTTATAGGCAAAAGCAGAGGTCACAACCATCTCTTTAACATAATCCCTATTCCTTCCGAGAGGACCATTACAACTCTGCGGTCTCTGGCTGCTCCCTGTGTCTGGGTACCACTGCAGAGGCACACTGCTCCTTGGCCTCTTAAAGCAGCTGCCTCACTTTCTTTTGGCTGTGGCTTCAGCCTCCTTCCAGGAATGAATAGAATGAATAGAGCCGGTGGCAGGTGCTGAGACAGTTCCCATGGAGGTGACTCTGTGCTGGAGCCACCAATCTTGAGGACAGGCCAGCTCTGCTGGGTGGCGGGGGCATAGCAGAGGGCAGACGGTGCCACCTCCTGTTCCTCCAGTGTACAATGTCAGTAGGAACAGTATCTGCTACTCCAATCAGTAGAGGCAAACCTCTCCCAGCCTGATGGGGATGTGGTCCTGAGTGCTGGACAGTGATACAGCAAGAAAGAGAATGGGTACCAGATTGCTTCAGCTTGAGTTGATTTTCCATAGTCTGCCCATATAGGTATTTGTCTATTTTACAAGTTACCTACTTTGTTGCTGTGCCAAGATTCATAATATTCTTTCATAACCCTCTTTCTTTTTATTGGGAAAGAGAGTCTCCCTATTTAGCCCTGGCTGTCCTGGAATTGCTTATGTAGACCAGTCTTGCCTTGAGCTGTTGCTAACCTATATAGTGAGTTCTAGCCTAGCTAGGGCTATGTAGTAAGACCCTGTCTTAAAAAAAAAAAAAAATCAAAAGGAGAAAAGAATGTTCCATAGACATCCCCACAGCCAATCTAATGAATACAATTCCTCGGTTGTGACCACCCTGCTTCCCAGGTATGTCTGACTAGGACACAGGTCTTCACCACATCTCTGGGAATCCTGAGGTTTCTGTCACCATTTTTCTTTCCCTCCTCAGGCTCCTACCTATCAGAAGAGACTGGGGTTTGTGAGCTCTGCCAGGATGGTGTCGACTTCACCAGCTCCCCCAACAAACTGCCTTCGTGCGAACGCTGCAAAGTCTGTAAGGAAGGTACAGAACAAAGGGGATCTTTCCATGAGTGGGGCTGGGGACGTGGGAATCATAACTGCTGTGGACTCCGAAATCTCAATTCCAGTCCAACCTGGTCTTCATCCTGCCTTGTTCTCTGCTTGTCTTTAGTTCAAAAACAAAACCCCTGAAGAACTAATTTGTTTCAGAATTGTGTTTTAGAATCATTGAGACCTTCAGCTGAGAATGAGATAGAAACCAGTCTGCCCTGTGGAGGGCCCACCCTGCTAACACCAGATGCATTATGGAGCGGTGCCCACTGCCTTCCCATCCATCGACTTATAAACTTGGCACAGTTGGTGAACAGGAAGCACCCGGGTGCCAGCTGAGCAAGGACTTGCCCCAAGGAATGCTGTGGCTCCATAGAGCACATGATATTAGAGCTGGGCCTTGAAGGATAGATACAGGATTCTAAGAAGAACAGGGAGATCTCCAGCCAGCGGTCTAGAATGGAGGAGTAAAGGGTCCTGCACATTTGGAATAGGGCATAATTCCATTCTGGGTCCAGCATGAGACACCTCAACTCTGCAGTGGATTTGATACCCACTAGCAAATCTTGAATTATCACGGGTAGTGGCCTGCTTTGCATTTTCCAGGAGTGGAAGTCAGAAGTGTGGGTCATGGGTTGTAATACCAGCCTCGAAAAGAAAGGAACCTAGAAAGGAAGTCTCCCCTGGTTCCTGTGGTCAGTCTTCAGTTGTGGATGACATGCTATGTTCTATCCTTATCCTCAAGAGTCATCAGCTTATTCGGGTTGGCTGCTTTCTACTTCTAGAACCTTCTGCAAAATCTTCAACACGCATTCATCTTTCCTGTTGTGGGCCTGCTAACATGTTTAGCTTATTGTTTTAGTGTCTTTTGTGTTGTAGTTTTACTTGTTGTGGTGAAAGCTCTGACAGAGGCAGCTTAAGGAAGGAGGGGTTGAACTGGCTCACAGTTTAAGAGTCCTGTCCCTCATTGGAGGGAAGCCAAGGTGGCAGGAGCTTGAAGCAACTGCTCAAATCACATTCCCAGCGAGTAATAGGTTTGTGTGTGCTGCTCGCTTTCTCCTTTTTATACAGCTCAGAAAGCTAGTTTCAGAGTGTATGAGTCTTCCCACCCAATTGGCTTAGTCAAAATAATCTCCACAGACATTCCTGGAGGCCTGTCTCTCAGATGATTCTAGGTCTTACCAAGTTAACTATCATAGTAACAAAAAAAAAAAAAAAAAAAAAAAAGGTAGTGAGTGAGTGGCTTTGGGCGGGGTTCCCAGCTGGTTCCAGGCCACGCTGTCTTGTTCCAAGCTCTGAGCTCTTGGCATGTGTGAGCACTCAGTCTCTGCTTCATAAGGTTCCCCCTTAAGGATTCTAGGAGCTTGAAGATCATTCTGTGTACATCCCTTGCAGCTGTCTTCATGATCTTTAAAAGACTTTTCCTCCCAAATATGATGCATGAGGTCAATAAATTGTGCTCTTTTTTTGCATGGCTCTGAGTACGCATAGCTGCTCATGGGAGCCATCATCTTCATGCCTCCGGGGTGTTATAGAAACTGGTCCTTGCTATTACTTCCTAAGTTCAGCTGAGCTGAAGCAGAAGGAACTGTGTCATGAGGAAGTGTTAATATGGTGACCAGGAAAACTCATTCCTCAAACTCTTACAGATGAAGATGAAAAAAGCAGATGCACCTCAACCAGGAACACGGAGTGTCAGTGCAAATCAGGCACTTTTAAAAATAACAACTTAACTGAGTACTGCAAGAAATGCTCTCTGTAAGTATGACACAGGGGCCCTGGAACTCCTACAAGCACAGAGGAACCCCAGAAGACCCAACCTTCCTTGCATCCTTTTCTTTCCCTGATTCTGTGGAGTTCCCATACCACAGAGTCTCCCTAAATCCTTGGGGTTTCTCCATATCCAAATGCAAGTCTCTCCATATCCCTGTCCCCCACCACTCAGCAGCCCCTTCATGTCCTTTTCTACCCGTTCTTTGTCTACTGTCCGTAGATACATAGCATGAGAATGAGGGGCACAACATAGGCCAGCTTGTGTTTTTATTTACTCCACTTGGGAATTCTTGTGCATGAAGAGGCCTCTAGAAAAGCCTCTTTATAGAAAGACAAAAGTGTTTTATCCTGCAAAAGACATAAGGAGGAGCTCAGTGTGTGTGTGTGTGTGTGTGTGTGTGTGTGTGTGTTCCTGTTCAGATGAAAGGGTATCCTGGGATTGGGAGCCTAGGAACCACACAGCTCCGAGGTGTGCTAGTGTCCCAATGGAGAGGCATCCTGAGACATAATAGCTTCATGGCTTCATCTGATGAGAGAGTCATGTTAGGCAGCAAAAATATTTATTGGAGGGTCCGAAGTGTGGAGGGACAAATCCAAGGTATGGTTTCCCTTGCTCCTGGAGAGGACAGCAGGGAGGTGAACAAGGTGCAGGATTTATGTAGGATTTCTTAGGGGGCAGAGCTTTTCAGGGAAGAAATTTCCAGAGTGAGGATTGGTGGGATTTCAGGTCCTGAGTTTAGGTGGGTCAGAGATTAGGGGTTTTTCCTGTTCAGGGATTGGTAGGTTTCTGTTCAGATTATTCACCCCAAATTAGCATAACCTAGAATGGGTCCTATTGAGGGCCTGGAGATGACCTTGTGACAGTTACAGGTGCTGGAAATGCTGTTTCAATCATTACAGAGGTCTGAGGGAGGGGCCTGGTCACTTTCCTGCCTTGAGGGATTACAAAGTTTATAAAGGGAGTCCATGAGAGGGAAGCCTTTCCCTGCAGCTTCCATCAGCATGAACAACCAACAAAAACTGGAGAAGAGATGCTGCCACAGTGGACAGCTCCCTTGAGTTGCTGAGGCAGGAAAGGTGTCACCACTGTCATCAGGGATAACAAAAGGTGGCAGAACACTGAGGATGGCAGGACACTGAAGAGGCATCAACCTTTCTGACAGGAGCTGCCATTTTGACAGGAACCATTATTTTGGCCGCTCCTTTGGCAGTGCAGGCTGGAGCAGGAAGGAGGGGCACTGACAGATCTTGCTGGGGTGGGGTAGGGTGGGGGCTGGCGGCAGTGAACTCTGACCGAGCTGCTCAGGGGCTACAGAGTGTGTGTGTGTGCGCGTGTGCGCGCCTCGGGGTTCTCAGAGCTACCTGAGCCAACCTCACTTTAGGAGTTTGAAGGAAAATAGTTCATTTACTTTTCCCTGACCACTTGGTGGTTGCTCTAGTTGGTAAAGAGACCTGTTTATTAAAGGTTGACTAAGGGAAATGGCTCTGTGGTGGCCACCAAGCTTCTGACCTTCCCCTTCCTAACTTAGGCTCTCCCTGTCGCCCAGGACAGCTCAGCACACGCTCTGCAGAAAAGGCAGAAGGGCTGCCACCATGCCTACAGAGGGTTCCCCAAGGGCTGCACTGTGTGTACCCAGATGTAGGGACATATTTGGACGGGAGGAGCCTGTCCTTCCTTTAATACCATTTCAGGGACATTGGGCAGAATGGGTGACTCCCCTTTCATCGCATCTGGCTAGCAGCCTTCTTACAAAATTGTATCACTTGTTCCTTGTGTGTGCTCAGGTGCACTGATGGGAAAGAGGAAGTGACTCCCTGTACCCCAAAGACAGACCGGAAGTGTGTACCCCAAAATGCTGGGACAAGTCATCTCGTTGTGAGCATAGCAGTGCCGCTGGCCCTGCTGGCCCTGCTGGCCCTGCTGGCCCTGCTGATTTTAGCTTATGTTGCTTGGCGGAAGACTCAACCATGGAGTATGGTATTGCGGCATATAAAAAGAGCCTGCCCACGTGAGTACTGGCTGAGGGTGGGCCCCCTGGACACTGAATCTGAGTCTCCCTGACCTGATCTTCAGAGTCTCCCTCCCCGTGTCGCAAACCCCAGTGTCCCCAGAGCCTAGCTCTCTCTTGCTCCTGTGATTCATATATCACCTCCCACTTCCCCCAAAACTCAAAAACACAGACTCGCCAGTTCATCTCACTGACCATTCCCTCATTCGCTTAACAAAGGCTGAGAGAGTGGGGCCTGGTCAGGACAAAGAGGCATCAACTCAGCTGAGGACAAAACTCAGGATTGTAGAGGGCCAGGGCCAGCTCTGGTTACAGCAGAACCAGACAAAGATTCAAGGTGTGTTCAATCTGTTTCTCCCCAACTGCCTTCTCAGCCTGAGAGCAGACCCAAGTGAGAATGGCCCCTCTGTATCTACTTAGTGTTGGAAACTCTAGCCCACTCTGCTCAGGTGAAGAAGGGCTGATGAGTCCCCTGCCCACTTGCTATGGAAACCTCCTTCTCTTCTAGGCCGAGAACAGGGCTTGGAAAGTGCGGACACCAGTTTGAATCTCATGGGAAATGATTCTCCCCATAACAAGGTCAGTCCTGCAGTGAGGCCCCAGAGGTTGTAGCTCTGCTGAGAAGTAGGGCTTTTTTAAAATTTTACTTGTGTATGATGAGTATGCATATGATCTATGTGTACATGCCTGGTGATGAGGAGGTCAGAAGAGGGCATTGGATTCCCCAGAACTGGAGTTACAGGCAGTTGGGAGTTGCCATGTGGGTTCTGCCGATCAAACCCAGGTCCTCTGGAAGAGCAGTCAGTGCTCTTAACCACTGAGCCATCTCTCCATCCCTGAGAAGCAGGGTGTTTGAGGGGCTGCACATCATCTCCCCTGCCCTGGGTTGCTGTCCTGACTCAAACACTTGCTTTAATTAATTGCTTGCAGCTGGGCACGGAGGTCTATGGCTGTAATCCAAGCACTCTGGGAGGCAGAGAAACCCAGTCTTAAAAAAACAGAAAAGAAATGAAGAAAAATTTAATTGCTTGCATTAATTAATTTGGCTATGATGATTTGGGTTGGTAGTCTTTCTCCTGTCTTTGGAATAACACTATCCTTTGGCTCCTAGTTGTCTTTTAAAAGTCAAATTTAAGGGCTGGAGAGGTTGCTGCTCAGCAATTAAAAGTGCTTGCTGTTCTTCTAGAGGATCCAGGTTCAGTTCTCAGTACCTGCATTGGGTGGCTCACAACTGCCTGTATCTCCAGCGCCAGGGCACCTGACACTCTCTTCTGGCCTCCACAGCTCCCCCTCATTGCTCATGACATACATCCACACAGACGCATACATGTCAATTGAAAAACCTTTTAAATGGTCAAATTTCTTACTCAGTTGTTTGTATAAAAAAATGTAAATCTTAATTGTTGTATTTTACCAATGGAGACCCAGGAGCCAGATGCTGGGGTGAAAACCTACTAGCTCAGAGAGGCAGAGAAAGCACCCAGCTGACCTTTCTACTCAGCTCATGTCCCAGAAGGAAAAGGCCAAAAGCCCAAAGCTAAAAGCTTGCTAGCTCAGCTGATGGCCTAGAAGGAGAAGGCCAAAAGCTCAAGGCCAAAGAGCTAAGGAGTCCAAGAACTAGGGATCTAAAGCCAAGGAGCTGAAGAGCTAAAGCTCCCTCTTCTCCATACTGTCTTAAATACCCTTCATCTCTAAGTCCCTTCTTCCTGCTTAATCCCTGTTATCTGATTTCTTGCTCTGCCTCTTGACCTAGGGTTAACTTTATTAAATCCTGTGTACAGAAAGCTCTTGGAATAATAGGTATGTGTTAGGGCTGGCTGAGCCACACCACAACTACCTGTTTACAATAAACAGAACGTTTATGTTAGGGCTGAATCACACTAAACAAACAGATTTGTACCGTTCACAGTCTTAGGGTTCACAATGGGATAAAATATCTTTTAATATTCGGTTGTATCAAATGCCTTCCCAGCCAACATTGCTATTGGTGTTTTTATTTCAATATTTAGAAAGTTGATGTGTGAGCAAAATACCGTTAAAGCCTTGAAACAAATCTTGACCTTGGGTTTTGCAAAGCTTTCTGTAGTCTCCAATTGAGTCTTACAAGAAGCCTGGGCCAGGGTGGATTGGCCAACGGGAAAGCCCTGGAGGATAGAGCGGATGTCCAGTCCTGACGCAGGCTCATACATGTTGTCACGGAACACGAACGCTGATCACGAGCCTTCAAGCAGGAAGTTCATCCGTGTCTCCATAGAGACCTTAGAGGGGCAGTGCTGTAAGCTACGTCTGGAAATCAGGATCAGGCCTGGGCTCCAGGTCTCCTGACTCTGACCAGGGTGTCTGCTATTGGTTTACAGGAACCTGTGGAAGCTGAGAATTCTCCAACAGGAAGGAAGCTGCTGGTTCCTGCAAATGGATACGACCCAATTGACGGTGAGTGTTTCGTCAGAGGCAACAGCACAGAAGCCTGGGGAGTAGGGAAAGCATTCCAGCTGTTGTCCGCATGCCAGATAGGGCTCTGCCAAGACAAATAATGATTGGTGCAAAGCCTACACTGTTGTCACTGGACTTGGGGATCATAAATGCCCCTCTCCTCCCTTCTGTCTCCACTGGGACTCTTCCCATGTCCCATATTGTTGTTAGAATCTTTCTGTCCTTCCACTCTCTACCATCCCTCCTTTTTCTCCTGTAGTCCCCACGCCAAACTCTGCCAAGACCTCCAGAATGCTACATTGGCCTGTGTTAATAATACCCACAGACCTTAGACTAGAAGCTCCTGAAATGGCCGGACCTAGTTTGATGTGTTGTACTATAAGCCACAAACCTGATCTTAGAGACTTCATGTAAAATGAATGGAAACCATCTCATGAGTAATGTTTCAGATACTGACTACATAAGTTGATGGATTTTGTATGTATTGAGTTGAATCAAATGACTCTTGTTTCCTTTGATGATTAGTTACTTCGTAAGTTAGTTCTGTATAGGTTCTGGGAATAGAACTTAGGGCTCCTGCGGGAGCATTATGTACTTTTTACCATTAACCACTGGGCTCTCTTCAGCCCCCATACTCAGTGCTGTAATGCTTGGGACTGAACCCAGGGCTTTGCATATGCTGGGTAAATACCAATTGAGCTATGCCTCTAACCCTCTTACTGGTTAAATAATGCTGTTAGGAATTGTCCATGTGACTGCTGGGCTTACGGGATTCAAATCCCCGCTCCTTCTGTTTCCTGGGGTTGTGACACGTTTCATACGTGCCTCACCTTCGTCATCACAACCCTATAAGTGAGTTCTCAGGACTTAGCTGCAGGTTTAGGTTTTCAGTCATTTCTTTTCCGACATCTAGTAGTGATGCGGCAGTGAGGGAGGCCAGCTGGCATGGAAAGGTCCTCCACCGCTCCGCCTCGTTCTGTTCATAAATGTGGATAGCCTTTCCCTACACCCCACTCACTGTGAATGAGTACAGCCTAAACACCTTCCTTTCCTTGAGATTCTATGCTCTCACTCCCCCCATTCCCATTCCCCTCTGTGGTTTCGGCCATATGCTACTACCTTCCATACACATGCGTGCGCGCGCGCGCGCGCACACACACACACACACACACACATGCGCACAAACATTCACTCTGAACCTTCTCCCCACTGGTCTGACAACCCTCTTACAGAACAGGATTTTTTTTTTTTGTATAATAATTTTTATTTTTTATATTAATCAAGAACAGGATTTTTTAAAGTATATTTTTAAAAAAAATATTAAAAATTTACTGTGTAAATATGGTGTTTCGCCTGCATTTATGTCCATGCACCGCTTCTAGCAGAGGCTGGAAGATGGCATCAGATTTCCTGGGACTACAGTTAGAGATGGTTGTGAGCCATCATAAGGGTGTTGGGAATCGAACCTGTGTCCTCTGGAAGACTAGTCCAGCTGAAACCATCTCTGCAGCACCCAGATTCTTGGTTGGCTTCGGGTGTGGTGGAGCTCCGACAACGTTCATGGAACAGCAAGGGGAGTGCATAATGTCCTACCCTTGGCTTCTAGATCTGATTTAGGATTCTCCGCCCTTTGTGAAGTGCTTACAGCTTACCCGTCCCCCATGTTTTCTTTCATGTAGCCCTGCAGAGGATCTTCAATTACTGTACAGATGTTGTGCCCTTTAACTCCTGGGACCGCCTCATGAGGGAGATGGGCCTCAAAGACAATGAGATTAAAGTGATCAGAGCTGAAACACAGCCCCAAAGTGATGCCTTGTACCAAATGCTGCAGAAGTGGCTCAACCAAACAGGGCGAGGTGCCTCTATCAACCATCTGCTGGATGCCTTGGAAGCTGTGGGAGAAAGATGCGCCCGGGACAAAATTGAAGAGTATGCAGTGAAATCAGAGAAGTTCATTTATCAACAGTCTACAGATGAGCCAGGTGTGGCTGACTCATACTTTTAATCTCAGCACTCAGGGGACAGAGACAGGAGGATCTCTATGAGTCTGAAGCCAGCCTGGTCTACATAATGAAGTCAGGATAGCTAAGGCTATGTAGGGAGACCCAGACTTCAGAATGTTCGTTTCACATGTCTACCAAGACCCCTTGTCCAGAGACAAACTCTGCCTCCTCCAGCCCAACCCCTCTCTGTCAAAGAGGGAAGAACAAAACAGCCCGAGTGTAGAAACTTGTGTCCTTGGCCTTGTCCAACCAAGGACACTGCTCTTGGTTAGACTGCTGTTCAAGCACACAGCTGCACAGCCCTCCCTGGCTCTAGCCTGCTAGTGAGCACCTGCAGACGGGCTGTGTTGAATCTGCAAACCTGTAAATCGTGATTTCTCACTTAGTGAGTTTGGTGCTTTGCACACATAGGGAACATAAAAAGCACTACCTAGTGTGACACGTCCACCCTGATCCCCATTTCTTGTTAACTGCTGGAGAACCAGTGGCTTCAAGGACCTCTGAAATCTCTAAGAGGCAACTTGATTCTTAGAGATTCTCGACCTTGATTCTCGCTGGGTTCCAGTTCTCCTTGACACTTGATCAGTCTGGGTGTGTGTAACTGGATCCTTTAAGCTGTATAACTTTATAATGTTTACATATAATTTAACAGTTTATTTATAGTTATGGATAATTATTGTATAATGTCATAATCATAAGTTATATTATTAATAGTTTATATAATAACTTTATGTTTCTGTTTGTTTTTGTCTTATGGTTCTCTTTACTGGACGCAGGTCCTACTTCATGCTGAGCAAATATTTTGCAGTTGGTTAGCCTCTAAGTTTAACAACTCTTTAGGTAGAAAAATATTTACATGTTTACAGTTAGGTGTTTCCAGGCAAGCAGAGACTTGAGAACTGTATCCACGTGATGTGATGGGAGGCTGGTCCATGATCTGGCATGTGTGGTGGTTAATCTTGATTAGGTTGAGAGGTGCTAGACCACTGTGATGGTTTGAATAGGTACGGTGCCATAGATTCATGTGTTTGAATACTTGGCCCTTAGGGAGTCACACTGTTAAGGGGTGTGTCCCTGTGGGGGAGGGCTTTCCCATGTACCACAGAGTCCCCTTTGGCTGCCTGTGGATCAAGATGTAGAACTCTCAGCACCTCTCCAGCACCATGTCTGCCTGGATGCCGCCATGCTTCCCACCATGATAATGGACTAAGCCTGTTAAACTGTAAGCCAGCCCCAGCTAAATGCTTTTCTATGTAAGAGTTGCCATGGTCATGGTGTCTCATCAGAGCAATAAAACCCTAACTGAGAAAGCCAGGAAGATGGCTAGAAGATAAAGGTGTTGCCACCAAGCCCGATGACTCAAATTCAGTCTCCAGAAATCACATGATGGAAGGTGAAAACAGACTCCTATAGGTTGTCTTCTGGCCTCTATATGTGATGGGGTTCATGGGCATGTGTGTGTGCACGCGTGCGCGCGCACACACACATAAATGTAATTTTAAAAATCCAAATTGAGAAGTGTCTAGGAGATTGTACAGCATACTTCTGGGTGTGTCTGGGGCATTTCCAGAGAGGGAAACAGCAACTATGAAGAACAGCAGCTGTGATGGGAAGACTTGCCATAGATTGAGTTACTCTCCAGTAGGCTGGGGGCGGGCATGGAGTATGAGGAAGGAGGAGGCAGGCAGCCAGTGCTTGCAAGCTCCATTCTTCACCAATGAATTTGTTTGTTGCTGCTGCCATCACCAGTGGACATCCTTCCCCGGCTTCCTCAGCTGTCTTACGTGGACTCAACCTTAGCGACTCTCCTGGGGAATCTCAGACCATCAGCCTTGGTTTGGGATATACTTGACTCCTGTTGTTTTGAGCCTCCCCACTTCTTAGACTGAGAAGCTATGACCTTCTGTAGTTCTAGGCAGACAAGCCAGTTTCCTGAGTCCCCCTTTACAATTTTATACTGTTGGACTTCTCACCTATGGCCAGGGTGAGGAGATGGGAGGAAGGTTAGGTTGGAGGTGCCAAATGAGGTCATGTACATTTAAAGGTAGTGGTGACCGAGTCCTGTTTGGGATCAAGGGAGGAGGGGACAGAGACTGTCTCAGGCATGGTACATATGAATGTGAAATACTAGCCGACTCATGACTTCTCGGTTGTAGTGAATCTAGGCCTGGACCACATTTGGGGTACAGAAATCCATTCTTGAGGACCATGCCCTTTGTAAGCATCTGGCCATTGTACAGAAGACTAAATGCCGAAACTCAATTGTCCTACCTTGGCCTCCTTAGAACTGGAATTTATAGGTTTGCTCCTCCCAAATCTAGAAATAACTTTTTAAAACACTGTGATAGGGATTTCTGGAGAGCTGGCACATACAGATTTTTGTCTGTGGATTCCTATTGTTTTTTTTTTTTTTTATTTTTAAACTGATTTGTTTTTGAGACAGTCTCAGTATGTGGCCTTAGTTCACCTTGAACTATATAGACCAGGATGATCTCCAACTCAGAGATCTGCCTGCATCTGCCTTTCAAGTTCTGGGATTAAAAGGGTTTGCCACCATACCTGGCCTTTGTCTATTTTGGTATTTTTTGGTGTGTATGAATGAATGTTTTGCCTGCACGTATGTGCATGACATGAATGCCTGGTGCCCTCAGAGGTCAGCCAGTGGCATCTGATCCCCTTGAACTGGAGTTACAGGTGGTTGTGATCCACCATCGGTGCTTGGAGCTAGTCCAGGGCCTCTGCAAGAGGAAGTGCTCTAAAGCACCGAACAACCTTCCTAAGTCCTCATTCTTTCAGCAGTCCTTTGGGCAAAACCTTCTCCAGTAGGTTCTAGGCACACAGGACAGTTACCTAGAGATGGCTGTCCTGGCTATTCTGTATTGTCTTGTCTGTATTCTGTATTGTTGCTGTGGCATTCATGTAGCTTCAGGAGGGAGACCCCGCTTCCTAGTGTTATCCTCATCGGTGTCCTTGCAGGCTTCTGAGTGTAAGCATTGCGCCTACACGCAGATGCTGGAATTGCACATGAGGGTTTGCTGGGCTCTGTACCCAGCCCCAACAGTGGGTATATGTTTCACCCTCACATGTGATGTGCTTTCTTACCTCTCTCAGAAATGTGTTGGTAACATAAAACAATACAAGGCATGGCATTAGGTACAAAATACTCATGTATTATGAATTCATGACCAAATTAAATATGAAACCTCATATAAAAAGGTGTGTGGAGGGGTTGTTTGTGTTTGTATCTTTTGCCCCCGTCCTCTAAAACAACACTGAATGACATGTGACATAGCCCAGGGGAGCATGCCCACCCCTGGGGGCTTTGACCCACAAGGCTTGCCCCACAGTGGAGTTTCTCCTGCTTCTATGTCCCTGGAATCCAGAGCACCTATGCACAAAGGGACTGCAGTTTGCCCCTCCTCTCTCCTGGCTGACTCACTTAGAGTCCCCCTGGATGGTTATGCCCAGCTGTAGGGCCCTACCTGGTGCACACTGGCTCTGACAGCTGTGTGGGGGCTGGAGAGTCCCTGAGGGGTGAACTGGCCTGGGGTTAGGGTATGATGTTCCTTGACCAATCTCCTTGGGCTTCCTCCAACCCCACAGGGCTTCACTTTCACCCACTGGCCTGTCCATCCTCATCACTAGTGGTGCCCAAGCTGCTCAGCCCTAAAATCACCTGGGAGACCCAGTTTCTCTTGCTCTTTAGGACAGAACTCTACTTATCACCTACAGCTCCCAGAGGTACCCCTCTGTCCTCAAAGGTAGGTGTGGGAGGCTGCCTGCCTTTTCCATGCCCACTGGGTCCTCATTTTCACACTTGAAACCATTTAGAACTCAGCAGCAGGAGGGCATACCAGCCAGCAGAGGGCAGCACACATCACACATCCCCACACCTCTGGAGGATTTAACTAAAAAGGCAGCTGCTGTAGCTTTGGCTCAGATGGCAAGAGTTCAGCACTGAGACCTGCCATTGCCTGTTCCTTATGACGAGATCAGAACTCTAGGTCCTGGAACCACACAATTGTAGTGCTGCATTTGCTTCCAGGTTTCCTCTAATCCCAGACCTAAGCAGCCTATCCAGGTCCTGGGGACTCGGCCAGCATTTCCCACCTAAAGCATCTTCTCAGGGTAGGGGACCCGTGAGCTCTCATGATCTGTTGCCTCATGGGACTTCACCTCATAAATCTAGAGGAAGGATAAAAGGTGATGTATGGATCATAATTAGGAAATGGATAGGTTCGAATGAGGCCCAGTGCTTGTCCCACGGGGCTTCCAGCCATTGTGTTAACCCCCCAGTCACCCAATTCCCCTCTAGACTAACACCATCCTTCCTGCTCAGCGTTCCCATTTCCTCCTTCCCTTTACCCCCCATTCCAGTTCCAGGTTGGGTTGTGTGGCCCATTCTCCAGTGTCCTTTCCTGACCCTTAACCCCTGCTGAAAGCCTCCCACCCACCCCCAGGAAAACACTGCTTCACACACATTCTGTGCCACCACCCTTGGAAGAGGAGGGCAGCCCGCATCAAGAGGGAAAAAGTCCAAAGTCTTTCCTGCCACCCTGTAGCCTATACCCATCCAGCCTTGGGGAACAGCATCCTCAGGTAGGCTGGGGACAAGCCCTCTCCTGAATGGCATTGGAGTGGCTGGTCCTACTGGCCCTTTATATCCATATTATTACAGAGGCCTCTGTCCAGCTCTATGAAAATGTATACCCTACAGGGTCTCTTTTTTGGGAACTTCATTCCTTGGGGGGAGACAAAGGATAGAGTGGCTCTGTTAGTGGTGCTTTTGAGTTTGGTTTTCTTCTTCTGTTGGGCTGCTTTGGCCCCACCTCACAGAAGGCAGTGCTACCCAGAGGCAGGGGAAGAGGCCTAGAGGAGCATGGGATTGCTGAGCATAGAACCCACCCTTCCTCCTCCTCCATCCACGTCCAAATGTAACAAGTGCAGGGAGGGTGCAGTCGGAGACTGCCTACAAACCTGCACGCTGGGTCTGCACTGCCTGTAGCCCCGAAAGGATGCTGGCAGGATGCAGTTTGTTCCTTTCTCCTCCTCACAGCCACACCTCATGGCATAGAACCCTTGATGTGAACCCTGGAGAATTCTTTTCTCCCCTGACTTCTCAAGCAAGGATTTGAATAAGCACACAGGACGATGCTCACAAAATACCTGCAACCCTCAAAAGTCTGTTGGTACAAAAACATGACCAGCTCCTGGGGAGGAAGCTACCTCCCTGGCCAAAGGGGACACCAATACAGACAAGCCCACGTACAGGGAAGCTTTCCTCCATTGACTCTATTGTCAAGTCCAGAGAGCAAAGAGCAGAGCTCTGAGCTCTTTCCTGCTCCCCACCTTGGGGCAGACCTCTTCCTGCCCTGCCTGGAATTGTAGGTGGACCCTGTTCTGATCTGCTGGGCTGGCTCCTCTTAGCCTGAGCCACCTTGGCTGGTAAGAACAGCTCTGCCCTTAGGGTTCTGGCTAGGTGAGTTCCCTCGTCCCCTGTCGGGTGGAGGGGATGATACAGAAGAGCAGAAGGACAAGGACTAATGAGGACCACAGCAGCAGGATCAGAAGAGGGTTGCAGCATCTCAGACCACGGCCGAGGAGGAGGACGGAGATGCTGAGCCTGCTGCTGAGGAGGACGGTGATGAGGGACTGTTCCAGAACAGCCACCGCCGCTTCGGCTGCCTCCGCAGGTGTAAATAGTCCTCTTTCTCACGCTCCTTCCGCGCACGTTGATAGTGGTCTTCTTCTTTCAGGTACCAGACCGGCGGCCACCGGTGCTTCTCAAAGTACTCCTGGTTTTCTAGGGCACAGTGCAAGGGGTGCTGAGTCAGGATGTATGCTTCCCCTCCTCTTCCCCTTATCCAGGCCAGCGCTAAGCCCACCCCTGCTTATGGTCCAGTTGAGCTCCCGCTGCAGAAGCCGCTGTGGCTGGCACAGAGACTCACCTGGAGACATGGCCTTCATGTCTCGGGGGAACTTGCGGCACACGTTGTTGTAGTTGGTGCAGATATGGTGGAGACACCAGTCAGCCAACTGGTATGCGCAGTGGAACTGTGGATGGTACAGAAACGCATGCCCATTGGGGTAGAGACTCTGCATAGAGGCCTATGGAATAGCAGCTCTGGGCAGCGCCCATGGATACTCTGTAGTCATAAGGCCCACCCTCAAACGCATCCCTTCCCTTGCCAGAACCGAGCAAGGCAATGATTGATGCAGGCTCCTGGACCCTATTACCAACCCCACAGTGGCCCCCAGCATCCGTGCTACTGGCATTCATGTCCCACATGTCCTTCCTCTGGCATCTGTTCTTCTCAGCTCTTACCCCATCTGGCTCCCTTCTCCTCCCATCTGCGGACAAAACAATCCGCAGCAAGAAGTGGGCAACCAAGTTCAGCAAACCTGGCAGCGGCCACACTCAAAGACTGAATTCCTGGCACTGTGACTCTTTTGTTTGGCAATAGGAGGCCGGAAGTTAACTTCAGAGGGGAAGTCCTCAGTAGCCTGTACATGATTCAAGCCCTATCCTGGGGTCCACTCTAATGACCTATGGTCTCAGTCCATCCATTTCCTGTCAGCTCTCTTTGCAGATGTCCAAATGTTCTCTAGTTGCTTCCTGATGTATAAGGTGACATGAGCGCCATCTTGCTGTGAAGCCAAGGCTCCTGACCCATCACCTCCCAGAGTCCTATAACCATCCCGACCCATCCCGACCCATCCCCTCCCAGAGTCCTATAACTCTGCCTAAGGGCAGACAGAGCCTGGAGTCAAGACTTGCCCATTCCTTCCCCTGCCACGATACCTGTGCCAATTCCAGGAACACAAGGACATCCCCATCGATGTCCACCATCATCTGGGTTGCTTCCATCAGTCCGGTCACTGTGTACTGCTCTGTGACACACACACACACAGCCAGCAATCAGCTGAAGAAACAGTGCAAATGTACCATAGCAGGGGATTGATTGCTGCAGGGAGGGGTTCAAACTGGATAGGCCACATGGCCTATCCAGGCCAGAAAGACCAAGGGAGACTTTAAGTTTGTTCCCATTGATGATGGGGGCGGGGAGAACAGGGATGAGGCTAAGACCTCAGTGGAGTAGGGATGGGAAATGAAAAAGGATGCTAAGTGAATTAAGAGCTTCCCCCTCCCAAACTACATATGTCCCACCATATAACCTGATATACAGAGCACGGTCCTCGGGACAATTAGCAACTGAGGGAAGAGGGCCTGAACCCTCATGCCTGTCGAAAGTGAAAACAGCCTGAAAACTCTGATCTAGAACTGTGGGTCTAAACATTATTAACAGATGGTATGTTAATCCTCCAGTTTACATTAAAACATTTATATGGAGGAAGTAAAACTCCCTTGCCCTGAATTCAACTAAAAGGATCAGAATAAACCATGAGGTATTTCATCCTTAAAAAGATGGGTATGTTTGTCCAGCTCCTCCCACAGGAAAGACCAGGAAACAGGAAGTATCACAAGGCCAGTGGGCATTTCCATTGTCAACTATAAGAAACCAGGGCTTCCAGCATCTATAGGACCCTGGGTTCATCACCACAAAGAAACCAGGGTGTTTTGTAGAAATGGTTGATTCCAGATCTGAAACATAAAGGTTCACGGAGGAGCTAGGACATTCAAGACAGCAAGGAAGCCAAGGACTCCAGGGCAAACACGAAGAGAGTGCTATTGGTTACAGTATTTGAACTTCCATAAGAATAAATGCGTTGGTTGTGGTGGTGCCTGCTTACAGTCCTAGCACTCTGGAGGATGAAGCAGGAGGATGGGGAGTTCAAAGCCAGCTCAAGGAACATAGCAAGTTCAAGGCCAGACTGGGCTTTATAAGACCCTGTCTTAAAAAGCAACAAACAAACAAACAAACAAAAGAAATATAATTAAACAAAACCAATCAAGTTTGTTCATGATAACACTTTAAAAATATACACAGAAAAAAAACTGGCAGGAGGAAAAAAACCTCAAAGGAAAGGGCCAAATGTTACTGTCTTAACTACAGAAACTCTTATTACGGGTAACCAAACAGTAAGTGATGGGCATTCCCCACTTTGTGGAAGGAATGATTGAGTTGGAATAGTATCTTTTTGGAACATCTAATTAGTTGACAGATCTAGGCAGTGATACCCAATGGCCATTAAAACCACAAAAAGAAAGAAAAGTAGGCGACCTTTGTCTCTTCTAACTTATAAGGCAGTTTGGGGTTTGTTTGTTTGTTTTCACCAGGATCTAAATCCTAAATTGAATAGCCAGTTTACAAGAAATATAGTGAGGAGAGAATTATATTGACTGTACCATGAACACGGAATTGTGGAAGTGGGGTTATAGGTCAGTTGGTAGAGCCTATCATGCATGAAGCCCTGGGTCCCATCTCAGCACCGCATAAAGCAGGTGTGTAAAGATTAGGAATGCAGTCAGTAAAAAAAATCTAGCTCATAGAAAACTATGAGACCAAAGGACCAGTATAGGGCTCGTGAGATGGCTCAGGTGGTAAAGGCACTTGCTGACAAACCTGAAACATTTGAGTTTGATCCCCAAAGCCCACAGAGTGAAAGGAGAGAACCAACTCCCAAAAATTGTTCTTAGACTATCACATATACACACAATAAATAAACAAGGGTATACTTTAAAAAAAGACTAGAGTAGTGGGGGCAGTGGTGGTGCCCGCCTTTAACCCCAACACTCGGGAGGCAGAGGCAGGCACCTCTCTGTGAGTTTGAGGTCAGCCTAGTCTACAGAGTGAGTTCCAGGACAACCAAGGCTATACAGAGTAATCCTGTCTAGAAAAAAAAAAAAACCAAAACCAAAACCAAACCAAACCAAAAAAAAACAAAAGCAGTGCAGGAGTACACTGGTTCCTTTTTGTCAACTTGACACAAACTAGAGTGAACCTGGGAAGAGGGAACCCTGATCCAGGAAATGCCTCCATCAGACTAGCCTGTGTGCATGCCTGTGGGGGCATTTTCTTCATTGCTGATTGATGTGGGAGGGTCCAGCCCATTGTGGGCATAATCCTGGTTGTACAAAAAAGCAAGCTAGGTGAGCCACAGCTTATGGCAAAGCAGTAAACTCTTAATGGACAGGTAATCATTGATTAAATGAAATTCAAAAGATAACACAAAAAGGGAAACCAAGCTATAATGTTTAAAGGAAGCATGCTCAGATAATAAAACTATAGATGATAAGGAAGTGAGTCGGTAAGAGTTACTGTAAGGAAAGAGTATTGGGTAGTGTGGGCTCCTCAGGGAGGAAAGAGAGATCTCAGGTGAAAACTAATGGTATGGCCACGGAGGTCCACGTTCCTGGTTTTCATCGGGTTAGAAAAAAATTTTGCTGTACAATTCATTAAATGAAACACACATTTCACTTATTTGTGTCGTATCTAGCATCAGTTTAAGTATGAACTGATAACCTCAGAAAATAAACAGCCCCAAACACCTGACACTCAGCAACTCCCCACAGACCCTTAGCAAAGCGGGTGGGCAGTCATGTCTTAGTGCACAGGTCATTTCCAGGGAAAAGTAGTTAGGCGTTACTTTCTGCAAGGCCTTCTATGGGGCAGTCCAGTTTGACATTTTAGGTGGCAGCTGTTCAAAAATTACCTATGTGGACTTATCCAAGAGGCTTCTCTGGGCTGCTTCCAATCCCTACCCTAATGAAAAGATGCCCTAGAAATACCTTTATGGGTTTAGTTTGTCCCAGAGATCATTACTTCAGAGATAGTCTTTTGAGAATGGAATTAACTCCATGTCAAATTTTAAAATGCTATGGCCTCTGGAAAGGTTACACCATTTTCCATGGGCACCGAAGAGTGCTAAAACTGTAATCCTGAGACGCCACTCTTACTCTCAACCTAAAGTCCCTCTTGCCCCTCGCTTGGGTCACTGGACTCTGTGACTGACATGTCCCTTTTAATCTCTCTCCCTCACAGGATTGCTGTCTCCCTGCTGTCTGTCCTTAATCTTAATTAACTGTCCAGGGTTCCAGCAGTTTAGACACTGGCCCTACCTGAGACCTGACTCAGGTTCTAAGGCTCTTCTCTGGCCTCTCCTGACCTGCCCAGGAAAATCAGTCTTGACCTCAACACTAACACTGGTGTCAAAGTCAGTGGCAACACAAACAGCAGCTTTAACATCAACAGATGCTGTCTGCCTGCCTGGGTCTCCATCATTGGCCCCCCTTCCCATTGTGGGCACCTGCCTGCCTGCCTACTGCTGCATTCTCCAACTGTCCCTGAGTGCTTCTGGAATTGACTTGTTTTAAAAGTTGAGCTATAGCCCTCATAATATTCTCTCTCTCTCTCTCTCCGTCTCCCACCCCCTCTCCCGTGTGTGTGTGTGTGTGTGTGTGTGTGTATGCACACGCATGTGCCTTGCACGAGTAGGCAGGCACCACCACTGAGCTACATCCCCCTCCTTACCCCCTTTCTTTGAGACAAAAATTGCTAAATTGCCCAGAATAATTAAACTTATTCTGTAGCTCAGGCAAAACTTGAACGTAGGCTCCTTCTGCCTCTGCCTCCTGTGAGCTCTGCTTACAGCCCGTAGCACCAGGCCCAGCTTTCACAATCCTTACAAGAAACTATGAGTGGCTAGTGAGTGTTTACCTTACGTTTCTGGAAGAAGAAAAGGTGGAGTCAAAGAAGAGGAAGAAGAAAAAGAAAGAACAGGAAGCTGACCAGGAGAAGAACCATACAATGGAAGCAGAAATATGTTCTATTTCTTCTGACTTCTTGACCTTGCCTGAGTGGAGGTCAAAGTGTCATCACATGCTAGAGACCATTCTGTGATGCCACGAGAACTCTGAGGTGCCCCTGTCACCCACCAACACTCCTACACTGTACATCTATGTCCTCAGGTAAACCTTTACACACATCAGCAGACTGAACTCTTTTTTTTTTTTTTTTCTTAATGAAGTGGTTTAGTGTTTGCTTCCATGTATATCAGTGCAAGGGAGTCAAACTCTCTAGATCTGGAGTTACAGGACTTGAACCCAGGTCCTCTGGGTTCAAGAGCTGCCAGTGCTCTTAACCACAGAGCCATCCATCTCTCCAGACCCCAGCGGACTAAATTCTAAGAGCACTTTTTCCCTTGGTGCTCCTGCCTGTCCCCAGAAGGAGAGAGGTAAGGAACGATCCATAACCGCTCCCTGGAGTCTCCATGACCTTGCCCTGGAGAGGTCCCTGTACACTACAGTTAGTTACCTGTGAGGGCGACCAAGTGTGGTAGGCAGAGGCGGTTGGCCAAGACGATGAGCTTCATATCATCCAGGTCTGGGCTGGAGGTGAACATGCCTGTGTACAGGTACTCCAGCACAGCCCTCATGCAGCTCTTGCTTGTGTATGGAAACACCACCTAGGGTGGGAAGAAGCAGGCAAGGTGCATGAAGTCGAGGGTGGCCCAGAGTCACTGGGTCCCGACAGAGGAAAAGGCCTGGCTTGGTGGGCTGGTCTTTCCCAGCCAACCAGCCTTCTGGGCTGTTGCTGAATTTGCTTAGAAAAACACCCCTAACCTTGGCACTGAGCCTCGGTGACTTGACAGCACTTAGTGAGTGGCACTCTAGTGTCTTCTAGAGGGACCTAGATTCTTGGCACCTCCCCGAAACTACTCAGGCAGGGAGGATGCTTGAAGGGGCCATTTGGGTCAGCTACTCCCCCGAGCCCCCTGAGCCTGCAGGGAACAGCTGAAGTGGGCTACAGAATGAGCAAAGGGAACCAGCTGGCTGCTCAGTGCTGCTGCTCTGGGCCTCTGGGATCCCTTCACAGCAGCACAGAAACAAAACCTGCTTTCTCATCAGATGGAAGTCTCTCTGGGCTTGCTGAGAATTGGGTGGAGTTTTAAAATGTGTGTCTATGGTACTGAGAAACGCCCAGGGCACACGGGCTCCCTGGGGCTTCAAAGAATCCTGGCCTCATATTCTGTATATCCAATTCCTACTCCCACTTCAGAGACCAGTTCAGCTCTTAACTGCTCTGCTCAGCCTTCCCTAAGCACTTCCTTTCCTGAAACCTTAGGGAACTCATACTCTAATTCACCCAGCGTGATTGCTGATTGCTCTTAGTTCAGTTTTTCACTCAAGGATCTGGTGAGCATGGTCTAAGGGGTGGGAACAGGGGGCAGGAAGGGTACCTGGCAAAAGTCAAAGACCATGTCCCTGCACCCCAAAGACATTACAGAACATCTGGGAAAACTGCATGGAGATACTTGGAATTTTATACATGTGTGTATGTGTAACGTAGAGCCTTGTTAACTATAAGATAGAGTGATGGAGCCAGGCACAATGGCACACACCTGTAATTCCAACACTCTGGGAGGCAGAGGCAGGTGGATCTTTGTGAGTTTGAGGGCAGTCTGGTCTAAAAGAGAGTCTGGGGCAGCTAAGACTACACAGAAAAACACTGTCTCAAATTAAGACAAACAAGCAAAAAAGAGTGATGGGCAACTGGTGGTCCAGGAAAGAGAGATAATGGAAAGCTGCAAGGGCTGTTGTCTGGACTACTCTGCTTGTCTGGGAGGACAGAAAAGAGGGCACGGATGCAAGAGAATTTCTAAGGGCTCATCAACAAACCCCTTCTGAGACAAAGGGACAATATTCATTATGTGCTTTTATAGTCTGTATCTTATGCTCTGGCATCTAGAGCCTGGGGATGGGAGGGGTCCTTTCCCAGCCCCTCTACCATACTCACACCCCAGTCTACCATTGCCTGTTCCAATCACCCTAGACCAGTTATCAGACAACCAAGATACCTCCACTTTCTGACTGACTCCTGATCTTCCCCTGTGTGGGATCTATTTCAATCCATCCTTTCAATGGCATTATCACTCGATCTGTTGGTCTCCCCATAGCTCAATAAAAATAAAACCTATCTTTGCAGACACTGCTGACTTCACCTTGGAACATAGGCTTTTCTCGTGGTTCCATGTGTCTCAGGGAAGCAACAGAGTATAATTGAGAAACCAAGGAACTGTCAATCCTGAGTTCCAGACCTACCCTCTTTTTTTTTTTTTTTTTTAATTCTAGTTGCATAACTTGTACAAGTTGCATAACTTCTCAGGGCATCCCTTTCTTGCAAATAACATGTTCAGCTTGCTATACGTAGGTCTGGGTAAATTAAATGAGATATATATGAAAGCCTTTTCCAAACTGCTAAGACACTGTAATTCCCTCTCCCAGAATAATGAAAAATCCTTGACTCTCTGAAGCACCACGGTGCTTAGAACATGAGCAGTGCTGAGGAAAGTACCATTAACCGATGCCATCTCAAACTTGAAGATGTAAAATGTCTCTCTCATCCACTCCCTCCCCATCTCCAGCCTCACCTCCCTGGTAGAACTCTCCACAAATGGTCCCCCGAACATGGCAGCCATCCAGTCACAGCTGGAAATCAGCAGGGGTTTATGGGCGCTGATGGTTCCATCATCCAGGATGAAGGTCACATCTGTCCAGGAGGAGAAGAGGTATCATGTAAGGACACAGTGGCTGTGCTGGAGAATCAGCTCCAAGGGCAGTCATGCGGTCCAGGCTACCCACCTGACTTCTGGAGCCCTGTGATAGGAATAATGGGCTGTAGACAAGCTATTGGCTTGAGCAGCAGGACAGCCATATTGTGATGGCATTGGGAGCTGAAGCTAATTCTGAATACTAAGGGATAACCTAGACCCCTCAGAAAATTTCCTGGAGAGAACCCCTTCTTCTAAACATGTCCCATACCTGAAAAGGTGCCCTTTGCCAAACACTCCTTAACCCGGTTGGTCCGGCGTACATGGAAGGCCTTAGTGATCTCCTGATTCATGAAGGCCTCGTTGTTGAGAATGTTGGCCACCATCATGCGTAGATCAAAGACCTCTAGCAGCTCGGCAATGTGGGCGATATGCATGAGGTCCCGCTCATTCTCACCCAGTTCCCCTGTGTACAGGTACTTGAGAACGGCCCGGAAGGGCCCTGGCTGAATGGAGTTATCCATCTTCACCACCACCATCAGCCGGGATTTGAAGGTCAGAGGATCCTCTGCCATCTCTTCCTGGATACTCACAAAAGCTCGGCTCCAGGAAGAGAGCACACGCCCTCTCCCTGGCAGGTACCCTGTTCCGTTACCCCGTAAGATCCCATCACTGGTTGAAGCCCGGAGGCCAGCAGGGCCAGAGCCCCCAGCCTCGTCTACACTCTCACAAACGTCAAAGCTGGCTGCCCGAAGCAGGAAGTCCCGCCCATGGTGGTGATGGTGATGATGGTGGTGTTGCTCAGGGTGGCTCCGGTGGTCCTCCGGCCGGGGGCCCCCTGGCCCTGAGGGGCCCCCCAGCTCCCCCTCACTCAGGTCCATGAGGAACAAGTCATAGAATTTGGAGGAGGAGGTGGAGAGGTAGATCTTGTGGGCAAAGATGCGCACGCGCTCCTGCAGCACCAGGATGACATCCGCACAGAGCGGGTCTTCCAGGAGGTGGGCGGGGCACTCCTCGCTGCTGGAGGGGGGGTCGGGCACCACGATGATGGGGGGTGGTGGCTTGGGGGGCAGGAAGGGTGCTTGCAGTAGAGGCCGCTGCACATTGCGCAGATGAGATTTCCAGAACTGCAGGTGGCGGCGGGAGATGAGTGCAGCCCGGATGGCATTGTCAAAGACGTCCTTGATACCAAACTGGGCCACCACGCTGGTCTCATAGTAAGGGATCCCCAGCTCCTTGGCCACTTCCCGACCCTTCTCTGGGGGGAGGATTTCATTGGGTTTGATGGGCCTTAATGTGCGAGAAGGGAATACAAACTTGTGTTAGTGATGGAGGGAGCCTGGCCGTTCTTTCTGAGCAGGCTGCAGAGTCTGCTCAGCATCTGCCCTTGAACGCCCCCTTCCCTGCCTGACCCTTCCGTCCTTTAGGAAAGCTTGTCTATGCTAGCTCCCATTGACTGCACCAGCTAAAAACAGGGACAGCACCTCCCTCTCTTGCACGTGAAGCTCCACACCAGCATTTAATCTACTCACAGAAAGACATCCCTTGGTATCAGTTCCAAGATTCCCCTCAGACTCCAAATCTGTGGAAACTCAAGTCCCTCATAGAAAACGTCACTGTCGTTACATAACCTGTGCATATCCCCACTCTTTTTTAAATCGCTTCTAGATTATTTCTAAGTGCTATGCTATAACTGTTATCACTCCTTATTTAGGGAATAATGACAGAGGTGGGGGGAGGATCTAGACCTTCCCATTCACGTTGGCCAAACCCACAGCTGTGTAACCCATGATATGAAGAGCCAATGATATTAGCACCGCAGAATTATGAGACCCTTTCAAATAAATATTACCACACACGTCTTCTCCTCTCTGTCTTTCCTCGACAGAATACAGCACAAGACTGTTCCCACAGGGGTATACAATGACATAGATGACTGAGTGAGTGAGTGAGCATGCTTATTGTTGACTCTGATGTGAATTTGCTCTAAATGGAAGGAGAGACATAAGGGTCGGTGGGTCTCCTTCAGGGCTGAGCAGGGAATCATAGTGCTGTCCTGCCCTGTATCCCTTCCCTCTCCCTGGGCACCAGTACCCCTACCTAGCCAAAGGTCTCCTGGCCCTGTTAACGGCTTCCAGGTCAGCATAGCGCAGGTCCAGCTGGCAGCCCACCAGAATGACAGGAGCTCGGGGGCAGAAATGCTTGATTTCTGGGTACCACATGGTCTTGACATGGTGGAGGGAATTGGGGTTGGCAATGGAGAAACACAAAACCACCACATCGGATCTGGGGGAGGTAGAAGAGAAAAGTTACAGGTAGAGGAAGCTGGGGTGGGGGTTTACCTGCCCCCAGAAAAACACACCTGCCTCCACTACAGCCTGCCCCTGTCTTATGAACCTGTTTCCACCATCTTCCCCACAATATACAGTAATAGTGTCTACAATATATGAAGGCATTTTAAAGCAAAAAGATTCATTTGGCCACACACCTGCAGTATGAGTTAAAAACTATCATTCTGGGGCTGGGGATGTGGCTAAAGTGATTTCTACATAGGCATGAGGATTTGAGTTCAGATCCCTGGTACTCACACAGTCACATAAAAAGTCAAGCATGGCTGTGAGCATTTGTATGCCCAGCACAGAGACACGGTGTAAGGGATGGAATCCCTGGGGCTCTCTATCCAGCAACACCAGCCAAAGCTCAGTGTCAGGCTCAGTAGAAAGCCCTGTCTCCAAAAATAAAGCTAAGGTTGGAGAGGAGTTGAAGAAGACATCCTGACATTTACTTCCAGCCTCCAGTCACACCCAAGGGCGCAAGGCGTTCTCCCTGCCGATTTGCATACACATGAACATGTATGTGCCAATATACATATCTACATACCCATACAAACTGCTATTTTGCCAGACCTGGTGGTACAGGCAAGCCACTTGGGAGGCCTGAGGCAGAAAACTTCCAGTTCAAGGCTTCCTTGGTGACATGGGCAACCGGGAAAGATTGAGTCTCAAAATAAAATTCTTCACTTGCTTGTTTTGCTTTACAAAGGGCTAGAGATACAGCTCAGTGGTAGAGCACTTGCCTATGATGCACGAGGCCCTAGGTTCAAGGTTCAGCATTGAAAGGGGGAAGAAAGAAAGAAATGATCACCATCTCACAGTGAGAAAGAAAATTGTCCCAGAGCTGCTCAGGGCTAGTAGGTTGCAGAGCTGGGACTCAAAGGAGGCCTCCAAGCTCAGGATGCCTTCAGCCCCAGGGAACGCCCATCACTGTATCTCCTCCACTCTTTTCTCCCAGTTTCTACTGTATATAGTTCAGTACCTTAGAAAAGAGTACAAATTCTCCTGCATGACTCCCTGCAAGTGCCCAAGGCCTTTCCTACCTCCCATAAGCAAAACGTCGGTCTTTGTGGTGGTCTCCAAAGGTGTCCCAGAGGCGCAGGGAGACGCTGACGTCATCTACCACATCTCGGGAGCGTTCCAGCACCTGGGCATGGGGGAGACAGGACAATGGGTCTTGGGTCTGAGGGGGTTGGACAGGGCTGGAACGTGTGCCTTGCTCAACCCGCTGTCCACATGAAACCTCCGGAGAATCAATAACAAGGGTGGTCTCCATGCTGAGCTGAAGCAGAGAGACCTTAAAGGAGCATACTTATTGTTGGAGAAGGAAATGTTATTACCTAGGGCTATGACTGCACAAGATGTGGTACCCAGACAATGCTAGATTCCTAGCCACTGGCTTACCCATTTGTGCTGACTAGTTTCATGTCAACTTGACACAAGCTAGAGTTATCTGAATAAAGGGAAGCTCAATTGAGATGCTTCCATAAGATCGAGCTGTAGGGTATTGGTGATTAATAGAGGAGGGCTCAGCCTATTGTAGGTGGTGCCATCCCTGGACTGGTGGTCCTGGCTTCTATAAGAAAGCAGGCTGAGCAAGCCATGAGGAGCAAGCCAGTAAGCAGCATCCCTCCATGGCCTCTGCATCCAGCTCCAGCTTCCAGCCCTGCTTGAGTGTGTGTTCTACTTCCTTCAGTTATGGGCTACGGTGTAGAAGTGCAAGCTAAATAAACCCTTTCCTCCCCAACTTGCTTTTGGTCATGGTGTTTCATCACAGCAATAGAAACACTAACCAGAACATCACTGAAAACACAAATAGTCAAAGATACTTTCCTGGGGGTAGTCTTCCTACAGACCTCATTACAGAGGTTACTTCTGCTTTATCCACTTCTGCCCCACCCCTAGAGGCTCCAGAGACACCAGACTACAGTTCAACATACATAGCACAGGCCCCGAACCAAGAAGCCTTGTAGTCTTACCTCCTGGCATACACGATACTGGTCAATGGCCCACACTGTGGGCACATGGGTGGCAAGCAGCTGGTACTGGGTGAGGGTGGCATTGCAGGCTCGGGCACAGATGAGCCTGGTCTTGCCCACAGCGTTGTCCCCCACCACCACGCACTTGATGGTCTCTACGTTTGGCCTTTCATAATCCATGTCAGAATCCATTAATTGGGACCTGAAGAGCAGGAAAAGGGATATCAGGATGGGTTCGGACCAGGACCAGGACTAGGACCAGGATCAATGCAAGCAGCTCTCCTCAGCTGGGTCTGTCTCCTTGTCAAGCACTCACACTGACATGAAGAGAATGGAGTGGACAACTTTCAGGGAAGTAGCTTTGCAGGGGTCTTAGGAGACAGGAGCTCATTCAGGCTGAGTGGCGCAATGCTACCAGATGGCTCGCTTATCTCCCTCTGGTCCCTTACCATCCTGCAGCTCTGCTTCTGAATGGAGGCAGTCTTTGAGAGCTCCCAAGGCAGGACCTGACTTGGCCCTGGCCCTATCCCTACTCCTCCAGAGAGAGGGAATTGGCCTGGTAGCTCACTCATCCTCTGTTCTCCTCCTCTTCCCTGGGGCTGTAGCAGCAGCAGCAAAACAAGCAGCTGAGAGAAGCAGACTTGGGGCCAGCTCCCCACCCTTTCCCAGCATGCTCCAGCACAGAATCACTTTAAAATTTAATGGACATGTCAGAGCTGGGCAGTAGCTCTCCCCAGCTTCCCCTATTTTCCCCTGGCCCTCTCAAATGGTAAATTTCCAAGACCCAGCCTGCTTACTTCCATCCTCCTACCCTACCCTTTCTTATTGGCTGGGAGAGGTTTTTCTGGTTGCATCTTTTGAGTAGGGAGCCTTTTGTGTACCTGCCGAATCTACAAGCCTCCCCTCCTCTACTGTGGTTCTGTCACGTTGCCCACGTGTCTGCTCAGCTGAAGTCCTACTTTGAGATAGGGATGGAGGGAGTCATAGCCGGGAACAATACACTCTATGGTCCATGGGCCTTCCCATGCCCTATCTGGGATACCCCACACCTAGCTCCCAAGAGAAAGATCTACTTCCTTTGACTCCCCTACAGAGGAAGCAGCTTAGATCAGAAGACCCTCTTTCCTCTGGCACTCTGAGGAAAAGCTAGACAGATCATCTATGTGGGGAACCAGCTGCTGGAGGAAGTTGAGGGTCAAGCTTAGTTTAAGTTTCTGCCTCAGTTTCCTTTGGTGATAGGCAGAGAAGTAGCTTGTCCATCCCAGAGAACAGTCGATCAGTTGAACAGATAGAAGGCCCTTCTGTAGTTAGCAAGTCCCGTCGGTGGGTAAGAAGCCGAGGCTCTCAGTTTGAGAAGACTTTGAGGCTAGTCTCCCCATTGGCATCTACCCTTCTAGAAGGGGCTAAAAGCAGGATGAAAAGGGAGTAGGCAAGTGCACTTCGGGTTATCAGTTTGCTCCTGCTCATTCCCTGTGTGCAGAGAGTCATTTCTGGAGTGAGCCTTCCCAGGTACGGGAAGGCTGAGCGCAGACGAGTCCTGGAGGCTGCCCAGGCGCTTTACTGCTGAGCCATCAAGACCAGAGCCAAGCCACCACCACCAGCAGCAGCAGCAGCAGCAGAGGAGCTCTGTCCCTGGCAGGCTGTTATGAGATACTAGCATGCAGGAACGCAGAACCGAGAGACTCAAGTAACATGACAACTGGGATTTGCGCAAGTGGATGCAGCTCAGCAACCTAAGCAAAAAAGTGCAGCAAGGGCTTTTCAATGAGATCGGCTCACCCTCCTCCTTGGAATCTTACAGCATCTGGACCCTTCTACTACAAGAGGTCTCCACCAAGCTCTGGCCCAGTCTATATGGCAACTGTCTGCATCCTTCCTGCACCCTCCTGGTCCCGTCCTCCAGGCAACTGTTATAGCCATCAGCTTTCTGCTTCCTCTTCTCTCTCCTGAACTGAGAACATAGAGAATCCTCCTTGGCAGCTCCTAGTCTCAACATCTGAGGGATGTGTGGGCACCAGGAAGAGCCACGTGGGCGTGGCTTCTGCTTTATGGGGTAGATAACAAAAAAGAAGAGAAAAACAGAACCCCACCTATGAAGGCAGAAACCCACAGGCCAAAAGAACCTCCTTCTGTTGTTTAGATTCACGACCATACGGACCTGGAAGCTAATGGGAGAAGGGGCCTGGGTTCTTAAATCCACGTTCTTAAATTCTTGTCCACGTTCAAGCTGCTTTATGACCTAACACTCACTCACACAGCTTGGGATTTGGTTTCCAGAGTTCAGTAAGGGGCCACGAAGCCAACGCGTACAAGAGTGGTAAACAACTGGCCATGAGTTTAGGAAGCAGACTGCCTAAGTTGCTATCTAACCTCAACACCCACGCCCATCCCTTCTCTGGCTGCCCCCTTCAGACTTCCCTTACCCATCCACCAACTGGCTCTCTTGGCCATCATCATCCCTGCCACAACTGCAAGCTTCACTCTCCTATCTAGAAAGAGGCAAACCACTTCGCTTTTTATGGACATCAGTCTCTACCTCCAGAAAATGGGTATGAGGGTGTTGGAAGAAATTTCTTGAGTTTTGGTAAATTCATGCCAAGAGAGCCTGGGTGAAAAGAGGCATTTGTCTTCTTATGTAATATAGTATTATATAATGCTAGATTGCATATCCATATGTGTAATTATATCCTTCTTTACGATACAAGCTGGCCCAATTAAGCCAGGAGAACTCTTTTGTCTAATCAGGCCTGTCTTAAATGAGGAGCCTGTCCTAGAGACAGAGTGCCAATATTAATATAATTTCTGCTCTAGAACCACACTACTTTTCTGAATTGCTACTCATGCATGATGAGACAAACCATGCAATGAACTTCCCCACTGCCCCTTTCCCTCTGGCACACTCTTCTTCAGTGACTTTCCTTCACAACTGTCCAGCCCCATTTCTTTAGAGACTCCTGACTACCCTCCACCTTGCCCTGGGTATCACAACCTCCAATTCACCCCACTCCCTTGACAATCCCAAAGACACTGATATTTCTTCCACCAACTCTTGTCCTCAAACCACCGCCCCCCTCTTCACAAACAGCCTCCTGCATAATAGCTTTCCCAGGTCTTTGTGCTCTGTCCAGGACAGATCCGAAGGTGTGCTCAGATTACCCACAAACCTCAAGAGCTCCCATTGCCACCCCCGCAACCCCTACACACACTCTTTGCAGAGCTCAAAAGGCCCCCTTTCCCTCCCACAGCTGATAGGAGGCTTGTTCATCTGTGGCTGCCCTAGTCTGGTTGTCAAGGAAACGACAATCTCCCTGGGAGCCTGGCTTGTCTCCTAGCAACCAATATCCCACATCCTGCATCTTACAAAAAAAAAAAAAAAGTGAAAGGGAGGAAAATCGAGAAAATGAAAGTAAAAAAATCAAGGAAGATGGATAGAAAGGGAAAATCGGAAGGAGAGGAGTAAAGGAAGGGTGGATTCGGACTTAAAGGAGCTCCCACTGGGGAAGCTGACGTTGTAATACGGGCGAAGGTGGAGGGGTGGATCCTCCCCGCGCAGAAAACGTAGAGCAAGGCCCAAAGGGATCTTGAATGATCACGTTAACAGAAACAGAAGCCTAAATACAGGAAAAAACTTCTCAATCCTAGGACACTCGAACGTGAACAAAGAAAGCTCAACATTTCCACCAGTAGTTTGCCAAAACTCAGCTGGACAGACCACAGTGGAGTTGACTTCAAAGAAATAGCTCCACCACCGTCAGCAAACACCCCAATTTTACTGGCTTAAAAAAAAGAAAAGAAAAGAAAAAAAAAAGAAAGAAGGTACACCTCTACCACTATGAATTTATTCATTCCCCGTCCCACCCCCCTGACACACATGCACACATAATTTGTTTTTAAATGAAGTAAGTAGGAAAGGGGGAGGGGCACGACACACCAATACAAGGCGTGTACTTCTCCCTAAAAACACCGAAGGAAGGTTAGTTTCTCTCCGTTCTGAACCGAGCAGCCTCAGCAAGTGCCCAAGGGAAGAGTGGAGCCCGGGGAAACGCAGGAGGGGCGCAGGCAGGAGAAGGGAGGGCGCTGAAGACTGAGCCAAAGGCGAGGCGGCGCGTTTGCAGAGGCTGCTTGCAAACCGGCCATAACAGAAATCAATCATGTACTTACACCACTATATGTGACGGGGTAATTTCTAGTGTAGGGAACACATCTCTTCCTGCTAAGCACGCTCATTTTAGTGAGATGTCTGGGGTCACTCCGCGCGTGCAAGTTGAGGCGCCGCCGACGCCGCTGCTCTGTGCTGGAGATCCAGCCTCCTTGGGGTCCCGGTTCGGGTGAGATCAGAAACTCTGGCACAGGAGCCCAGGCCGGACCGCGGCGCGTGAGCAGCCTCGGGCGCTGCACTGCAGCCACTGCCTCTTCCGGATCAGCATCTCCGCGCGCCCCGGGCGCCCAATGTCATGGAGGCTCCGCCGGGCTGCGCGCCGCCCCTCCGACCTCCGGCCGCTGGGCCGCGCCGCCGCCGCCCGGCAGCGCTGCGGAGGTTGCGGGCGGCGCGCTGGATGAGCGAGGAGCCGGGCGAGGCCGCCGCACGCGCGCAGCCTTAAGACGCCGAGCGCCGCAGTCCCGGGGACCGCTCACGACCTCCTTTTTTCATTCACAAAAAAAGCAAAGTTGGAGGGGGGGAGGTTGGGGAGGAAAAAAGGGAGAGGAAAAAAAAAAAAAAGGGAAAAAAATCGCACCCAGGAACGGTTGCTGTGACAGGGACCGCCCACAGCGGCGCGCGGTTGGTGGAAAGGGGAGAGAAGGGGATTGGACACCCTGAGGCCACTCCCGAGACACGCCCCCCGATCCCGTGCACGCCCCGCCGCTTCTCTCCGGCTCCTTGCGCCTCCTCCCTTTTCCCCTGGGAGCCTCGGATGGCCAGCAGCTGACCTCGCCGGGCTCAAAACCTTGCTGGACTCTCACGATGGGTTTTGTCCAGGAGGCTGGGAAGAAACTCATCCTGGTGCTCCCTGGGAATGCAACTTAGAGAACCACTTGCAGGAAGATTTTTCTTGTTTCTCCCTGAATTCAGCCAAGCCTTCAGCAGTGGCACACAACTGCGTTTCGGTCCAAGTCCTCTGTCTCCTTGGTTGTTTTTCCGAGTGCTCGAGGGCCTTTCTTCCCGCATCATCCCTGCAGCTCTGACTTTCGGGAATTTTCTGTATTTTCTGTATTTTCTGTACCTCCTTACCTGTCTGTCACCTCTTCAGAGGTCCCCATCCCAACCTGTTGTTACAGAAAGTTCATAGTATCTTCTTCACTTTGCAAAAAAAATGCCACGGAAATATTAGCCAGAGATACCCTACCTAAGTCCCCTCTGGGTGCTCTTTTGTAACCTTCAGTAATTCAAGCCAGATTTGGTGGCTTGTAATCTCAGAACTTGGGAGTGTGGGACAGGAGGATGGCCACGGTTGCAAAATTTCTCCAAACGCTAAAATAAAGAGTTGATTCTAATGCCATTTTTTCCCCTGCTCATTAAAAGGAAACTTTCATGTTCAAGGCTTGTCTTGATGGTCTGGACTGCTAGAAATTACCCATCTTGTCAATTGTCTCTGGTCAGTTTTTAAAGCCCAGACTGGAAGACCTCACACTTGATCTCCTCTGTCACATTTCTAACTTGTTCTTTGAGAATGCAGATCCATTTTTAATATTAGCTTATGCTAAATATGATGTAAAAGAGAGATTTACTACCGCTCCCCAAAGTCAAAGAAAAGCTGAATTTTGGCCAGGTTCAGTGATACACATACTCAGCATTCAGGGGACCAAGGTAGGAGGATGGAATGTTTGAGGCCCGGTAACCCTGCCATAAACAAATAAATACGAAGTGTGCATTGTTCGAAACATGCCTCTTGTCTGTAAGCGCATATGGTTGAAAGTTGCCCACCAGGGCAGGGCGCTTGTTACAAGTGTGCAATCAGGCTCATTTAACCCATCGCACGGTGGGTAGATACTTCACTGTCCCCAGCTTCCAACACCCACCTAGAGATGGAGAGAAGTGTGACAGTGAGTCATGTTCAGGCTCAATCTTCATAAAACAAGTGCTAGCTCAGACACATGTATAGGAAGGAAGCTAGGCTTTGCTCAGGTATCATTGTTAATGCTCTTACGATTGTACTTAAGGAAAACAGAGTACTCAGCCAGGGACCTTTCCACCCATACCCTGGTCTCTCCACCCCAACCTCTTTCTTTCCTTCTTCCTTCTATGGCTCTCGGCCCATTCCCTGCAGCTTAGAGTCTCCCTTCCTGTTAGTTAGCGGGCCATCTGCATTGCCTTTCCAGGCAGCCGAGGCACTGCCCTGCTGTGGCCTCCCTCCCTTGCATTGGAAGCGATGCCTCGCTGCAGTCTTAGACTCCTGCAACACAAAGATAGGTTTAATTTCAGCATTTCCTGCCCCAGACCCCCCCCACATCCTTTCCCTCACCACAGCTGTCTGTGCCCTAAAATCCCCTTGAACCTATTCTCTGAAGTCCCTTCCTCCTTCCCTCTTCACAACCAAAGCCAGGCCATTATACGGCTGCTGGGTAGATGCCTGCTTATAAACTAGAGGTAAAGCTGGAGAGAGAAGCCTCCACCCTGGTTCTCAGAAAGAGCTACACTTCAAGATCCAGACTAGTTCCAGTACTAGCCTTGGTCCATGGCTCCCTCCACCTCTCCCAAGGCCACCCCAGCCTATGCAGACCCGTCCGTCCACCCCTCTTCCAGCCGGTGTGTTCTACGTGCATAACAAGTAGCACAGCCTTCCAGATGGCTAAGCCCATGTTCACAGGGTCTGTCTCCTCCTAGAGTCACACACACATACACACACACATGAACACATACACGTGTGGTGGTCACCCACCACCTGAACCAGACCTCGTGAGATGAGCAGTGTGCCTATTGGAGCAGGTGGCATCCATGCTCAGAACCAGAAACAAAGATGACAAGTAAATCTTGAGCAAAGGCTGAGGTATTTTGAGATATAGAGCCTAGAGAAGGAGAGGGAGACCAGCCAGGATAACCAGGTTGTTCTCAATTCCCTGACCAGAATAAAACCACCATCAGATCTCCATGAGGAGACCTTTGTAGGAGCAGTCCTCTGAGCACAAAGATACTCCCACCGCAACCCTCCATACTGAGAAATACGCAACCATTCTTTTTTGTTTGTTTGTGTGTTTTCAAGACAAGGTTTCTCTGTGTATCAAGCCCTCGCTGTCCTGGACTTGCTTTGTAGACCAGGCTGGAACTCATAGAGATCCACCTGCCTCTGCCTCCCATGTGCTGGGATCACAGGCTTGCGCCTCTACACCAGCTGTACTTACCCATTCTTTAAAGACAGCCATTTGGTCATTATCTGGGTGCCACGTCCCCCAGGGGGGTCTTCTACCAACACCCCCTGTCAACCTGAGGTCTCCAACCTTCTCCTGTGCCCTCTACTAACCCACTCAAGAAGTGCTTTGTCTCCTTTGGAAAGGGACATGCATATCCAGAAGGGCATTTTTGTCATGCTAGTCTAGCGCTTCAATGAACACACAGTAGATGCTCAATAAATACCTAATGGACAAATGAAAGTTTGGGGAGAGGCAATAGAATGGGACAGAGGACAAAAACCACAAACTGGTGACTCACATGTCATTCTGAGAGGCCTTCCAGGGGCTACTCCAGCCTTTTCCTTGTTTTCCCATGGTGCTGAGCTCCCTTCAGGCTCCTGACGGAGGTGGCAGAAAGAAAGGAGGCTAGACGGGAGGAGACAAGAGAGTGAAAGGGAATGAGCAGACTGAGTCACACAAAAGTCAGCTGGCTCAAATGAAAGGCTCTACCCAGGGCAAGGACATGGCTGCTGCTACCCAAGCTCAGAGGTCTGATACTCTAGCCCAGGAGCCACAGGAGTCAGCTCTGAGGTGGACAGTGGAGTCCCAGGCCAGGCCACCCTGAGTTGTCTGAGTAATTTAACAGAGATCTGTCAGTTGACAGTTATGGAATTGTGTAATACTGAACAAAGCTATCTTCTCTGGGTTTGTTTTCTCACAGATAAGGGTTGGTCCATCTACATGACCTTCAAGGTTCACTAACATATGATATGAAGGTTAAACATGAAAGGCTTTGATGTGATCAGTTACCCTTTCCACAGAGCAGCTCCTGAGACAATTAGGACTCAGCGGACATGAGCTGAAGACCACCAAGGCTGGGAATAGACAGGGAAGTCTTTGGGAAGGATGAAATTAACACACAATGAGAGAAAGATAACCTAATTGTGCAACTGCACCTACATTATCTTAAGTCTCATCCATCCAAAAAAAAAAAAAAAAAATTCTAGAATTTTTAGAGTGTTCAGAAACGGTAGAGAAAGACTTGGAGAAGCCAGCTACATACTCACTGGAAAGCAGTTGACACTGTAGTTAACAGGGGACAAGTCGACTTGGTGATGATGAATTTCCAGGGACAGGGGAGAGTGATAAGACAGGAGCAGCCCCCAAAGCGGGGGAGCAATGGATCAACAGTTAAAAGTGCCCGCTGCTCTTCCTGAGGGCCCTGGTTCGGTTCCCAGTACCTATATTGGGTGGCTTATAATTGTGTAACACAGCTCTAGGGGATCTGACACACTTCTCTGGCCTCTAAGGACACACACACACACACACACACACACACACACACGGTATACACGCCACATAGAGACATGCACATACACATATATAAAGGTCTTAAAAGGCAGGAAATCAGAGCAGAGGGGCAGCTGTCACCCTCATTGCTTCTGACCTTTAAAACAGCAGTGGGACTTTGGGCAATGGCTGTAATCTCTCCGGCTTTCTACTGGGCACAAGTCACACTGTGAAGACAGCAGACGGCTACCTGACCTCACTGCCCCTTCCAGCACTGAAACCCCTCAAATTCTTCCCAACTCTCTCTGCGCTGTCCCCTCATGTCTCTGGGTAACAGGAACCCAGCTTCTGTCTGTATCCCAGCCATCTGATCCCCCTGTTGCAGAGCAGAACATGCAGGACCACTGCATGAGGCCAGAGTAAAATTCCTAGAGTCTAACTCACTAGAGTAATAGAATTTCACAACCTCCTTGGCCCTAGGGGTCACCTGACAAAATGAAAGGGAGATTGAACAGGGAACATGAGCAAGAGTTCTTAGTGGAGTGTTCAAGGCTGGCCCAGGCCCTTGTGTGAAAGGCCTGCGACCACACCATGGCAAAAAGATTCCGTTAGCAATCTGCTGTAGCCCCACCAGCAGAGCCTTCATCTGCTCCCTCCAGGTCCCCTACCCGGAAGCTGATCCAGGACCTCATTAAATATTTTTATGGCTCTGAGATGACTCCTCTTCATTCAGCAGAGAAATCTGAGCTCTTGATGGTTTATACCGGTAAGAACCACCACTAAAGCCAGGCCTCAAGGCAAGATACCAAGCAGCCAAATGGCTCTAACCCAAGCCTCCTGGGAGGTGGCTTTCTCGAAACAGAGTTCTGAAGCCACCATGAGGCAGGCAGGGCTACACTAGAATGAAGCTAGGTAGCTCTGCTTCTATCCAAGAAGGTAGAAGAGGGGACCAAAACCACACCCCCGTACCCAGTGCTGCCAGGCCTAAGAATCCTTGGCCTCCTACAAGCCTCAGACCTTCCCAGCAAGGGCAGGTCCCATCCTGAGAACACAGAGCTGGGAGTGTGAGGCTTTAAGGAGGCTGATCGCCCCAAAATAGATTTGTGTTTTTCACAACTTTTTTTTTTTTTTAAATGAGCCACTGGCATCTCTTGCAGCATGGGAAAAAAATAGCCTCAACTGTTAACAAATAAAGATTATAAAAAAGCCCCAACTGTTCTCCATGGGTGTCTATGTGGTGGTGGTGGGGGGGGAGTAAGGTAAGGGAGATGAGCAACTCAGAACCTGGGTCTCTTCTCTCTGACCTGGCCCCTGCCTCTGAGCTGCCAGGAATCACAAGGGCTGGGTAGTTGAGAGGAATAAGCCTTAGTGCCGGAGGCAGAGACATTTGCATGGACCTTCAGCTGCCGTGTCCACTGCGCATGCATATTCTTGCTTTCTGCTTCCAAATACACAGGACAGCGTAACATGGACCATATTGCAGCCAGGCTGGTTTCAGGAAAGCTGGAGGACAGAGTTTGTGAAGGCAATACTGGGAAGGCTCCTCCTTTGTGCTAAGGTCAACTCAGCCTGAAATGGACTCCCCTGGGTGTTGCCGGATGACACCAAGCAGCTTGATTTTGAGGCTGCAGCCACTTCTGACCCTGGCCTTAGTAGCACTGATTAGGGCTACCCCAGAGGACATGTGGTCCTCACTTAGGTCCTTAGTCTCCCTGGAGAACTCTAGGCTGAATCCTTTTTATGCCTTTGCTTTGTACTAGGAGCCTCCTTGGTACCTGGACGTCTAAGGATACAACAGATGGAATGGTGTGAATACATGGCACCTAGTTAGTAACTGAGCTCCTGTCCCTGCAGAGGCCTCAGGGGGAAAAAAAAAACATGGGTGGTTGACTTGGGGGACTCATGGGGTCCCTGGCCCTGATCTTTGCCAGAATAAAAAAGCACCTTAAGCTCTGAGAAGCCTCCTGTTCTCTACAAAGCCTGGGGTTCTTTCAGACCCACTCCACCCACCTTTATAGGCTTGGCTCTCTCTCCTCTCCTTGTCTCTCTCTTTTTCTTCCCTCTCCCATTTCCTGCCTCCTAAGTTAAGATTCTGTAATAAATGCACACGCTGGTCCAGCTTAGAGTTTATAAGGTGAGTAGGCAGGTGACCAGCCATCATACTAGGGACCCTACGGGGCATTACTCAACCCTGAGTGATGCTCAAGGGCCTGGGGTTAGGGACTGCTGATCAGAAGTTTCTTGAAAGAGCTACAGTGATGAGGGACACACGAGCAGCTGTACATCCCTGGCCTCCTCAGGACCCCACTCTTCCCAGGGTCTGGTTTTCAAATGGCTAAGAACTGGGGGAAGAGCTGTGTGGAGATTGCTAAGAGGCTACTCTGACTTGATACAGACCAAGTTTGCAGGGTGTGGTCATGGCTGGTTTAAGACCCCTCATACCACGGAGGATTGTGTGAAAGGAGCTGCAGGCAGGAATGCAAGCCACAAGGACCCAATTTTCACTTAGAAAGAAGAAGCTGATGCTCAGAGTTGACGGCTGTCAACACAGGACACAAATGGCACCGGGCAGGTGCCTGGGCAGGGGAGTTGGAATGTGGGCGGCTGCCAGGCTGCCCACTGGAAGCACATGTTCCAACTTTGATTGTCTGGGGATTATTGCATGCTCTGAAAAATTCACTGTTGGTCACAGACCTACCCTCTTCCTCCTGCTCCCGAGAGTGCCAGCAGGGAGCTCACTGGGAGCCTGAGCTATATAGGTTGGCGCTCAGGGCTAGAGGCAACCCTGAGGAGCTCAGAGTGGAGGTTGCTCTGTCACATTTTCCCTGCAGGGAGCCTTGAAGTCCTAGCTTGGGTCACTCAGATGCAGACCTGAGGACCAGAGAAGCATATGAGATATGGAGCCTTAGGTCCAGCTTGGGCATTCTGGAAGCAGGCTGCTCCAGAGGAAGACAGTGCTGTTTCAGGCAGAAGTGGCGTAAGGGCACAGATAATCCTGTTGGACCAAGATGGTGAACAGCCTGTGCGACCCCTGACACACTGCCTAACTGCGACTTAACTTTCTCTGCAAATAATAAGGCTTGTTTGACCACTTATCCCTGTCATTAGCCTCTCTCTCTCTCATTCATCAAATACATGCTAAGCTCCTTCTGGTGCCTGGTGCTGAGCTAGAGGTCAAAGAGATTAAGAAATGGCAAGGATGCCAGCAACTGAGATCATCAAGGTTTAGGAGAACAATAACTACTTTCTTCCTTCTTTCTTTCTTTCTCTTCTTTCTTTCTTTCTTTCTTTCTTTCTTTCTTTCTTTCTTTCTTTCTTTCTTTCTTTCTTTCTTTCTTCTTCTCCTCCTCCTTCCTTCCTTCCTTCCTTCCTTCCTTCCTTCCTTCCTTCCTTCCTTCTTTCTTTCTTTCTTTCTTTCTTTCTTTCTTTCTTTCTTTCTTTCTTGTTTTGTTTTTTGTTATTTTGAGACAGGGTTTACAAACCTGGAATAACAAACCCTGGCTGTCCTGGAACTCACCCTGTAGATCAGGCTGGCCTGGAATTCACAGCGATCCCCCTGCCGCTGCCTCCCAAGGGCCAACCTCAGCTTTGTTTAAAAATTTAAAATCCAGTAATAAAGAGTTGTCATTATTATTATTATTATCATCATCATCATTATCATTATCTTCCTTCTCCTACCCCTTGGCCAAGGAGAAAATTGAAATTGAAGCTTCCAGAGGTGATAGGTTCTTCCGGGGTCACAGCGCAGGTAGTTAGCATAAACGTTCCCACCAGGCTGAGCAGCTTGGCAAGATGCAGATGTCCCAGGGCAGGTGCCCAGGTAGAGGAGAAGTGTGGGCCACTGCCAGACTGTTCAGTGGAAGCACACCCCAGTTCTGATTGTTTGGGGCGTGCCAAACGTGAGGCAATGTTCATGCCCCGAACCTCCCAGATGGAGCTACACAACCCTGGCTCCCTTCCAGTCTTGGCTCTAACTCCTTACAGGTTTTCCTGGCTTTCAGTTTTCTTGTACAGAACTACATCGGTGACTGATCACCCCATCATTTTTGGAATTCTGAAGTGTGCTATTATGGTGTAGCTATGTCTGCCATCAGGGAGGGTCGAGGCTGGAGGGAGGAAGAAAGCAGAGCAGAGGGCTCTGCTAACCTGTGGACCTCTTTCAGGCCACTCTGGGTAGGACTGGAGTGATTCTTGCCTCACATGGAGTTTGAGGTTTTTTGCCTACCCAGGCTGCCGTCCTTAACTCAGTGTACACTTGGCCAAGGAGGGCCTGGTTGAGCTTAACATTCCAGATGAGAAAGTGCGGCCTTAGGGTAGGGCGAGGAGGACAAGATAGAAAATTCCTGAATTTACTGCCTCGGCCCAAAGTGAATGTGAACACAGCCAGTGAGAGCCTTAAATGGCCACTTCAGAAAGCCACTCTCAGATACCGGAGCAAGGCCTGTGCCCCTCTCCACCTTACCTCATGTCCAGGGTAGCCCACGCCTGAATTATGACTGCCCACTTGGAAGCCCCAAGAAGGCTCAGGCTCAGGCCTGATCTCAGAGCTATCTATCTATTATTAAAACCAAAAGGGTCCCTCACTTAGCTGCTACTTTGTAAGGGATTAAATGTTGAGGCAGGAACAGGCGTGTTCGCTGCAAACCTGCAAGCTCCTGGGTAGCTGGGAATGGAAAAAGGAACAAAATGTAAGGTTTGGAGGCTGGAAAGGGGAAGAATTAGAATTTGGGTTATTGATCTATTTTTGGGGGTGGGTGGGTGCGCACATATTCTATTGCCTAAACGGTCGAGTGTCTCCAAAGTGTGGAAGGCCATCCAGGGTTTGGGGGTCAGAAGGTGCAAGTTATCCCAAAGGCTGGAGACAATTGCAAAGGAGAGACTTTCCTAGAGTATGTGAGTCAGGGGCCCTAAAGACTAAGGAAGGCAGGAAGGAAATGAGGTGACCTCAAAGGCCAGAGTGGCCCCAACATCACAAGGTATCACTGTGGCCTTTTTATTAATCAACCTGTAGCACCTTTGATTAATAAAAATTCAGTGGTTGGGGAGGATAAGATTTCTGCTTGTCCAACCGCTTAAATACCTCCCCTTCCATCCTAGCCAGGGTCACAGGAAAGAACGGAACTCTGCTCTGCACTGGCCCATGGCTATAAGCTATAACCCCCCATCACTACATCCATAGCAGGCAAAAGTCCTTTGTCTCCTATTCCAAACCTGGCCACCACAGGTGGCCGCCTCAGTCCAGGGGATGTTACAGGCCAACAGATCCAGAACCAGGATCCTCAGCCACCCGCCCTTCGTCTGTCATCACATGTCACCTTTCCTAAGAGACCCGACACTGAGAACAGAGAGCAGGGACGAGAGAACCCTTTCTTTTTCTCCAGTACACAGGCCAGTGCCAAAGGGCATTAACTTACCTGCTGTGTCTCCTTAAGGGCCCAGCTAGCCTGTCGCTATTTCTTGTCTGTACACAGTACTGGCCTGGGCCCAGGTTGTTGGGAGGGGAGATGTAAAGAAACAGCAGGCCTATTGGGTATTAAGGCTAGGATTTGGATCCTATAGCAAAGCAGGTTAATTGCTCAGGTAACCAGGAACATGGCCTTTCACTCTGAAACCCACACCCCATCCCACTGAACTCTACCCCACCCCTGCCCCTAGGCTTGCACAGAGCCCAAAATAAACCACCTGTTCCTGCCTTTGGCCAGATAAGCGTTCCTGGAGCCTGGACTAGCTACTGCCTCCCCTGGAGTCCTATATAGTTACCCTCAGGCTCCTGGTAGGACTTGGGCCCTGGCCTGTCCTCCCGGGTCCCTGGTGAGTCACACTGCTTTGGAATCTCATTCACTGGCATTTTCTGACGCACTTCCTGACAGCCTGGCCTGGCGCCAGAAAATGGGCACTGCCGCAGCAACCCCACCGGTGATTATTACTTTTGTCTCTCTGAACTCCAGGCCATAGAGGTTGGGGAGAGGGAAGTCAGGCCAGAGAAGCCAGGTGGGGACAGAGAGGCTGTATTCAGCTTGGGTTTACCTGCACACAGGTGGAGAACAGCAGGAAATCTAAGGATTAGCATGGTTGCCCAGGAAACGAAAGACAGAAAACCTAAACTGGCCACCAGGCTCTTTTTTTTTTTTCTTAGTATGTGGTTTTGAGAGCTCAAGCTGGCCTCAAACTCCAGCAATCCTCCTGCCTCTCTGGGGTTGCAGGCGTAAGGGCTTCTTGGAATGGATTTCGGGGCCTCAGTTTATCATCTCGTGGATCTTTTAAAGGTTCGAAGACTCTGGATGCAAACGCTGAGAGTGACCACCTTTTTGCGCTGTTGCACCCTTCCAAATGGAGCTGTCCCCACGGACTCACATGTGGTGCACTTGTTCTCCGGCCCAGCACCATTTAGGGGGTCTGTAAGGGCCTTCAGAGATGGGACCTAGACGGCAGAAGCAGGTCACAAGAGGCAGGACTTTGAAGGCCATGGCCCAGGTCCCGGCTCCTGGTGTCTCTGATCCCTGGTACACCATGCTATGAAGCACTTTATGCCCCCAGCCACCATAGGCGGCTGCCACCATATACTCTGCGGTGATGGACTGAAAGCCAAAATAGATGCAAAATAGATAAGTCGTTCCGTCAAGTACTTTGTCACGGTGACATAAAAAATAATTAATAATATATCTCTCATTTTGAATATCCTGTGATGGCTCGGCCCTGGGTGGGATTTCGGAAAACAGAAGCGGGAGGGAACGTTGACACCACCGGGCTAGAGGGGGCAAACGGGAGATCTCGATTCATTCCTAGCGCTCATTCTTTTGCTTGCTTGCGTGTGTGTGTGTGTGTGTGTGTGTGTGTGTGTGTGTGTGTGTGATGTGGACCACACCCTTACCTCCCAGCCTCCCAAACTGTAAACCAATATAAACAAACCTCTTTGCTTAATACATTTCTCAATCCTCAGTGTTTTATTACGGAAACTTAAACAGACTAAGATGGTCTCTACCCATGTAAGGCTTTGTTTGTTTGTTTGTTTTCAAATTAAAGGAACCTTTAAACAGAAGCTTGCCATGGACAAGTGTGTTTACAGATTTAAGTCCTAAGTCAGACTGCCAGAGTTCAAATCGAAGGCTTGCTACTTACAGGCTTTGGCTATGTTTCCAGTTTCCTTCTGTGGCCATTGACATTTTTTAAATGGTATGTAATACATAAAATACCACATGTACCTGACTTATAAAACATAGTAGAGACCCAAACGATTTCGAAGGCCTTTCGTCAACTCTAAAAGCATAATATAATCCTAACCGGGAGTGGTGGCACACACCTGTAGTCCCAGCACTCAGGAGGCAGAGGCAGGCAGCTCTCTGTGTGTTCGGGGCCAGCCTGGTCAACAGAGTGAGTTCCAGAAGAGCCAAGGCTACACAGAGAGACCCTGTCTCAATACCTACCACATCAAAAAAAAAAAAGTGTAATGTAATGGGTATACCTCATGAGAAAAGCGATATACTGTCCTCCATTCTTCTATCTTTCCACCTTCTCCTCCTTCCTGTCTCATTCACCCCTCCGTTTCTACTTCTAACAGAGGGAACTCATGCTGTATGGATTTGTCATTTCGCTGACAGTTTTATAGCATGTGCCTATATTGTGTTCAATTGCCTATAATATGTGATGCAGACTCGCTTGCTTGGTGTTCACTTGTCTTCACCTTTTGGGTGGGGGTCAGAGGTGATGGGGATGGAGCCCAGGGCCTCCATTACATGCTAAGCATATACCCTGCCATAGAGTTCTACCTTCAGCCTACCTTGCTGATAATTTTTCGAGGTGTTGTATTGTACTCACACCCTCTGTAGGCTTGTTTAATCCCATCAACTCTGTGTTCATAAGGCATAGATCCCTCAATATCTGTACTATTGTCCTTCATTTTGCCGCAGTTTACCGTAGCTCAGCTCTAGCAGTACCAGGCTGCTCAGTTTCTTTATACATTCTTGTGCTTATCTTTGCGTGTACACATTCAAGCCTTCCTCATTGGGGAAGTTACTGGATTTGGAAAGCCTGGATGATAGAAAATATTCATCTTCAGTTGCAACAGGGGGATACTAAAGCATTTTCCCAAGGAGTTTCTAAGGGGTCCCAGCCAAGCAGCATAGGGCATGCCTGCAATTCCAGCACTTGAAATGCTGAGGCAGGAGGATTTTGAATTCTTAGGAAGACTGAGCTATATAGCAAAACTCTCTCAAAAATGAAAAAAATAAAAATAAAAATTCCCAGCTGCTTTGTGTTCTCATCTCCACACAGGTTTTTGGGTGTGACCTGATGCCTTTTTTTTTTTTTTGGGGGGGGTGCATAGTGGTGCTCCAGTTGGACAATCTGTGGCTCACTGATTACTAACAAGACCAAGAAAATATTACCCTATGTTTTGGTACATTGTGTTTCCTTTTCTGTGAGATACCCATCTCTGTCTCCCTACCCACCTCTTTTTGTGGACACTATCATTTCCTTGACTTCTGTTACTCATAGCAGTTTCTTGTGTATTCTCAGGTTTTCTTTCGCTCATGTTTTAAAGTACGTGAATGTGAGCCTTTATGAGCATATTTGTACCATATGTGAACAGGAGCCCATAGAGGCTAGAAAAGGGTGTTGGTTTCTCTTAAACTGCAGGTTTAAGGTGGTTGTGAGCTACTGTGTGATTGCTGGAAGCCAAACCTGGGTCTTCTGCAAGAAGAGTTAGTACTCTTTTTTTTGGGGGGGGTGTCAGAATTTGAGACAGGGTCTCTCTATGTAGCCCTGGCTGTCCTGTAACTCACTATGTAGATCAGGCTGGCCTCAAACTCTTGAGATTCCCCTACCTCTGCCTCTTGAGTGTTGAAATTAAAGGTGTGCACCACCACTGCCTGGCAAGGAGCTAGTACTCTTAAATGTTGAAGCATCTCTCCCCCTTCCATTCCTCTCCACCACGTCCCTTTTTGAGATGGGGTTTTACTATATTGCCCTGGTTGGCCTAGATTTGCTATATACACCATACTGGTCTCAGACTCAGAAATCTGCCTGTGTTTGCCTCCTTGACAAGGTGCTGGGATTAAGGCCTGTGCCATCACACACTCTTTTATCTTTTCCAAATAATTATAAGCACGACAAGTGTGTTCTCTGGGACTGTGGACAGCTTTAAGATTTTCCTATTGTGTCTTTTGAAGAACAGAAATCCCTAATTATGTTGCAGTTGAAGAATTAATCAAGCACCCTTTTGTGGCAATGCTTTCTCTGTCTTAATTGAGAAGTCCTTCCTTACCCCAAGCTTACTAACTGGGTTTTCTCAATTTTCTGCTTGGGGACCAAGTCTTGCTTTTTCATCTCAGAGCTTTTCCGTTGATATTTAAAAACGGGGAGAGTTTTCTTGCTTGTTTTTGTCATTAAGAAAAATAGTATTTTATTTGAAAATGATTTTGTTATCTGGGCCTGGAAGTTGGCTCAGCATTTGCCATGTAAGCCTGACTATAATCCCAGGAACTCACCTCAAAAGCCAAAATCCAGATGTTGCCCATTTGCAATCCCAGCACTTCTGTGGAGTTGGCAGGCAGAGTCAGAAGACTATCCCAGAAGGTCTAGGGCAGTTAGCATGCAGCAGCAGAACCACAGAACCCTGTCTCAACAAGATAGAAGACAATGGCTCTGGAAGAGTTGTCCTCAGACTACCACATGCACACGCACACGCGCACACACACAATCTCTCAAACTCAATAAATCAAAAATAAGATAAGAACAAAAACTAATTCTTTTCCTGTGCTCCAGAAATAACTCAGTGGTACAGCGTTTCACAAGTGAAAGGCCCTGGGCTCTATCTCCATTACCAAAAGAAACATAATAACTTAAAAAACAAAACAAAACAAACAAAACAAAAAAAAACAACTTTCCTTGTTCCATGAAGCGTATACTCATAAAGGAATGAAAAAAGACTCCAAAAAAACAAGAGCTAAATAAATATTACAGAAATGGTCCTGACCAGCAGATACAGAAAACTGAAATCAGCAAGATGCTGTGCATAGAATTGTCTCCATTTTTATGTCTTTTTTTTTTCTTGCATAAGTTCACTGTAAAATATTTAGAAAATAGAAGAAAAGCTAGCAAGCTTCATACAGCTCTGAAATGTAAATATTTCTTCTAACATCCCCATTGGCTACCCAGGAACAGAGCTCTCCACTGGCAAGAAGGGGAGAATATTCCACATCACAGACGCCACCCACTTTGAAAGACCTCCAAGCCATGCCCACGGTAATGGAGAGACTTCTGACCACTTCCTGTAGTCAAGGTGTGTCTCTAGGGGACCTTCCCTGGCCCAGCATAATTCCAAAGAAGCTGGACCATCTCTCCAGCCCCATCCCCTCCCCCGCCCCCCCCCCCCCCAAGCTGAGCTATCTGCACTGTTTCAATGGATTGGTACCAGGTAGTCTGCCCATCAATACAAACTTCATCCTTCCCTATCCTGGGTTCACCTGTAGCAGTCAGAGGCCACCTGCCAGGTCCCCGTGGTTTCTGAAGTGATGCCAGAGATTGCCTGACAATCCAGACAGTGTCTCAACCATGGGGCTGGAGTTCACACAGAAGGCAGAGTTACACAGAGTCTGCCATAGTACAATGAGAATCTAGAGGTGTCCTCCAAAGACATATGTAGAAAGATAATCCATAGGGGCCTGGAGAGATGGTATATCGGTTAAGAACACGAAGCTGCTCTTCCAGGGGATACCCAGTCCCCACGCGGCAACTCACTAGAGTCTAAAGCCCTCTTCTGGCCTCTGGGGTTACAAGGCACATAAGTGGTGTGCATATATGTGCATACATGCAGACAAAACACCCACCGATACAAAACAGAATGAGAGAGAGAGAAAGAGAGAGTGTGTGTGAACTGTAACAGTATTGCGAGGCAGAGCTTGAGAAAAATGGTTAGGTCACAAGGTCTCATCCTTACGAGCAGGATTAGTGTCCTAAAAATGACCCAGGGAGCTTGTTGGCAAGCCACGGGAGGACACGGCCAGAACGTGACATCGAAACCAGGTCTGGCAGCACAGGTGTATAATCGCAACCACTCAGCAGGCTGAAGCAAAAGTTCAAGGCCAGAATGGGCAATTTAGTTTCAAAATAAAAACTGAAGAGAACCAGAGATGTAGCCCGGTGAAGGGAGTTAGATTCAATCACCAGGAAAGAAAAGAAAGCTCTCTCCCTCCCTCCTTTCCCTCCCTCCCTCCCTCCTTCCCTCCCTCCCTCTCAGCAATACTGCCTAGGACCCAGTGCTCTCAATCTCTGGACACAGCCACCCCTTGTTCTCACAGTGGGAGATCTGAGGACCTACTAGACGCATACCCTGAGACCCGGGGCGAGAGCAGCCAGCGGGGCTGCTGCAGCCAGCACTGAGCTAACCAGGCTCGGGGCCAAGCTGAGGCCAGGAGCTGGCGCTGGAGGTGTGAGCTGGCCGCTGGGCAGCCGGGCAGCGCAGCGTCCTCACTGCAGAGCAAGCCAGGGGTGGGTTCCGCCCCCTGCCTGCCTTCCCCTTCTAGCCTTGCACCACTGAGGGCTAGGGTGAGCTGACCACTGCCTGCAGATTTCCCGGGAGGGCCCTAGTGGCTTTCTCAAACGACTGTGGTGAGCGAAAGACTCAACTCTAAAAAATCAGACTACTTGAACAGTCTCGAGGGACCTGCCCTACCTAGTCAGCTCCAGATTAGCAAAGAGAGGGTTGGTTGGGGGATGGGAAGGTGGGAGGGGCTTCCTGCTGCTCCTGAGGGTTCCACATTGGGGACTAGCTGAGCGTAGCTCCTCTGAATTCTCACAACCCAGGTTTTAAAATAATTGTCACCACAACCCGACTTAAAGAGGCAATTCCTCGCAACCGTGTTTGCAGAAACCCCTGTCCCTAAGAATTACAGAACTCCTTATGCTTGGCATTAATGATTTGCTTACAAAAGGAAATGAGACTGCGGTAAGAAAAAATTTTGGCCTTAAGCTCTAGAAAACAGATAAGAGATGGTAAAACAGAGAAGGGCTGGCCCAGAGCAACGTAGTGTTTTCTTTTGATTGGCTGTAAGCTAAAAGAGCAAGTTAAATATAGGAGATGTGAGCAAACTTTAAAAATATTGGTTTTGGATGACAGGCTATGGGGTCTGGGTACAGTTAAACAGCGATCAAGTTGGAATTTGGGGCTGCTCAAGTGTTTGTAGGTGTCACACAAAGCTATGAGGAGATTACATTCCTTGGAATGTAGAGCCAAAATTTTAAATATCTACAGAGTTTGTTTGGTGAAATAACTTGGCCCTGGACATCCGTGTTTAGCACTGTGCTTTGAAGACAGCTAGGATAACAATCAAAATTGTGCTGGTTAAATGAACTGGCTCTTCTGTTTTTTCAAAATTATGAAGGAATTTGGCGATTAAATGGATTCTTTTTTTTCTCTTCACATTGGTAAGAAAATACCCAGGTTTTTCACTTGTCTGTCCTTATAAATATTCTAATGTGACAACTGAGCATTTAAACCTCCGGGGATTTAATGTACTGGTAAATTATTTAGGCAAATTAAAAATAGGCAAAGAACATGCAAATATGATTCATTAAAAAGGAATTAAATATAGAAACATTTTTAAATGTTTTACGTGGGGCCTTATGGGACAAACCTATCATCCCTACTCCCTGGGGAGGGGGGGTAGAGGTGGGAAGATCTCTAGTCCCAGGCTTGCCTGGGTTACAGGATGAATTTTAGGACAGCTTGGGCAACTTAACAAGATCCTGTTTCAAAATGAAAAGAAGAGGCTGGAAGATGTAGCTCAGCGGTAGGGTACTTGCGTACCTGAGTCCCTGGGTTCCTGGCATTTCCAGAACTGAAAACAAAAGTGTAAATTAGATTACCCCCCCCCCCCTCATAAGACTACTACTCTGTACCTTGTACCTGGGAAGAAAGTACTCAACCCTAGATTAACTCTGAAATCAGTAAGAATCCCACCCCATCCCACCACTTTGGTGGTAGTAGAGCTTGAACGGAGGACCTCAGAGTGCTAAATAAAAATACATTTGTGGGTGCGCACGCTTTTAATCCCAGTACTCAGGGGGCAGAGGCAATGGGATCTCTGTAAATTCAAGGCCAGCCTGGTCTACAAATCAAGTCCAGGACAGCAAAAGCTACACAGAGAAACCTTGTCTCAAGGGGGAAAAATGCTTTTGTGCTTTTGTGGGAATTGGAGAGATGGCTCAGGGGTTAGGAGCTCATAGTGCTCTTGCAGAGGACCTGAGACTTGAGTTTACTTTCCAAAACCTATATAAGGTGGGGAATCAAGGGCATGGAACATGCTCATGCACATACACACAGAAGTATGTGCGTAAACATAATTAAATAAAATGAATGTTTTTTTAAATGAATGTGTTTCTAAAGTATGGTTTTGCTATGTAGACTAAGCTGGACTTGAACTACTGATTCTCCTGTCTCTCTTTTGCAAATACTGGGCTATGGTGTAGACTCTCACCTGGGAAAGGTAAAATGTCTTTAAATGATAATACTCTACTCCCTCTGCTTTGTGGGACTATAAACTGGCAGACCTTATCTGGAAAACACTTAGATGATATATTTGGGAACCCAGTCAGAGCCCCAGAGTTACTATAAAGATTGTTAAAGACTCTAACCACGTTATGAAACAGCTAGTTCTATTTTATTTTATTTATTTTTAGTGTATGGGTGTTGTACCTGCAAGTACATCTGTGCACTGTGTGTGTGTGTGTGTGTGTGTGTGTGTGTGTGTGTGTGTGTGTGTAGATCCTTCAGATGACAGAAGAAGGTGTCATATCCTGGAACTGGAGTTACAGACAGTTGTAAACTGCCATGAGGGTGCCTGGTCCTTTGGAAGAGCTCTGAGGCCGAATCTTCTTCCCAGTCCTCAGCTACATCTTTCATTGATGCGCATGTATGCCGCAAATAAGCCCTTTTATCTCCTTTTAACTGTTCTTTTATCACTTTAATTCACAGGCTTAGGGACTGAATATAATAGGATAGAACGGTTGTTTTGGTTTTTTTTCCCCTCTTTTCATATATATTCAGACGCTTAAAACATTCTCAACTACTTTGATGTAAGAAAGTCTGATAAGTTCTAGGGAAATAACTTCAGCCCAGAAATATTTGGTGATTTCAGTAACGGTGGGGAAAACATGAAGGGAAACAAACCCACCACATATGGAGAGGTTTAAATGAATGGTGGATGTCTGTCTGTGAGATGGAATGTGGGTAGCATTGGCTGTCCTGGGGGGTGTATGTGTGTGTTTGTGTGTGCACAGACACCAGCTATATAAATATTGGTTGTTTATCAGTATACTCTCAAGTGTTAAGGAAAAATTCATCCACAAAGAAAAGCAAAGAAGCATGTAATAGTCATTTCCAGAAGTCAAAATTATAGATCTTACCATTTTTTTCTGCATATTTTTTAAAGATATTTTTAGATTTATATAATACATTTAGCGTTAGATTGGGGTGGTGCCTTAGGGTTTCTATTGCTGTGAAGAGACACAAGACCACAGCAACTGGTATAACGAAAACATTTAATTGGGGCTGGCTTATAGTTTCAGAGGTTTAATTCATTATCGTCATGACAGCCTGCAGGCAGACATGGTGCTGGAGAAGGAGCTGAGGGTTGTAAATCTTCATCCACAGGCAGCAGAAGGAGACTGTGTGCCACATTGGGCATAACTTGAGCACTGGAGACCTCAAAGCCTGCCCCCAGAGTGATATACCTCCTGCAACAAGGCCACACCTACTCCAGCAAGGGCACACCTTCCAATAGTGACACAACCTAATGGGCCAAGCACCCCAATCATAAAAAGCAGCTACGTGAATCCAGGTATATTTCATGGTATGGGGGAGGGGACTCTATTTCCCCAGTACGTGCTAAGGGAAACAGTGCAAGCCTGAAGGAAGCACAGGAGAACATGACGATCTGGAGCTAGGGTAAACCCTGGGACGTGTGAAGCTGCGGCTGGCAGAGGACGGCATTCTTTTTCACAGAGAAAGTGAGTGGAAGAAGTGTGTTCTGAAATAGCGGTGAGAGTACAGTACAGTAGAAACACCGACAGCGTGCTCGTTACCATCAGGGAGAATGATGGACTAAGCCAGGCATGCTGCTCACACCTGTCATCCCAGCATTTGGGAGATGAGAGAGGGGACTCACAAGTTAAGGCTACATAGCAAAAACCCGACCAAAACAAAACAGTCTTTATTTAGTCAGGCAGTAGCTCACGTCTGTAATCTACTTGGAGGGCTAAGGCAGGGGAATTACGAGTTCAAGGGTAGCCTGGGTTACATAATGCGTTGGAAGCCAGGCAGGGTTATATAAGAAGACTCTGTACACACACACATACACACGCACACTCTCTCTCGTGCACGTACACACTCAGTGCTGGGGAGGAAATGACTCAGTTTATAAAATGCCTGCTGCATACATGTGAGGACCTGAGTTTGTTTCCCTAGCATTCACCTAAATGCACTTGCAAAGGATCTAGGTTCAGTTCCCAACACCCACATGATGGTTTACAATCTTCTGTATCTCCAGTTCCATGGGATCTGACACCCTTGGCAGAACTCTCTGGGCACCAGGCATGTACATGGTACACACACATACTTTAAGACAAAAACAAAACAAAACAAAAACCTCATACACACACAATAAAATAAATATGAGGTTGGACAGTGAGATAGTCTGCCTGATAGCCAAGATGACCAGGGAGCAGGTAGCCTATACACGGAGGATACCCTGGGCAAAAGGACAAGGTAAATCCTGGGTAAGATGGAGCCAAATGAAGCAGGATTTCTACATGCTTCTCTGAACAAGGCACAGTTTAAAATATATGAAGTACTGTCTTTTTCCTGGAACCTTCTACTGAATACTCTTGGGCAGCGGTTGACCTAGGATAAGGCAGAATACATAAAGCCAATCATCAGTAAGGGGCTGTCCCCTAAGTGTCCCTACACTGGTAATGTGCTCTACTCTGTCTTGTCTTGAGCCGTGTCCCTGCTGGAAGGTTCCAGCCATCCTCTGCCCGCAGCTCTCAAGGCCAAACTCAAGCTCTAGGGCTTTTCGTCTTTCCTCACCTCTGCGTTCAGCTCACATCTTGTCCCCTCTCCTGGGTCACTTCAACCCATCAGTACTTGCATGGTAGAAAACCCACTCCTTGTCACAACTCCCAGACAGTCTTCTCCTCGATTCTTGGGGTTGTTTCCAGCCAGCTCTGCTGGGAACCACGTGCCCCATTTGGTATGCATGACGAACTCAGTGTCTCAATGCCAGCCATGCGCTAAAGCCTAATCTGTAGCCTGCAGTCCTTCCTTATGTGACCTCCGCATCTTCTCCGGGAGCTAGGGAAGTCCTCGTTCGACCCCTTTAAGATACAAATTGGGTAGGAGGCAGAGGGCAGCATCCGGTAAGGTGGGCGTGGAGATGGCTCATTGCTTCCGTGAGCGGGACAGATGGCAGGCCTTGACTCGGGAGAGAAGGTACAGGAGATGTGGGTTTTGGGGTCAGCATCCTGGGGACACACACTGGGTCCCTGGAAAGGGATATATATGCACATCTAGAGACACCATTAAGAAAGACCTCAAGGGACAAAACTGAGAGGGAAAAGGGCACGGTGTGCACTTAGTAGGTGAATTATTGACCTTGCCCCTTTTATTCACAGGCCTTCAAAGTAGGATGAACTCTCAAGTCCTAGCTCTGCTTCTAGAACCGGGGCCAGCCACCTCCCAGCAGCCTTTGCTCTGCACCTACAGCTCATGTGATATAATTATGAGCCCAGGGATTCCTAGTAGAGGTTACAGAGCCCAAGACTACCCTGCTGGCTAGTTTTCACAGGTCAGCACCAACCCAGCCTGGCCTCCAAGCCTTGCAGGCCTCAGGGAACTGCAGCTTCTCTCTGACCTGTGCAGCAGTGACTAACGCTATTCTCTTTTAGCATGTCCAGGAGGAGAAAAATTACAATCTGAAATCAGGGAGAGGCCTAGGCCTGTGAAACTTAAAGGGAGGCCACCCAAACCTCAGCTCTCTGTTGTTATTTGGGCCCTCATGTGAGACCTATGGGCCACTTGAGTCTCCCCTCTAGAGCTGCAGGCTCCATCCTGTTTGTTTGTCTCACCCTTAACACTAAAAGAGACACAAAGAACCCGTGGGCCACCCTGCACCCGCACCTTGCCTCTGCCTTGTGACTGTTCTTAATATAGGCCAAATGAAAACAGCTCCCAAAATAGAGCTGCTCTGAGAGGCAGCTGCGGCTAGGAAGCACTCCACAGAAAGAGAAAATGTGCAGGTGACAGGGGAGCCTAGTTCTCCTCAGGTGTTACATAACCCAGACTGGAAACTGGGGCCCTAAATCAGTGGAGGGAAGAAAGTGTGCCCTCTCCCTTCAGCGGCCTTCTACTCTCTCTCCCTCAGTCTGTGGGGTCAGCCCCACTTCATAGGCAAAAGAAGGAGCTGGGCACAAGGTCACCCCGGTCACCCCTTAGAGCATCACCAGGGAGCCTGTCATGCATGCCTAAGTGGTCACATGACTTCCCAGAGCTGGCTAAGAGCCTCAGAGGAGTCAGGTGACACGCCCCCAGAAGGGCTGGTGCCTGGGGTGGGTTTCATCTGCCCGGAGAGATGGGAGAAGCAGGGGAGGAGAGAGGCAAGATGGCCAAAGGAAGCAGCAACAGCAGAGGCTGTCCTGTGGCCAGCATTCTCTGGAATCTGGAGCAGCCTCTGGCTTGGCAGTTTTCATCTTGCTTCAGCCAGGATGAGACCTCTATCATGCTGGAGAGCTGCCCCCTCCCTTCACTCATCTCGCCATTCCTTCAGTGTTCATTTCATTGCCGACACTACTTCTGCTCCACTTCCGGTCTGACTTTGCCCTCCTCAGCTCTTGTGTATGCTGGCCTTCCTCTGACATCCTTTAAAAGTCATTGTCCTTTGTCTTTCTGACTGGCCAGCCAGGTGTGAAAAAGACCATCTCTTTGTTGCTAAAAAAAAAAAAAAAAAAAAAAAAAAATCACTGAATTTAGAAAAGATAAGGACCAAGGTGGTTGGAGTCTAGAACAGTGCAGGCCACAGGAAAGGAGCACTCAGAGGGTACAGAGGCTATTTTTGGGGCAAGTACAGGGGGTTAAAAAGTGCCAGCCAGTTCAGGGGAAGGAACTGATTGTTATAGATGATCCAAACAGAGGATGGGGGCATGAGGCAAAGGCTTCGGGGCCGCATACAAAACATGTAGATAGATTCTGAGAGGTAGGATGAGGGATGAGCATGAGGCGGTGGTTAAATACCACACAGCTACAAAGGATGTAGCATGTCAATATTATTTCCAGTATGACAGCCTCGGGGGACAGCTGAGGCAGAGGGTTCTCAAAGCCTGGGTAGCAAACAGTAGGCTAGAAAAGCAAATCTCTGATCTTACCTCAGATCTGTTGCATCAAAAAGTCTGGGGGGGTGAGCCCAGTGGTGGAGGCTGGAGGTTTGGGAACTGATGAGGGAGGGCTAGGGTATGAGCAGCTTAGAATGATATCTGGTTACAGGACAAAACGGCATCCACCTTGTTAGGGTTTCTATTACTATGAAGAGACACCATGACCACAGCAACTCTTACAAAGGCAAACATTTAACTGGGGCTGGCTTACAGTTCAGAGGTTTAGTCCATTATTGTCATGGAGGGAAGCATGGCAGCTTGTAGGCAGACATGGTGCTGGAGAAGGAGCTGAGAGTTCTACGACAGGATCCACAGGCAGCAGGAAGAGAGAGTGAGCCACCAGGCCTGGCTTGAGCTTCTGAAACCTTAAAGCCTGACACCTCCTGCAGTGACACATCTCCTCCAACAAAGCCACACCTCCGATAATAGACTCCCTAGGGGTCTATGGGAGCCATTTTCATTCAGACCACCACTGTGTGCAGCAGGCCAGGGTGAGAAGGAGTGCCTCTGGCGGATGGCCTTGGCCTCAGGAATAGTGCCAAGTGTTGGCCCTGGGAAATGAAGCTGACACGATGCTGTCAGTGGGCTCCTTCCTCCACCAGCAAAACCTAAAATTGGCCGGAAGCAGTGGTGCACACCTTTAAATCCCACCACTTGGGAGTCAAAAGCAAGTGGATCTCTGTGCATTCAATGTCACTCTGGTCTATGGAATGAGTTCCAGAAGCTTGAAGGGTAGCTTAGTTGATAGAATGCTTGTCCTGAAAGCATGGGGACCTGGGTCCGTAAAAACCCATGATAGACACTTGAAAACCCATGATGGACACTTGTAATCCTAACACTGGGGAGGGTGAGACAGGTGGATTCTGGGGCTTGGTGGACAGACAGATTGCCTAATTGACGAATCCGGGAGCAAAGAGAGACCCTGTCACAAAGATAAGACTGATGAGTCTTGAGGAATGAGATCAAAGTTGTCCTCTGGCCTCCATATGTACTTACACACATGCATACCTGCACACAAACATGCATGTGCACACACACATACACACATTTGATGGTTACATTTGGCATAAAGATAACTATACTCTAGCATGGATCGTGTTACTTTCTTCTCACTTTTTTTTTTTTTTTTTTTTAAATAAAAACAGTTGTATAGACCCCTAAAAGAATCAGGAGTCCAGTGAATAAGTCAACCATAACTATTCAGGTGAGAGTCTCAGAAGGCCTAGCCTTTGACTGATTAGAGCAGGGAAAGGTGGGACATTGTAGCTAATACTCCAAGTCTGGATTCAGGGTGCTGGGTGCTGGACACTAAAACCAAAGAGAATAGAGGAAGAGAAAACTTACAGGAGATGGTCCTACCTGTTTCACTCAAGTTCAAGCATGAGATACTCGAGAAACATTCAAGTGGGACTGTCCAAGCCACAGTTAGCTGAGCAGGGCAAGGGTTCCAACACAGATGTTCAAGTCATAGTTATAAGGGCTTGCTGAAGCAGCGGGAGAGCCAGGGTTGTCCTGGCAGAAAATAAGAGGACAAGAATCAAAGGAGGGGAACCCAAGGGACAGCGATATTTAAAAGATAGGTCAAGCCACTGCCCAAGAGATGAAAAGGAACAGCCAGGGAGGTGGAAGGAAGAGAGGAAGAGACTCAAAGTGGGCAGCGGCCAGGTGTCAGCCCCTACAGAGAGCCCAGCAATGTGGGCAGGGAAGCATGCTGAGGTGTCAACATACATGGTCACGGTAGCCTTGACCGCTGGAGTGTGGAAGGCAACTGGAACACAGGGAGACCAGGAGCAGGGGTTCTTCCTCTAAGATGTCTGGCTGAGAAAGAAAGTAGATATGGGGGTGGGGGTGGTTGGTGGGATTGTGGGGGTGTAGAGAGTGTCTATATTGGTTTCCTGGGAAACAGATGCCAAGATGAGCGATTGCAGGCACGAGCGTTCCTGGAGAGAGAGCTGGGTAGGGGAAGCAGCATGATGGAGCCCTGGGGGAGTAGTCCTTTGATGCACAGATAGTAAAGACCTTTGCAGAGCTGGCAGAAGCTGCAGGTCTGGGATGGTCCTTCAGTCACCCCTCCATCAGGCAGATGAGAAGAGGAATTACTCTACCTATGGATTACATCTTTCTAATTTCTGTGTTTTGTTTTGTTTTGTTTTTCTGATGCTTTGATATGGAGTGGGGTTTCTGACCCTTGAGAGATTGGCTCATCCTCCAGGCTGGTGATTCCTAGAGGTGAAAAATGACTGCCCCGTCCATAAGTACAGCTTTTCACATTTATAGCAACCCAAACCCTATGCTTTCCGCTCATTTCATTTGGGTCCACGTTGATTATGCTCTAATTGGGCAGGTCAGGTCCTGCTGCTGGGAGACAGGAACACCCTAAAGAGATCAAAACTATTGATCCATCAAACAGAGCCAAAGGGCCTTGTTTCACTTTGTTTATTGATATTTTCAGTAGAAGTCACAATAAAGGCTCTTGGTCACATTTTCCCCTACCCACTCAGTTTCCTGGATGGCCGTGTTTTCTCAAGTAGCCCTATGTTGCATACCTTCTGTTCTTGGGATGCCATTCTGTTTTGAGTGTGCTGGGATTTGATACTAGGGCTTCATGATCGTAGAGACCAAACTCAGCTTCAGAGGTATGTAGGGATGTGTGAGCTTACACTCTCCCGCTGTGACAGTCATATCTGTGTCTGCGTGACTTACCACATCTTAATAAAATAAACCCAGGGCTTACTTATCAGTCATTGGGTGAGGCCTGCCCTGGGAATGGACGTTAGTGTGGCCCGGGCATCAGCTATCTTTGGTAGTTCCCACAGGGTACCAAGCTTTATGCTGTCTGCCCCAAGATGGGAAGGAGGAGAGTGGCTATATTTCTGTCCAGAAGGGGGCGCCTGTTGGCGGAGACATTGTTAGAAAGCGCTCTTAAGCTAAAAGCAAAATGAAAGGGGCCGGGGTGGGAGGGTGGAATCAAAGATGCAGAGAAGGGAAAGAAAGGAAGAAATGATTGGTAGGAGGCAGAGGTCTGAAGCAGGAAGAGAGGAAAGCCTTCAGAGTCCTTGAAGGATGACGATCCCGTTATATTGGAAGGAAGGCGGGACAATTCTGGAGGCTCTTGTCAATAACTCCTATTTTCCCCTGCAAAACAGAGAGGAGAGGGAAAGTGAGGGGAGGGGTGGGGTGGTTTACTGAGGAAGGGGAGGGTTTGTAAAGGTTTGTAAATAGGGAGGGACACAATTGAGACATAGTTTAGTGTGAAGAAGCGAATGAATGGGAGAGCTAAAAGGCAGGGTTAGGAATCTTCCACAGATGTCCAGTCGCTAAAGTGGAGCATATCTGGGAGATGGTAAGGTATTGCGGTGAACCCCGAGGAGTGGACAGAAAGAATGGTGGTAAAGCACTCAGAAGGGGAAGCAGTTAAAGACAAACCCAGGGAGTGCGGCACCTCGGACCTATGGTGCTGGGTTTTATTTGCAGATGAAAAGATGTGAATAGAGAGGGTGGTGAGTGAGTCTGGACATCATCAGGGATGAAGAGGAGGGGCAAAGAGGTCAATGGGTGGTAGTGATAGAAAGATACAGGGTCAGCTTGTCCTGGAGGCTGGATAAAGGATCTTAGTTGTCAGGAATGTTAACTTGTATCTCTAGGCAAAGGACAAAATTCTGTTTCGTAGAGGTTTGTTTTTTTTTTTTTTTTTGTTTTGTTTTTTGGTTTTTTGAGCAGAGTTTCTCTGTGTAGCCTTGGTTGTCCTGGACTCACTTGGTGGACCAGGCTGGTCTCGAACTCACAGCAATCTGCTTGCCTCTGCCTCCTTGAGTGCTGGGATTACAGGTCTGTGCCACTGCGCCTGGCTCTGCTTTCTTATAAAACCCAGGACCACCAGCCTAGGAATGGCCCCACAATGGGCAGGGCCCTCCCTCACCAGTCTCTAATTAAGAAAACGCCCTACAGCTGGATCTTCTGCAAGGGTGTTCCCAATCGAGGTTCCTTCCTTTCAGATAACTCTAGCTTGTGTCAGATTGACATAAAACTAGCCAGGACACAGCGTGGAAGACGCCATTGTGTGTTTCCCTTTGCACACTGGTTTCAATATTCCTCATCTATCTGTTTGTTCCCTCCTCTAGGTTCCCTTGAACTGGCTGTAAGACCTCACTAGTTCTCTCATTAGTCTTGAAGCTGCTGTGATTTGGATCTGAAGTGTTCTTCATAGGCCCACATTTTGAATGTGTATTCCTCAACTTACTCTGCCTTTTTGGAAGCTGTGGAGTCTTTAGGAGATTTGGCCTACCTGGCAAAAATGGGCCACTAGGGTTGAGCCTCTGCAGCTCACAGGGTCCCTGGTTCTAGCTCTCTGCTTCCTCTCAGCCTTTGTTCTAGCAGACATGAGGAACTGTGCCAGGCCTTCTTCACTGTGATGGACCTGAAACCCTGAACCAACAAAACAAAACTTTATTTCCTATAATTTATTTCTGTTGGGCTATTAATCGTGGTGATATGAAGAGCTATTAATCTAAAACCCTAATGCAGAAAACATTGATGTGCTATGCAGTCCTCAGTTCTGGTCCTGTGAGACCATGGCCCTAAGCCTAACCCTGACCCAGGACAGCACTTTAACTTAGGACGTGTTCTCTGCCATTTAGTTTTTGTTCCTTCTCATCACAGTGTCTGATATTTTGTAGTTGGTTAAGTAACTGCTTATCATTCCCGTTACACCACACGCTGCCGTGTGCAGCCTGGCAATGGTTTGCAAAGCTGAGATTACTGCTTTGCACATTGGGTGGGCTCTGAAGATGTTTAGGATTTGACAACTTCTCCACTCACTTTCCTCAGAAGAAAACAGCTAAGCCACCGTTCCCATTTCCAGACCTGGCTGAGACCTCTTTTGTCCCCCTTTCTAATTCCACATTGATAGAGCGGCAAGAGAGCCAAGCCCCAGGCTGGCGGCATCTAGCCTGGAGAGGAGCCAGAGACTGTTCGTTGATTGAATGAATGAATGAATAAGTATGATGAGACACAGGAGGGAGATAAGTAGGAGCGTCCAAGAAACAGGACCCCAAAATGTCCTGTGACCATTGCAGTTTGGGGGAGCTGTAAATCAAAGAGACATCTTGTTGCGAGGAAGAGACATTTGTGTTCACAGGCCTTTTTGGGGGAAGATGTAAAATGCAGACATCCCAAGGGTATCTTACACGGGGCAAGCAAGCACACAGGCTTTGGATACAGAAGGATCTGGGTTGGGATCCAGCCCTTCCATTCACTAATTATGTAGCCTTTGATAAGTATGCCAAGCTCTAGCTGTAAAGCAGGGACCTAGGTCACAGGTCTGGATTAAATGGAACAGTGCCAGTTAGACATGCTCCCAGGGTGCCTGGGGCATGGTGAATACCAACACTGTCACCGCCTTTGGAACAGACTCAGTGGCACAATCATCCCAAGAAGCAGAATACCTGGAAACAGAGAGCTGAGGTGGGAAATCTGTTTATTCGTTCTTTCTTTCCCGCAGACAGGCTCAGGAAACTGTAGGGGCAGTTAGCCATGTCCTTTGGAAGCTTCATCCAAAAAGTGATGGAGGCCAGTACTAACTGTAGATCTCATGGCTCTTCTGCAGATCAACAGCTCCAAGGTCTCCTGCAGCAGGGACTATCTGGAAGAGATGCCCTTACTGAGCTGGCATTCACTGGCAACTGAGCTGCCATCTTGCAGTTTTGCTATGTTCTGTTTGCAGTAGTGGGGAATCAAATCCAAGGATTTGCTTACCCCAGGCCAACATTCTACCACTGAACTACACTCCAGTCCTCATCTTTCAGTTCGGGCGAAACATGCTGAGCTTTGAGCTAGGCAGCAGCAGGATCAACATCTTCCTGCCTCCAGCACCTTCCAAGTAAACAAACGCCTGCCGCTCACCTATGTTTAACACAGGAACTAAGAGCCCACCAGACTTTCCTAAGGAGCATCTAATGATGTCTGGGACAGTCTGACAGAATTCTCCTGGAGTATGACAGCTATTGCTATTTCCAGGGATCTACTGGGCAGTCAGGATTGAAAATGAAACTACTAGTGTATGAATTTCCATTGACTTTTCTCCCTTTCTTCCTTCTTTCTTGTTTTTCTTTCTTTCCTTCCTTCCTTCTCCCTCTTCTTTCTTTTTATTTTTCTCCTCTCTTTTTCTCTCCTTCCCAGTACAGGGGGGTTAAAGTACGGCCTTGGGTATATTAGGTAAGTGCTTTACAATTGAACTATATACACTCAGGCCCTCTTTTTTTGCTTTGAAAAAAAAAAAAAAACAAACAACCTTTTCTTTTTTTTAACAGAATTTCATACATCTCATGCTGGCCTTGAATTTGCTATGCAGTGGAAGATGACCTTGAATTTCTTGATCCTCTTGTCTCCACCACCTGAGTACTGTGATTTACAGGTCCACACCTCCACATCCAGCATATGTAGTGCTATGATCAAACCCAGGGTTTTATGTGTGCTAAGCAAGTACTCTACCAAATGAGCTGCATTCCTCAGCTCCTATCTCACCTCCCCCATCCCACCCTCAGACAGGATTTCTCTGTATAACAACTCTGGCTGTCCTGTAACTCCCTCTGTAGACCTCTGTAGGCTGGCATTGAACTCAGAGATCCTCTTGCTTCTGCCTCCCAAGTGGTTGGCTTAAATACGTGTGCCATCATGTCTGGTGAGCTTCTATCTTTTTATGTCTCATTTTGATACAAGATCTCATTAAGTTGTTGGGACTAAATCTCAACCCTGTCTGTAGCTCAGCCTGGCCTTGATCTTGCAAGTCTCTCTTGCCTCAGTGTACTAAGTAATTGAGATTGCAGTGGCTGTGCTCTCAAGTCCCATCGGATTTCTTTATGTTCCTGGGAGGAATTCTGTAGAAAGAATTAAACTTGTAAATCCAGGCATGGTTATTCAAACACAGCAGGAAATCCACATCCTGAGACCTAGAGCTTTGTCCCAATCTCCATTTGTGGCAGGAAAGGGGGTGCTTCTCTGATTTTAGAACTGTACCTGAGGAGACAGGGAGTGAGTTCTTTGTTCACATTTCTCCAGGTCACACAAGTTGTGGAGACAAAAGCTTCCAAGGAGGTTTTCTGTGTGAGCCTTCCTGCCATTTGCATTTGCCAGATGCTGTTGCTCTATCTCTAAATGCTGGGCCCAGCTGTTTGCCTCTTTGACTTTCCACATCTGCCTGCAGCTTTCTCATTCTGCATCTGTAGCAGCCCTTGAAAAATAAGAGGAACAGGGAAAGAATTGTCCCTGAAGTTCCCACTCTTCACCTAAGAATCCTTTGGAGGTTGGCAACCTTTCTTCCCCTTCTTTTTCTATCCTCTCCCACCCAAACTAAAAGCACTTCCTTGGAACTTCTCTGGAACGTTCACCAACTGCCTCCCCAACAGCCAACTGCTTCCCTTGTCCTGTGCATCCCTTCAGACATTCTCTAAGACGGTCCTCAATCCTATTTAACCATTCCTTTAAAAGCAAATACTGTGAGGGCACCCAAAGGGGACCTCTCTACTGGCGTCGAAACCGATCGGCATCCCCCAAGTGAAGGTGGGGGAAATCCAATAACGAATGCTTTTTTACGGGTAAGTATAAGAGTACTTTTGGCTCCTGGTGTGATACAGGGACTTTCCATGAGACAGAGTTAAAAGAGAGGAGAAACTGAGAAGCAGAAACTTGGTCTACAGAGCTGACAGAAATTAGTGCTAAGGATAGCATTTTCTAACTCTGCAATTTCATGTGATTTTACTACATCATTTGTAGTGTTTCTAAACATTTGTCTCTGAGCATAAACATTTTTCTAATCTCCTCTAGAAAGAGCACTGGAATCTTTCCCATTGTTAGGGCTCTGGGCTAGGCAAAGAGCATAATTGACCTTAGCAAGCTTCAATTGGGCAGTCCTAGCATGTTCCCTTCCTTAAAATATTTTTATTTTATGTGTATATGTGTGTACTCCATGTGTGCTCAGCCAGAAGAGGGCACTGGATCCACTAGCTAGAGTCATAGGCGGTTGTGGATGTTAGGAACCAAATGTCCATCCTCTGCAAGAGCAGCAAGCATTCTAACTGCTGAGCCATCTCTCCAGTCCCACATTCTTTTTTTTTTTTTTTTTTTTTAGCAGTTTCCTCATTCTTCTGGGAAGTAGGAAAAGCAAAAGCAAAAGCAATGATGATGATGATGATGATGATGATGATGATGATGATGATGATGATAATAATAATAATAATAATAATAATAATAATAATAACCCTATCGCCTCCCATCCTCAGAAGTATGGGGACCCACAGATTGGGTTTGTCCCTGGAATGAGAAAGTGAGTCCAGTTTTGATGAAATCCAGCTTGTCTTTTTTGCTTTCAGTTCTTATGCTTTTGGCATTTTATATATATATATATATATATATATATATATATATATATATATATATATATA
>NW_026591086.1:7434401-7443527 GCF_907164565.1 Psammomys obesus
ATATATATATATATATATATATATATATATATATATATATATATATAATTTTAATATATGTCATTGCCAAATCCATGACAACCAATGACAGTTTCTTCCTGTATTTTCTTCTGAGTTCTATACTTTTTTTTCTTATATTTAAAACTGACCCACAGTGACTTAGTTTTTATATATGGTATATAGTCTTCAGTATGGGGCTATCTGGCATTATAGCTAACAATCTCCATGTGTTGAAATGATGGTTTCTGTTCTGCGTTCTTTTAGTATCTTCATTGGAAATCATTAGATCATAATATACATAAAGCCTTGTTTCTGAACTCCATGTGTAGACCAGGCTAACCTTGAGCTCATGGAGATATACCTGTCTCTCTGCCTCCTGTGGACTGGAATTAAAGGCATACACCAACCCTTTTTTATTTTTTATTTTTTGATGCAAGGGTTTCCTTTTTTAAACATTTATTTATATGAATGTGTGTGTGTTTGTGTGTGTGTGCCTGTGTGTACTCACGCACGTGTACACGCACCAGATATCCTAGAGTTAGACTTACGGGTGGTTGTGAGCTGCTCAACATTTTGGAAGACCAGTATGTGCTCTTTTTAACTATGGTGTCACTCTTTTCAGTTTTCTTATTCTTTTCCTCTCTCTCTCTCTCTCCATTTTCCTTCCTTTTTTTTTTTTACTTCCTTCCTTTATGTTTTTGTAGACTAGGCTGGCCTTGAACTCAGATATTCACCTGCCTCTGCCAATGCTGGGAATCTGGCTTCTCACTGTTTTGCAATGTTTCCAATCACAATGATCTGAGATGACTTCCAGCTTGCTCTGTGTCCCACCTTCCCAGTCTTGGTATGTTGTTCTCTCTGGCTACTCTGATTTTTCTAGTGACCTCTCCTTTGTCTCTTTACTAGTGTGCTGTAGGGATGTCTTTTAGTGATGGATGACTTGCCTGGCATGCATGAGACTCTGGGTCTGATTCCCAGCATCACCAGAAAATATATGTTATTTCATTTTCGACCTGTTTGTGATTTTTTTTTCTAGAATTTCTTCTTCAGGCTTTCGGCAAGCACCTTTCCCCCCCTGAGCCCTTTCATGAGAGTATTAAAGTCTCCAACTATGATCATGTTATTTTCTAGTTTCTCTCCACAGAATCTAAAATGCATGCTGTATGATTTCCACAATTTATATCCATTAAGATTTGCTTTTGTGCCTAACACAGTATGTGGGAGAATGTTCCCCATATATTTATGAGAATGTTTAGTTTGGGAACATGCTCATTATCCTGTTGTTGAGTGGGCTGTTAGGTTTATCTTGATACATTCAATCTGTTTATGGTATTGCTCAGGTCCTTTATTTCTTTATTGAAATGGCCCAATAGGTAAAGACACCTGCTGCTAAGCAAGCCTGATGAGCAGAATTTAATTCCCAGGACCCATGAGGTAAAAGGAAATAACTCCCATAAGTTGTCCTCTAATCTCTACATGTATGCCATGGTCTGTGTTTCCCTCATAATAAGTACATGAAATTTAAAAAATTTTAAGTATACTACTGAGTTCTCCAACTGTTATCAAGCTATCCATTTCTCTAATTCTATCAATATTTGCAAACTTCACATAGTTTGGATGACTGATGTTTGGTAAATACACACACGCACATACACACACACACACACACACACACACATATATTCGTAATTGTTGTATCTTTGTATTAGTCTATTGTCTATTGCTAAAATAAAATACCCAAGGATAGTTACCTTATAAAGAAATGGGATTCATTTAGCTTATAATTTTGTGAGTACAAGAGCATGGAACTAATGGATGATTGGCTTTGGCAGGGAACCTTTTGTCTGCCTCACATGGTACATGGCACCAAAATGGCAGATCCAGTGCAAGAGCTAGAGATCCTATGAAGCAAAGAGCCAGTGATCACTAGCTTCTTCCAAGGATGGGGCTCTTAGTCACTAAAACACTTCTCAGTAGTCTCTGCCATCTTTGCTTCCCTTGGTTTTGTTCTGTTTTCATTTTTCTTGTTGTTTTAATGTTTCTTGAGAAAAGGTCCCTTTACGTAACCTAGGCAGGCCAAAAGCTCATTATTGTACTCCCAGTTCTCCTCCTGCCTCACCCCTCACCAAGTATTTACTGAGATTATAGGCAAGTGCTGCCATGCTGGATTATGTCTTTGTTCTTTCAGTTTTTAGACTTGTCTCCCTCTGTGCACCAGATGTGTCCTTGGTGCCTAAGGAGGTGTTGAGTCTACATTTGGGTGCTGGGAATCAAAACTGGGTCTTTCAAAACAACACGTGTCCTTAACCACCAAGTCGACTCTTCAGCCCAGGTTCTATATTTCTTAATTTCCCACACAGTCACAACAGAAACTGGACACCCAGTTTCCGTCACCCAAACATTAGCCGGATGATGGCCGTCTTCTTGGTGAACTGACTCTTCATGTGTGTATGAGTGTTTTGCTCAAATGTGCATCTCTACACCACATGTGTACAGTGCCTGTGGAGACCAAAAGAGGGGGTTGGGTTGTCTGTAACTGGACTTGCAGACAGTTGTTAAGTTCAGTTGTCTTCTGAACCCCTGTCTTCTGCAAAGCAGCACGTGTTCTTAACCACTGAGCCATCTCTTCAGCCCGATGGGTGATGGTGGCAGTTGTTTGTTTATTTTTGTAGTTTTTTTTTTTTTTTTTTCGAGACAGGGTTTCTCTGTCTTTGTTTCTCTGTAGCCTTGGCTATCCTGGGCTCACTTTGTAGACCAGGCTGGCCTTGAACTCACAGAGATCCACCTGCCTATGCCTCCCAGAGTGCTGGGATTACAAGCATGTGCCACCTTACCCTGCTTAATTTTTTTGTACTATTTATTTACTATTTATATAGTGTTCTGCCTGCATGTGTGCCTGCACACCAGAAGAGGAAGGACACTAGATCTCATTATAGATGGTTATGAGCCACCATGTGGTTGCTGGGAACTCAGGACCTTTGGAAGAACAGCCAGTGCTCTTAACCTCTGAGCCATTTCTTCAGCCTGAGAATTGCTCTTTCAAAGTCTATAAAGAATTGTGTTGGAATTTTGACGGTAATTGCTTTTGGTAGGATGGCCATGGTAGGATTACTATGTTAATCCTACCAATCCATGAGCACGGGGGATCTTTCCATCTTCTGATATCTTCTTTAATTTCTTTCTTCAGGTACTTGAAGTTCTTGACATACAGGTCTTTCATTTGCTTGATTAGAGTTACATCAAGATATTTTTTTATTATTTGTGGCTATGGTGAAAAGCGTTCTTTCCTTAATTCCTTTCTCAGCTAGTTTAACATTTGTGTAAAGGGGGGCTACTGATTTTTTTTTAAATCTAATTTTGTATCCAGCCGCTTTGCTGAAGGTGTTTATCGGCTGTGGGAGTTCTTTGGTAGAATTTTTTGGGTTCGCTCATGCATACTATCATATCATCTGCGCACAGTGATACTTTGACCTCTTCCTTTCTAATTTGTATCCTTTTGATCTCCTTTAGTGTCTTACTGCTTTAGTGAGAACTTCAAGTACTATATTGAAGAGATAGAGATCAGGTAGTCTTGTCCCTGATCTTAGTGGAATTGCTTTAAGTTTCTCTCTCCATTTAATTTGATGTTGGCTATTGGCTCGCTGTATTTTGTCTTTATTGTGTTTAGGTATGCACCTTGTACCCTTGTTTTCTCCAGACTTTTAACGTGAAGGGGTGTTGTATTTTGTCAAAGGCTTTTTCAGCATCTAATGAAATGATCACGACGTTTTTTTTCTTTCATTTTGTTTATATGGTGGATTACATTGATGAACTTTCATATACTAAACTATCACTATATTCCTGGAATAGGTCTACTTGATCATGGTGAATAATGTTTTAATGTGTTCTTGGATTCAGTTTGCAAGTATTTTATTGAGTATTTTTACATCAGTATGCATAAAGGAAATTGGTCTGAAATATTCTTTATTGAGTCTTTGTGTGGTTTAGGTATCAGGGTGACTGTGGCCTCATAGGATGGGTTTGACAATGTTCTTTCTGTTTCTATTTTGTGGAATAGTTTGAGGAGTATTGGTATTAGCTCTTCTTTGAAAGTTGGTAAAATTCTGGGCTAAAACCATAAATTTATGAATTGTTGACCTTAGTGCCTGAGATGTTGGTATTTTGTTCAGAAAGTTGTTTCCTGTACCAGGGCGTTCAAGGTTATTCCCCACTTTCTCTTCTTTTAGACTAAATGTATCCAGTGTTTTGTTGAGGTTTAAGTTTGGTTTTGTCATGGAATACCTTTTTTTCTCTATCAGTGGTGATTAAAAGTTTTTTTTGTGGACATCTCTTAGAGTCTGAAAGACATCTGCCCAGGCCCTTCTGGCTTTTAGAGTCTCTATTAAGAAGTCAGCTGTAATTTTGATAGGCCCTGAGCTTCTTTTGGTTGTGAGACTTTTAATGACTTCTATTTTCTAAGGCATTATAGAACTATTTAAATTGTTTACCCTTGATTTAACTTTGGTAAGTTGTATCTATAAATAAAATCACCCACTTCATTTAGATTTTCCAATTTTGTGGAGTACAGGCTTTTGAAGTAAGACCTAATGATTCTTTGGATTTACTCAGTGTCTGTTGTTATGTCCCCCCTTTCATTTTTGGTTTTGTTAAGTTAGATACTGTCTCTCTGCCTTTTAGTTAGTTTGGCTAAGGGTTTGTCTATCCTGTTGTCTATCCTGTTCTCAAAGAACATCCTTGATTCTTTGTATTGTTCTCTTTGTTTCTAATTTATTGACTTTGGCCCTGAGTTTGATTCCTGCTGTATACTCCTTTTGTGTGTGTTCACTTCTTTTTATTCTAGAGCTTTCAGTTGTGCTTTTAAGTTGCTAGTATGAAATCTTTCCAGTTTCTTTACAATGGCAGTGCTATCGACTTTCCTCTGAGCACTGCGTTCATTGTGTCTCGTAAGTTTGGGTATGTTGTGCCTTCATTTTCGTTGAATTCTAGAAAGTCTTTAATCTTTCTTTCTTTCTTTCTTTCTTTCTTTCTTTCTTCCTTTCTTTCTTTCTCTCTTTTCTTTGTTTCTTTCTCTCTCTTCTTTTTTTCTCTCTCTTTTTTCTCTCTTCTTTCTTTCTCCTTCCTTCCTTCCTTCCTTCCTTCCTTCCTTCCTTCCTTCCTTCCTTCCTTCCTTCCTTCTTTCCTTCCTTCCCTGACCCAGAGGTCACTGAGTAGAGAGTTGTTCACTTTCCCTGAGATTGTAGGCTTTCTGTTGTTGTTGAAGTCCAGCTATAATCCATGATGATCTGATAAGATGCAGGCGGTTATTTCAATTTTCTTCTATCTACTGAGGCTTGCTTTGTGAGTGAGTGTATAGTCAGTTTTGTAAAAGGTTCTGTGAGTTGCTGATAAGAAGTTATATCCTTTTGTGTTTCAGTGAAATGTTCTTTAAATGTCTGTTAGGTCCATTTGATTCATAATATCTGTTAATGTCATTATTTCTCTGTTTAGTTTCTGTCTCAATGACCTGTCCATTGGTGAGAGAGGGTTATTGAAGTCTCCCATTATTAATATGTGGGGTTTGATGTGTGATTTAAACTTTAGTAATGTTTCTTTTATGAATGTGGGTGTTCTTGCTTTTGGAACATAGATGTTCACAATTGAGACATTAGTTTTTTTGGATTTTTTTTTCTTTAATGAATATGAAGTGTTCTTCTCCATTTCTTTTGATTAATTTTGGCTGAAAGTCTATTTTATTAGATATTAGAATGACTATTCTAGCTTGCTCCTTGGGTCTGTTTGCTTGGCAAACCTTTTTCTGGTCCTTTATTCTGAGGTAATGTATATCTTTGTTGCTGAGGTATGTTTCTTGTATGTAGCAAAGTGCAGAATCTGGTTTTCATATCCATTCTGTTACTCTATGCCTTTTTATTAGGGAACTGAGTTCATTGATGTTGAGAGGTAATAGTGACCAATGATTTTTTTTAAAATTATTTCTTTATTTATTCTATATATAAGTGTGCTCTATCTGCAGATCATTTACATGTCAGAAGAGGGCATCAGATTCCAGGATAGATGGTTGTGAGCCACCATGTGGTTGCTGGGACTTGAACTCAGAACCTCTGGAAAAACAGACAGCGCTCTTAACCTCTGAGCCATCTCTCCAGCCCATGACCAATGATTGTTAATTCCTCTTATTTTGATGTTGGTGGTGGTACTGAGTACATGTGCATGCATGCATGCGTGTGTGTGTGTGTGTGTGTGTGTGTGTGTGTGTGTGTGTGTGTGGTGTGTGTGTATGCTTCCCTTCTTTTGGTTTTGCTGGTGTAGAATTATTTATTTCCCGTGTTTTCTTGGGTGTAGTTAACTTCCTCGGGTTGGAGATTTTTCCCAAGTATCTTCTGAAGGGCTGGATTTCTGGATAGATATTGTTTAAGTTTGGTTTTGTTATAGAATATCTTGTTTTCTCTATTAATGGCGATTAAAAGTTTTGCTGTGTCTCGTAGTTTGGGCTGACATCTGTGGTCCTTTAGGATCTGAAAGACAATCTGCCCAGGCCCTTCTGGCTTTCAGAGTCTCTGTGGAGAAGTCAGGTGCAATTCTGATAGGTCTGCCTTTATATGTTATTTGGCTTTTTTCCTCGAAGCTTTTAATATTCTTTCTTTTTCTATACATTCAGTGTTTTGATTATTATGTGGCAGAAGATTTTCTTTTCTGGTCCAATCTATTTGGTGTTCTGTAAGCTTTGTATGTTTATCAGCATCTCTTGTTTTAGGTTGGGAAAATTTTCTTCTATGATTTTGTTGAAAATATTTTCTGGTCCTTGGAGCTGGGAGTCTTTTTCTTCTACTCTTATTATTCTTAGGTTTTGTCTTTTCATAATGTTCTAGATTTCTTGGATGCTTTGTGTCATGAACTTTTTAGATTTAACATTATCCTCAATCATATCCTCTACGCCTGAAATTCTCTTCTCCATCTTTTGTATTCTGTTGGTGATGCTCGTCTCTGTAGTTTTTGTTCTCTTCCTAGGGTTTTCCATCTCCAGTAGTCCCCCAGTTTGCATTTTCTTTATTGCTTCTATTTCTATTTTCAGGTCTTGAACAGTTTTATTCATTTCCTTCTCCTGTTTGATTGTGTTTTCCTGTATTTCCTTAAGTGATTTGTTCATTTCCTCTTTAAAGGCCTTTATCCTCTTTATAGGTTGGATTTAAGGCCATCTTCTCGTGTTTTGGCTGTGTTAGGCTATCCAGGGCTTGCTGTGGTAGAATAGCCGGGCTCTGGCAGTGCCATATTGTCCTGGCTTTTGTTGATTGTGTTCTTACATTGGCCTTTAGCCATCTGGTTGTTCCTGGTATTGGCTGGCTGTTCCTGATGCCTGAAGGACTCTTCAAGGGGAGTCAAGAAGAGCCATGGGCCTGACAATGAAGTTCAGGAACAGCACTCTGCTCACCGTCATTGGCTGTGCTCCAGGTGGCTGTAAATGTTCTTGAGAAGGCAGGCAGGGCTGTGGGCCAGATGATGGAGTGCAAGGGAGAATGCGCAGCTCACCTCTGCTGGCTGTGCCCCAGGTGGACCTGGCAAGCAGGGGATTGGCTGGGAGGCATCTAACCTGGATGTTCCTGGGCCCTGAAGACCTCCTCTGGAAGCCAGGCCTACTCTTCCATGTGATTAGTTGATTTTTTTTAAAGAGGTGACACATTTGATCAACTCCTAATCTTTGTGTATATTGTACAGATTTACTTTGCATTTCTCATAAGGATTACATAAGCCCTTTTAAAGTTATCACAATGCAATTTGAATAGATGCTGTATAACTACAATTGCTTATAAAAACATGTTTCTATAGAGCTCTATGTTGTTCTCCATTTTTCATGTTACTGATGCCACAATTTATAACTTTAGGTACTGTTTATTTGCTGATAGAGAGTTATGATTATTTGTATTTAATGCCTTTAAATCTTGCATTTAAAAGTGGAGTTGCACATTAATATTAAACTAACAAGCTTTTATTTTTGTTTATTATTTTCCTCCAATGGCTATCTTCATATCTGTTCTTCATCTAATTTCATCATGGTTTTTGTTTCCACCTGAACATTGGTTTACCTCTTGCAATTTAGCTCCACTGAAATGAATTCCCTCTTTGTTTACCTAGCTTCATTGTTAATTTCTCCCTCTCATTTGGAGGATAGTTTTACTGGATTAAAGAATTCTTGGTTGACTGTTGCTTTTTTTTTTTTTTTTTTAAAGATTATTTCTTATGTATACAGTGTTCTGCCTGCATGTACACCTGCACACCAGAAGAGGGCACCAGATCTCTTTATAGATGGTTGTGAGCCACCTTGTGGTTTCTGGGGATTGAACTCAGAACCTTTGGAAGAGCAGCCAGTGCTCTTAACCTCCAAGCCATCCCACCAGCCCCCCTTCCTGCTTCTTTCAAGATATTCTCTTTGTCTCTGGTTTTTCAGTAGTTCAAATATGTCTCAGGGTAGGTCTCCTTGATTCTATCCTAAGAGTGGGTGATGATGCCCAGTTTTCAAAAGCTTGCCATGAGGGTTGAATGATCCGAGCGTCTGGCTCACCCTAACTGTGAACTCTTCCCCATCTCCAAGCTGCCATTCCCTGCCTGGACTAGGAACTTGGTCTGAGCTTAGAGATAAGGATATAAGAAAGCAGATGTCGTATATGGACCTGAATGTGACTTTCTCAACACTTCCGTCCTCAGATGCTCTTGAATATCTTCACTTCCAAAGCAGCTCATCCCCAGACACTCTGTCTGTGCTGCGTTTCAGTCTGTCATCTTCGCTCCAGGTATCTGCGGGTTCAAAGCCCTTGTGTCTTTCTTCAGTTGAGACCTGAGTTAGATGACGGTTTTGTGGGCTATCCCCAGATGATTAGAGAAAGTAAAGTTTATTCTGCCCTCTTCAGTTTGAGAAAGGGAACCAGGGATTCATCTGCCATCTTCCCTAGGCAATACTATCCTCTGGCTCCGGATGACCTATAAGTTTTGTGAGAACAGACACAGCAATTGGCTTATATGGGATGGATGAATGGATGGATAAATGGGTGGATGAATGAATGAGTGAGTGAGTAGTTTAATCTATAGATAGATAGATAGATAGATAGATAGATAGATAGATAGATAGATAGATAG
>NW_026591086.1:7443537-7464885 GCF_907164565.1 Psammomys obesus
TAGATAGATAGATAGATAGATAGATAGATAGATAGATAGATAGATAGTTGAATGGGTCTATGGATGGATGGATGAATCTAAGATGTGCTTAGCTTATCCAAAATGAGTACTTACTACAAGATTCCCTCCCTCTTTATTGCTTGACGCTTCCTGTCGTTCTTCTGGTGGTGTTCATGCATGCTTGTCATGCTTCAAAGTGTGAGACAGAAGAATATGCTTAATTTGTAGAACCCAAAGAAAAGATTCCCTGCTGGAGTTTGGGATCCTGGAAGCAGAAAGCAGGAAAGAGTTCCACTCAGAATCAAGTGGCATACCCATACCTATTGAATAATATAGTGGGTTTCTTTTTTCTACACCTATTCTTGCTCCCAAATAATGACATAGAGACCTATTATATGTATTAATAAGCTTTAAAGTACTACAGCTGGGCGGATAGTTATTTATCCTAACCTGTCTCTACTAGCCTGACTACTTCCCAGCCATGTGCCTCTTAGTCTCACCTCAGCTGCTTCTGCTCCGCCTGTCTGTCCTCACGGTGAAATCTTCATGGTGGCCACCCCCACCTCTATTCTTCTCTGGTCCCTACCTGAGACCCCCTGACTGGGATCAGAAGTCTCACCTTCTGTCCTCCCTTTTCAGCTCTTTATTAGCCAATCAGAGATGATGGAGAACAATTTTTATACAACATTGAGACAGGAGATTCTTCGTAGAAATGACAATCCCCAACACATAACACACACCCTACCATCTTATTTTCCTAAGAGCTGGATGAGGGTGTCTTTTAAATTGTTCTAGTGATGGGGAGTGATGTGGCTCAGTGAGGAAGAGTCCTCCCTAGTGGCTTGGCAGTTACTGCTGCAGAGATCCAAAGTCCACAGTCTCTGGGATCCACAGGGTGAATTCTGTCTATCCAGCCTCTCTGCTGCAGGCTCTAGAGTCCCCTACCTTAAGACCAACTGAAGAGCTACTTCAAGGGAGAGCAATATTTTAGCTCAGGAACCCCCTTTCCCTGCTCAGATTGGGACAGACTGTTTCTGCTCACCTTCCAGTTCTAACCCATCCACTTCTCCAGGTGTTATTTTGGGAGTGTGCTCAGCTCAGCACACTGCAAGGCACAGCCAGGTGTACCCTCTGTCCCCAGGTGACATTTTAGAGCTGGTCCCTAGGTAGCAGCCTTATCCTGCTTTGCAACCCCTCTTCCATAGGATCGCTCTGTCCAACCATCTCACCTTTTGGTGGCCCAGAGGCCAAGGGGTCAGGTAGCTGAGAATCTGGATGGCAAAGCCACACAGCTGAAGGACATAGCTCAGCTAAACCCACAGCCCTCCCCAGCCTGTAGTAAGCCATGAATCCCAAGGCATGGGTCCTAAACTTTATTACCAAGCAGCCAGAACAAAAGTGACAACAAAGCTATTTGTCCAGTCAGGGACAGGCCTCAGCCAGAACTGGAACCAGAGTCCAGCTTGGAGCAGGCCCAGATCCTCCCAAAGTACATACAGCTGAGCAATACACCAGTGACTGGAGCCCAGAGAGCTGGTCAGCCTTCTGTGGTGCTTCTGAGACTGAGATTTGCCCACCAGGAAGACCCCTGGAGACTGGGGTCTTAGACTGGGGTCTAAGAGGGGAAGAGAGCCCCTGTTCAGGGTCACAGCATCACTCCAGTTGTTTTCCCCTCTTCAGTTGCCAGGGTCTTTCGCAATGAAGCTGGCTGCAGTGGCCTTTTGCTTGTGCCTCATTGCAGCCGCCGTATGGCTGGGCCTCACCCTGACAACATCAACTGAGTCTGGAGGGGCAGCAGGAGGCTGTGTTGCTGAGCCCATCGAGGAAGCAGATGCTTCATTCTGCAGGTAAACAGGGCAGGCAGGGTGGGAAGGGTCGGCCTGGACCGCACACCTAGAACCCAGCGGCGCCGTGCCTTAGCCAGCTTCTGTGAGAGCAGGCATGAGGTCTGGAGACCACCTTGACAGAGGATGTTGCCACATGGAAGAATCCTGTAGGTTCATAGCTAGTCATCCAAACCCACCCGGAAAGCCCCCTCCGAGAGGCTTCCAACAAAGTGGCATTTTAACAAAAAGAAGCAAGTTTAAGAAGCACTCATAATCGGAGGTTATTTTTTTTCAATAGTAGGCCCTTGCATGTTTTGCCAGGGAGCCCACAAGGGACTATGCTCCCGGCTGGTGTCGAGCTACTTTCATTTCTTCTGAGGACACAAGGCTCCCCTCCCTCTGGGTTACACCAGCTGCAGACCCTGAGGTTCTGCACTCTCATAGTATGCGGGTTAGAAATCGGAGTCTTCATTTCCCCAGGCCCCTGAGCCACCCTCTGGTTTCCCTTTCCCCTGTCACTTTTCTGCCATTTCTCCCTACAAGCTGGTGGCTGAGGAAAACCAGAATCAGATTGGCCTGTGAGCTTCTGATGTGGGAGAGCCCAGCCCACTGTGAATAGTACTGCCCGGGAGGCAAGTGGTCTTGCATGGTATAAGAAACAAAGATGAAGATCTTTGGTTTGATTCAAGGAAATCAAGCCAGTGAGCAGAGTTCCTCTGTTCCTACCATGACTTTCTCGGTGATGGCCCACCCTTTCCTCTCCCAGCTTGTTTGGTCAGTGCTTTTTATCACAGAAACCAGAAAGAGAACTAGGGCATTTCCTAATCAGCAGCACCAGCTAGGGACCAGGGGTTCAAACACAAGAGCCCACACATAAGGGGCATTTCTTACTCAAGCCACAAGACCTTTGTGAGAGGTGGCTTTGGACATGGAGACACGTCAGGGACATGTCAGCCCTAAGGGCAGAACAATATTCCTTCTGTGCTGGATCAACTGAAGTTTCTAGCCTTGACTGGGGAGCCTGCTCCTTCCTCTTGTGGAGTCTGTCAGGGAGTTCTGGAATGTTGGACTTAGTACTCAGAGGCACAAATCCATAAAGGAGCTATTTTACTTCTGTTTCAAGTGGAGATAAGGATTGTCTAACCCTTTCAGCTCTACTAGAATAAACAGGAGAAGACCTGCTATGGGGTAGGGAGGTCCCTCTGTCTTTAATTTACCTCCTTTGGACCCTCAGTTTCCCCCATGTCCCTGCCATGTGCAGGCTGTATCTCTCTCGTCTGAGAGGGTCCACTTTGTCTCCCTCACAGCTTGCTAGCTGTAAGGAATAGTGGCAGAGGAAGAAGTAACCCAAATAGTCTTTAGAAAGCTGCTAGGAGCAGAAACAAAACAGAAATTCCATCCCTGCCTGGTGTTGGTGGCACATGCCTTTAATCCCAGCACTGGGGAGACCGAGGCAGGCACATCTTTGAGACTTCCAGGCCAGCCTGATTTACAGAGCAAGTTCCAGGACAACCAGGACTACACAGAGAAACCCTGTCTCAGAAAAAACTTTTTTTTTTAAAAAAAAAAAGAAAGAAAACACATTTTCCAAGCTGTCTTCAAAAACTGCCCAAGCCATGCAGTCCAAAAAGAGTGCCGCACACACGTGACAGCTTAAGAGATAACACTCTTCGAGTGTTAGCCTCACCAACCATACCGCTTCTTCCGTCCTCTGGGACCGCAGTGACGAAGTCTAGGTGGTGGGGTGCCCACCCACCAAAGCACCTTATGTTTGGTTTAATAGCTGCTGTGGACCCAGCTGCCTCTGTCCAAATCTGAACCTCTGGAACTGCTGAGGGTATGAGGGAGAGTACAAGGGGTGAAAAGGCCACGTGGGGATCACTAGGAGGCTGCCCGGGGCCTCTTTTCACTCTGCTCTGCAGGAACTCAATGACCTCCTCCCTGGGTGTCCCCCAGGTGCTGCTCCAGCCGGGCATGGTGGACTGTTGTAGGTAGCCTATGTAAGGACTAGCTCAGTTGTACTGGGCTACTAGAAAAGGCCGCATCCCTTGCTCCTCATGTAATAAGAACGTCTGACAGGCTCATGCGTAATGTCCTTATTGGCCCAATTTGATCGCTTTTTGCCTCCATTGGCGAGTTCTACATCTGTGGATTCAAGCAATCACAAATTGGAAATGTTTGGATGGGGGGATTACCTTTGGTTCAGGCCTGGTCATCTATTTGTAAGCCCAACACTCAGAAGGTTAAGGCATGGAGAGTCAAAGGGCAGCCTGGGGTATATAGCAAGACTCTGTCTCAAAAAGGAAAGGGAAAAAACTCAGGGACTATAGGAGTATAGCTTAGTGGTAGAGTACTTTCTGGTATGTACAAGTCCCTGGGTACTACACACTCACAAACATATGTATTCACATACACATGCATCCACATAAACATACATACATGTATACCCATATACATAAATATACACATGTACACACTTACATACATGTAGGCACACATGTAACTGCACCTTTCAGCAACTTTATTGGGTTCTGTTCCCTACCTCCCTACACCACTCTTATGGCTTCCACTTCACCCACTAGGTAGGAATGAAAGGTTAGAGGGAAAAGGGGGCATCCATATCATTAGACTACTTCCTGCTGATAAGGGGTGTCCAGTTCCTTGGGACGAGTTTGATCTTCCTCATCAGGATATCTCCAACCAGCAACCAGAAACCCAGCAACCAGCAACAGCAGAAGGCACAAACAGTGGCAGGAGCAGCAGCAGGGGGGAACAGCAGCTACCACAGGCCCTCTCGGGGGTTCTTGCATTTATATCCTCTCAAGAGCCCCCAGAATTCCAAACGTAAACTGTCTTCAGCTGCCAAGATCACACCTCTGCCAAAGCACGAGACAAATCACAGTCAGCTGCTGTGGACTCTCTGAAGCAGCCCCATATCCCACACCAGGGATTAAAACAAACAAACAAACAACAACAAAAAACCCCATATACCCAACACAACTGGGTTTTTAAAGAAACCAAAGTTCTCTCTCACAACACACACACTTGCACACACACATTGCACGCACAGCCTTTTGCCTTCGTTTCCCAAAGGATTCCACAGCACGGCAACTTTACTGTGTGTATTATCAACAATATAGAAATGATCTGACAACACAGAGAGACACGAGCACACTAATGCAGGCATCAGACCACTTTCCTGAGGAACTCACACATCTGAGAGTGGCCATGGGTCGGGGGTCCTGGAACCAACCTCTGGCACACCAAGGATGACTATATTCTTCCTGGGCCACTCGCAGCATGCCAGGCTCTGCTCCACCCACTGACCACGCATGCATCTTCACACCAACCCCATCAAGTAGGCCCTATAGCCCTGTCTCAGGCGAGGAGATGTAGGACAAACTCTTGGGTCCCACAGGGAGTTAGCAGCAGGTCTACAATGTAACCCCATTCAACTCTGCGTCCCAAGTGGTGCCAGGCTACAGACTCGGGAGGCCCAGGATTGGCTGAAACCCTGGCATGAAGTGACTGCCTTCCTCTCTTGACAGTAACCTGGAAGTTACCTACACGGAGGTGGGGAACGTCAGCTGCAAAATCATTCCTCAGTGTAATCATTTCAGACAGAAGATCACCGCGTGGCCTCCGCCCCAAGTCAAGTTCCACGAAGCCGAGAACGTGAGTGAACTGGGTTGGCTGGGGGAGGGATGGGGGTCCTGACTCGCCTTTAGCTCGTTGTCCTTGGGGACTTGGAGCCTCCTGCAGAGTCTGAAGGAACAGGTTTGCAGGAGTCAGGCAGCTATTGTCCAGAGCAGGGGTTCTCAACCTTCCTAACACCACAACCCTTTAGTACAGCTCCTCACGCTGTGGTGATCCCCAACCACAAAATTATTTTTGTTGCTATTTCATAACTGTACTTTTTTTTTTTTTTTACCATTGTTATGAGTTGTAGTGTGAACCTCTGATATGCAGGTGGTTTGGGGCAAACTCGAGAAAAGTCATGGTTGAGAACCACTGGCTTGGAACTTGTGTCTTTTCTACAGTGGACCCATGGCTGAAGCCCTGGGCTCTTACAGTATGAGATGTGTCCTTCTGGTGCTCAGAATCATCTAAAACACGACACTGGAACTGTTTTAGGAATTGGGAGTAACTACTTTTTTTCCTGGGAAGTAACAGTCAATATCTGTTCTGGAAGCTTCTTTGGGCTTGAAGGTCCAGAAAGCCTGGGAACAGCCATGCAAATGGAAAACAGGGAAGTAGGAAGTCCCGAATTTCCTCCTCCTGGTCATTTTTTTTTTCTTTTCTTCTTGTCATCTCATGGACCAGACAGAGCTCACAAAGCACCAGTGGCTCTCTGCTAGGCACGCATGGGGACAGTGGTGGTGGTGATGGGGGCGGTGTGATACTAGTGTCACAGAAAGTACAAGGACGATGAAATGGCAAGTCACAAGTCAATAGCTAAAAGGTGCCAACCCTTCTACGGAGGGCAGGGAGGGACCACAGGCTTCTTGCTCCCTCCCTGTGCCACCCTGGTCAGGCAGAGAGTGGTGAGGCGACACAGGTAGCCTAGGCGGCGTCATCACCAGGATTGCTCATGTGTGGGGTCCTGGTTTGTCTGTCTTCCTCGGACCGAACAGATTGCAGCCTTTCACAGTTGATGTGCCTGATACATGAAGCCGTGCTGCCTACGGTGTCCTGTGAGCAACCTTGTGACAGTTCGAAACCTTTCCCGTGTGCTGTATTTCCTCCAGGAGACTGAGCAGCAACACACGCGTGCGGGCGTGCACACACACACACGCACACGCACACGCACACGCACCCCCTGGCCCTCCTCCCTGGAGACCTCAGCCAGTGTCATGCCTATGGGAAGCCAAGAAGAGCAGAGCAAGGACAGCTGTTGCTGAACTGGACAAGATCCCAACCTCACTCCCACATAGGCCCAACATATGCTATGGAAACCAACGTATCCTTATAGGAGGGGCCATCAGATTCACCGTTAATCCATTAGTGCATTAATTCCCAAGGGGATCTCCCGCTCAGTGTTGCTATTGCTTCAAGGATCCACTAGATGGCAGTGTAGACTGCCAAGCTCCGGATCTCCCTCAGAAGAGGCGTTGGAGGCCAGCTAGGAGTCCTGGGGTATGGACATCAAGTAACAGAGAAGTGACAGTCTTTGCCACTTCCTGAAATCTGCTGTCTCAGCCTGGAGGTGAGGGGTGGGAGTGACAGAAAAGAGACTTAATGCAACCTAGGAGAATCGAGACTCAGGAAGGAAGGAAGGTTTGGCGGAAGCAGGGGGCAGAAAGACAGAAGGAGCACCGTACCCGTGTAGACCTAATACTCTCTGAAAATGTAACAGACCCACGGGAAGGTAAAGCCCGGGGGTGCCACTCACTGAGTGCCGCTTTATGCTAGGTCCGTTCTCTCAAGCCTGCCGACTGAGCGTTTGCTTTTGTAAAGGGGTTAGTGGTAAGCAGCAGGCTCCTGACGGGATGGCACGGAGCTAGTCCCCAAAGGAGCATCGGGAGCTGCTTGTGAGAAGGGGATGGCGGGGGCGGGGGGGGGGAATGCAGTGTCGTTCTGATGGATGTAAAGATCTAGCCAATGCTGAGTTGGGTGGTGGCAGTGCCAGGCTGAACACCTTGGTTTGTTTGTCTCTAGAACCCTGGGCTTCAGCAGTCAATCATTGCCAAGGGCTCTGGGGAGGAGGGGGTAGAGGAGACTGGGGGAGGGGTGATGAAGGCAAACTCCTCTGGCAAAAGTGGAAAGGGGGTGGTGGAAAGGACGGTAGGGACCAGTCCTTAAGTAAGGTGGTGGCTGGAGCATCCTTGAAGGGCCCAAAGGAGGAGACAACCGTAGAGAAATAGGTGGAGCCAGAGAGGAAGAGGTGCCATGTTGTCCCCAGGATCTGGACAGGGTCTGGAAGGACTCAACTCTTCAGCTCAAGGAGGGAGACACTTTCTCAGAGTCCGCAGGGATGAGGGGAAAAGGCTAGAGTTGACACATCATAGTGGAAACAGCACTTCATTTCCAAAATGGCTGAATTTAAGTGACTAAAGTGACAACTGTCAGGGGACTTGCCCAGGGAGGTCCCACCCCCACCTTGCCAAGTACGATCTGAGGCCTTGGCAGAAGTGCCTCAGGCATGGGGTAGGCCTCTGTGCCCCCATTGGGGTGGTCCCTACCCCTCTTCTTCGCATAGGCTTCTCCCATCTTTTGAGCTTTACTTCCTCCTCTGGGAAGCCTTCCTGACTGCTGAGCCTGGACCTCCCTTTCCGTTCTTGCTGATAATGTCTCGCTCCAAGCTCTTTGGATACCTCCTACGTTCTAAACAGAGCATTTGCACTCCTTCTGTTGTTCAGTCACCTCTTGTACCACCTTGTAAACACTGAATCACTTGCAGTCCCTGCTGGCATGGCCAATCCTGTGCTGGCTGGCTGCGTAAGAAGGGAGTGGATGGATGGGTGGGCCGATCGATGAGTTTTGGATAGGAGTGTTGATAGATGGATAGATGAGCGGATGGATAAATGGGCAGGTGGACAAATGGATAGGTGGGTGGATAAATGGATGGACGGACATACACTTGTATGGCTGGATATATAGATGGACAGGTAGCTGACTGAGAAGGATGGATGGTGGATTGGATGGATGTGCAGAGGAATGGAGAGTTGAGCGAGTGGGTGGATAGGTGAATGAATGGCTGGCACAAAAACATTCCCTGGTGCATAAACTACGAACAGTAACCCCCCCCCCCCCGCTTGCCCATTAAGCTGTTTGGAGTCCTCATCACTGAAGCAAAGCTGCTGAGACCAGGGGCTCAGGAAAGTATCCTCTGCCCAGTTGGAGCTTGCTAGGAGTGGGAAGGAGCAGTAGGAAAGGCTATGGAGAAAGTCCTCAAAGAGGCAAAGGAACTTAGGAAACAGGCTGCCTCCCATGTGATCTGCGGCAGAGAGCTGAGGGCCATGAGCCAATTGGTTAGTGGAGGCCTTTCTCTCTTGGTGTTCCCTCCCCTGGTGTTCCTCCCGATAAACATTAAGTGTCCTGCATTTTAAAATGCACCCCGCTCTCCAGCCAACGAAAACCGAAAAGCCCCGAGAAGCATCTTAACGAGGCTTATTCTTCACCTCAAATTTAACCAGCTGGAACCCTTTTGAAAGGAACAAATTGCCCTTAAGTGGGGGATATGTGCTGCACTAGAGGATTAGAACAAAGGCCACAGTGCTCTGTCCTGCTGCCGCTCAGGTTACCAATCAGGATCCTGAGAGCAAGTGATTCAGAACGCTCCCCAGAGCTGCTCAGGCCTGTCCTCTGGCACCTGTGTCTGCAACAGCGTGTCCGTGTCCCCGGGCACCACCTCCTTGCCCACAATGTGCAGACAGATTTCTTAAGAGCTAGCATTCTGGAGCTATGCACAAGGGTGCCTGTGGGTCACAGCTAGTGAGGAACCGACCACAGCTGGAGTAGCCAGATGGGAAAGTGAGGTGTGGGAGGCAGCAACGCCCTGCTGTGGAGCCTGAATTGCATCTTGAAGCCGCCGTCTCAGGTTTAGGCTGAGGACGGTGAGCAGCTTTGGAAGGGCAAAGATCAACCGTGGCAGCAGATAGGATGGGGGAGGGGAGCTGAAGGAATACCACGGCAATGGAGTAAGAGATGGCAGGGTGGTGGAATTCATTGGGCATATCAGGAGAAGGACAGAGGGGGAAGAATCCTTAGGTTTCTGGACGAGAAGGGCAGATGGATTCGAGTGAGGCTGAACACCTGATTTATCCCCTTTGAGAATGGAGGCAGCATTGTTTTTAATCACGCCTGGATGTGGTCTTGTTGGGCACAGTCCCAGCATGAAGCAGTCGGTGTTCACTGATCCTAAGAATGGTACCTTCCCCAAGCAAGGGACACAGAGGAAGCCTTAGCTCTCCAGGGAACACCTGGCACTGGCAAGTTCCATTGTCCAGCATCTGAGGATCTTGTGTGTGGAACAGAGGCAGCTGCAGACAGACACACAGCCTTGTCTGACTGAGGTCAGACAGAAAGCCTGGACTGAACACATGGAATGGAGGCTTCAATGCCCAGGCCCAGGGAGATCTCTAGCAGATGACTCTCTCTTAAGTAAAGGATATAGCAAATTTAGTAGGTGCTGGCCAGAGATGTCAGGTTAGACGGGTGGTAGAAAATGTGCCTTGGACCAAACCACAAGGGAGTACTTGGTGGACCTCCATGAAGGGACTGGGGAGAGAATGAGAAGTAGGTGTTGTTGAAAAGGCCAGTTGCTCATATTAGTTGGCCAAGGGAAAAAGACACCTAGGAGTGTTTAAATCTGACTGGTCAGAGCAGATAGGTTAGGGCAATGCCAAGCTGGAGGAGAAAAAGAGGCATGGTCCTGTTGGAAATATTTGCATCAAAAGAGATGGACAGGGGCTGGAAAGATGGCCCAGCAGTTAAGAGCACTGCCTCCTCTTCTAGAGGTCCTGAGTTTGATTCCCAGCAACCACATGGTAGCTGCCAACCTTCTATACTGGGATCTGATACCCTCTTCTGGCAGGAACTTCTAAAAGGGCCAGGAAGTGGAAGAGGAAGCGCACAGGGCCAGCCCTGGGGTGAGGGCCCTGTGTGCTAGAGTCCAGCCAGCCAAAGCCTCAACTCCAGGGTGTAGAAATGATGTGGGTTTGTATCCTGGAAACAAGTGGAAGGGCTTTGGGCATGGAGCATGACGGATGCTCACCCTGTTGGCTGTGACAAGAGAGGAAAAGAAGGTGAAGAAGAAGGTGAGAGGCAGTAGCAAGGGGGCGGGTCATGGTGTCCTTGTCCTCTGCCTTCCCCAGATAAGCAGAGAATCCCCGTACCCTAGAACAGCAGCCTGAGAACAGAAGGTAATATAACGCAGGGTGAGGGAACCACCAGCAGGAAGGCCACCACTGAATAAAACAACAGTACAGGGAGGAGCTGATCAAGACAGGATCTTTACCCACTAACTACTACCTAACCAGAGCTTAATAAACGGTACTGAATTGTATTGGGTGTTATTAGAAAAAGACATGGGATGCTTTGCAGTTTGTCTTCTGAGTAGCAAAAGGTTCAAGAGAAAGGCTGTGTGGTGCCTGTATGGTTGGAGGCAAGAAGTAGGAGCCCGTGAGGATGAGGCTGTAGAAGTAGGGGTGCCAATTGGCAGAACTGCACCCTGGTGGGTAGATGAGGCTGAGGGCATTATCCATGGCATGGATGGAGATGCATCCAGGCAGCTCTGCTCTGGTGTCACTGGCTTTGAGTATCACCACTGGAGTGGTCCACCCTGTCTGTGTCCTACTTCAGCCCAGGCCACATTGTTATTGTCTAGACACAGCAGAGCCAGCTGGCGATGAAGAGGCCCAGAGAGTCCTAAAGCCCACAGGTGGAATAAATAGCTCTAGTCAGCAGACAGGCCTCTTTGATCTTCCACACATATAAGCTTGTCTCTGAAATAAGAACACCCCCCGGTGTTTATGCAAGACTCAGGGTCCCATTCACTTATCGATTCACGCATCTATCTGTCCATACGCCCATCATCCATGCACCCTGTCCGTGCACCCATCCATATCTCCGTTTATCCAACCCTCCACTTATTGAGACTAATCTTGATGGGGGTTTGATTCCTGCAACTCCTGCCAGACACTGTTTCAGGAGCAAGGGATAGAGACAGCACACCCCTGCCCTGCCCGGATGTCTCAGAAGAGTAAGCATGTTCATCACTGCTGTTGCTTCTTAAACCCTGAAAGTTGAATGGAAGCCATAAAACCCACTCTCAGTGGCGCTGGGAACGTAGCTCCCATAAAGCATGCAGAATGGCACATACCTGTCATCCCAGCAAAACTCAAGGTTATCCTCAGCTACCCATTGGGTCTGAGGCCAGCCTCAAAAAGACAAACATGTCTCAAAAATCAAAATAAAATTAATCGCGTGTTTAGTGACCCACGTCTTACTCCAGGGTGGCAAATTTGGTAATCTCCTTGACCTTTGACATAAGTTCTCCTTATTCCTGCTCATCTTCCCTGTGGGTGAACTCAGTGTTTTAGGGCTTGCAGAACCTCCAGGCAGACCTAAGTCTAACTAAACCCGGGGGACTGCAAAAACCGGCCACTCCAAGCACTGCTCAGAACACAGCCATCTGATGTCTGATCTCAGCCGAGGCTCCCAGTCCAGGGTTGAGGAAGCACTTGCAGATGTTTTTCAGATCAAATAGCGTCTCTTTGAACAACCGTGTGGGCCACTGCATGGAAAGGCACATGGGACCTGCAAGGAGGGTTCAGTGGGTTTGCATCTGGTTGAGGGGGGAAAAAAAAGGCAGAAACACGTGTGTGAGGCTCGCCGCCAGCCAGGATCCACTCACAGAGGTCTGCTGAGAGTCAGCAGAGGTTCCTTAAGAGTTTCAGATAGTTGCCTGGCGTGCGCGCACCTTGAATGCTACAGACCTGTTGCTTGCTCTCACTGGAGAAAGAAGGCAGTGGGTTCCAAGAGGAGTACCGAGAAAGGTTTCACAGGTCTTTAAGGATGCGATAAGTCATCTATCGTTCACACTTGCACAGTGTGGTGGTGAGAAGAGGAGAGGAGCTGTGGTGGGACAGCAACCGGAGGACCCGCAGCATGAATGGCGTCTGTTACTCTGACTTTAAAGGGTTCGCTCACTCTTCGGGGTCCGGAGACCAGTGTACCTACCACTTTGAGGAGCCCGTTGTATATCATCAAGTGTGCCCGACCCTAGACCCTAATCTCAGCCTCATGGGCATCATAAGCAGGCCTGACCAGGTCTCGGGGCCCTCCGTTTTGCAAACACAGTTCTGGGGAAATGATTTGTTTGTTTGTTTGTTTGGTTGGTTGGTTGGTTGGTTTCGGTTTTCGGTTTTAGTTTTTTGAGGCAGGGTTTCTCTGTGTAGCTCTGGCTGTCCTGGGACTCGCGCCGTAGACCAGCCTGGCTTCTGACTCACAGAGATCCACCTGCCTCCGCACCCCGAGTGGTGGGATCAAAGGCGTGCACCACTACTGCCCGGTGGAAAACGATTTCTTAATACACTTTATATTTTAGATCAGTTTTAGATTTGCAGCACATTGAAGGAGAAAATCAAGAGGGCCCCCTGCCCCGGCCCCCCGCTCCTATGCACGCAGCTGTCAACATTCATCTATGCCACCCAGAGCTGGTGTTGTACCCACCATGCCATGGTTTTGTGGACTCCCGATGACAGGCAGCCACTGTTACAGAGTAAGCAAACCCTGCTTAGCCCCTCTTCCCCCTAACATGCTTGGCAACTGCCTGTTCCCAGGTCCCCATTTCCAGAGCATTAGTTACATAGTTGGGATCATTTGACATGTAACCTTTTCAGATTGGCAGTGCCTACCACCAGGTGACCTAACCCCTGTGGTACCTTCCCCTCCCAGGAGGGTTCAGAAGACGCCATCTATCTTCGTTCAAGCCAGTGGCCAACTGCCCTGGGCTCAGCTTTTTCTTCCGAGAATTGCTTCTTCTTTAAAGGGACATTTCTACCAAGACTTTGATGTGAACAGAGGGCCGTCCACTTCCACCCCTGGGGCCAACTTCAACATCCTCTTTTTTTTCTTTATTCTCTCCCACCCCCCCCCCTTTCCTCTCCAATGAGAACACAAACATCTCCAGGGTAGAGATGTCTACATGCCTGGGAAAGAAACAAGATCACAGATAGTTCTCACGAGGTGAGACTCACGCTGCAATAGGGAATGGAGTGCAGGCCGCAGGGAGTTTTGTCCCTCGGTAATGATAGCGTGAAGCACTTTCCCTGTTATGACCGCCTTTCCCGTGTGCTCAATGCCATACTATAATTTCACACTTCTTATCTAAGATCAGTCCCCGCAGACAGGCAAGTGTGGGCCTCTGTCTGTGGCGGGGCCTGCGACACAGAAGGCAAAGCTCTGATGCCCTGACTTCCAAGTCAGTCTCTGTTCCCTCCATCTTTTCACTCCCACCTTGCCCAGATGTCTATATCGTGGAGCCATTTATTGGCCCTCCTTTAGGTGCCAGGCTCTGTGCTGAGCGTACTGTGAACACGACCACACTTAAGACCTGGTGTCACCCCGGACAGTAGGTTCTAGGAGACTGAGGCACAGCAAGAGTCCTCAGGCTGGACTAAGTGAGTCCAGAGCTGAGCTCATGTCTAGCCTTGCCGCTTCCTGGTGAGGAGAGGGCCACGTGGATGGTGTTCCACATGTCCCAACGGCCCCCTCCTGCTGTGAGTCTGGTGTGTGTATGGGGCGGGGGACACTGCCCCAAGCCTGCATGGCCCAGTCCCTTCCCATAGTGATGGAAAGAATATAGACCTTGATGCCTAAATAGCTTCCTAGGTTCAGGGAAGAAGCCAGGACAGGAAACAATCACTTTCTGTTACATATAGTTCCAGAAATGTCAAGTGCCTTCACCAAGGGACAGGTGAGGTAGGCAAGGCGTGTGCAGATCGAGGACCCTGCATTCCTTTGCTGTTTTTTGACTCTACAGGGACAGATTGACATTTGGGTGTCTACGCCTGAGTGCTTTTCATGGCTATGGGAATGTAGCAGGAGTGGACCATGCATGCTATGCCCAGGGCAGTGTGGGGGCCTGGACTCAAAGCAGAAGGGTATGGTGGGAGAGGAGATCTCAAAGGCTCCAAGAGTCACAGTTTCTCAGCCTGCCTGTGGGTAGGCAGTGATGGCCTTCTGCTTGCTCCGGGACTGTAACCGGAAGAGTCACCACCAGGGGGAGATAGGTGACCGTTCTCCGGCCCCGAACAACCCAAAGGCGAGAAGACACAGACGCCTGCCAGTTAGTAGGGCTGGACTCAGGAGTCCATCATGTGGGTTCTGTGTAGGTCCGTGCCGTGCCTGGTCTCTCATTTCACCAGTCCACTGTGCAAACACACTTCTGTTACGACAACACCAATAACTAGAAGTGGAATGCTTTCTATTTAAAATGTCACTACTCAGCCCCTAACTCCCGGTTTGCTGGGCCAAACTGCTGATGAGAAGAACAAGAGGGTACCCCCACCACCACCACCGCACACATACTACCTACCCCAGATCATAAAGATTTTGAGAAAGTGCTTGGAGTTCCCAACGTACAGACATCCTGAGTGGAAAATTTGAAATGTGGAAGCTGCCTGCCTCAGTTTACAGAGGCGTAGAGCCTACACCGAGAGCATAAGAAGCCAGGTTTAATTAAACCTTGGAGCTATTGCTTGGAGCTCTGCCATCCTGTGCAATATCTCTGGTCCTCTAAGATTCCTTGCTCTCACCGTAGACTCCCAAGAGTCTCTTTCAAGGCTGGGACCCAGAGGGCAGTATTCTGTGGAATCCTTTTTGGCCCCATCTGGGATGTTTCCCCAGTGGGTGGCTCCCTCCTGCTTGACATAGGTGGTTTCCAAGACCAGTACTCTCTGGGCTGGCCTCTCTCATTTCTCTGTCCCCTCCTTAGTTGTCTCTCTTTTCCTTGGGTGGCCTTACCCACATTCCAATGATCATCTCAATTCACTGAGATGTCCCGTGGGCCCCTCATATGTAGCATGTCCAACCCTAAGCATTCAATCCCCACCTTACCCCTCACCAAACCTGTTTCATCCTCAATTTTAACTCCAGGTCAGGGTGGAATGAAGGGTATAGTTCCCTGGTTCCTCCCAGTGTGCTGCCAGGGCGCCAGGGAAAGGCCTAGAAAGGATCTCTCTCTCCTTTCCTCAGGGTCCCTACCTTGGACCTAGATTGCTGCCACAGCCTCTCTCGCAAAGTTGTCAACAATCACTACCGCCCAGCATGTTCTCAGTCCAGCCATCAGAGGGAGCCCTTAAATCTTCAGGTCAGATAAGTTCAAACACTTGATCCAAAATTTGTCATGCTTCCCTGTCAGTTTCCTGAGTAAAAGCCCCATCAATAACAGACGCCTCTCAGACACCCTGGGATCTGACCCGGCCCTCACTTCCTCTCTGCTCTGAGCTCCTCTGCTCTTTGCCCTCCTAACTTACCTGGCTTCTCAGTATTCCCCGGGCTCCTGCAGGTCACCTGTACCTTCTCACCCTGCCCCCACCCCTTGCATGGCTCCCTCACTCTCTTTTTTATCTTTGTTTGAAGATCACCTCCTCAGGGAGGACTTGCAGAGTCCTCTAACCTCCCTCACCACCCACCCCAATTTCTCATCCCATTCACTACCTTCCAACCGAATTGTTTCTCTGCTGCTACCACTACCCCACAACTAAACTGTAAGCTCTGTGAGGGCAGAGCTGCCCCCTGCCCGCTACTGCGTCCGAAGCTAGAGAAGAGTTGCGGCAGCCTGTCGGGCTCTTACTACAGATTTGTTGAATGGATATGATTCAATGAAGATTTCTTTCTTTTTCTTTTTTCTGTAAAACCGGGCAAGTTTTTTTTTCTCTTTTCTTTTCCCAATATATCCTGACCACAGTTTCCCCTCCCTCCACTCCTCCCAGCCCCCTTCATACACCTCCCCTCTCCCCCAGATTCACTCTTCCTCCATTTCCCTTCAGGAAAGAGCAGGCCTCCCAGGAGTGTCAACGGGACACCGCATAACAAGATACAATAAAACTAGGCATGAACCCTCATATCAGGGCTGGACAAGGTGGCCCAGTAGGAAGAAAAGGGTCCCAAGGGCAGGCAAAGAGTCAGACGACACCCCCCCCCCCCCACTGTTCGAAGTCCTACAGGAACCCCAAGCTAAACAACTATAACATATATGCAGAGGGCCTAGCCCAGACCATGCAGCACTGTGATTGCCACTTCAGTCTCCATGAGTCCTAAGGGGCCATGTTCTCATGGTATCTTCGACCCTTCTGGCTCTAACAATTCTTTCTCCCTCTCTCTGCAGGAGCTCTCCCTGAGCTCCAAGGGGGAGGGATCCAATAGAGATCTTCAATGTATTTATTTTTCTTCACAATTAAATAAATACTTCTCCTAATGACTGCACATTGGTAAGGCTGCTCAGTAGTATTCAGAAAGATCGTAGCAATGGTGGTTTCCCTGATGGTTTGTAGTCTTCAGTAATGATTTGGAGTGCTATATGTGAAATCCCTGTCCAACTGGCAAGTCTGCATTTATGCAGCCATCATCTTAGGGATGGTTGGTTGGTGACTTGGGCATACTTTCTCCAACCAACCTTGCCTCCTTGTGTCACTAGGCCAACTCGCTCACATTCAGGTCAATATCTGTACTTTTGGTAATCACACCCAGGGTTGTATATGGTGGGGATGATGGGTTCTTTTTCACACCAGGTATCATTAGGCAAAAGGTAGCTTTTGTCTCAGGATATGTGGCACGGGCTTTTTTGAAATGTAGGTCCATCAGTTAATATTGGTTTGTATTTAGGTGGTTTTCTCATAAAACCATCACCAGCAAAGCAGACTTTAAGAACCATCCTCTGTTCCACGTCTTCCTCCTTCCTTTTCTGTCCCAATAACTTTGAACACTTCTGTTTCTCCTTGGGTATGAACTTTGGGTAGAGTGACTCCTCATTTTCCTGCCTTCTGTTTTCGTGTCTGCTTAATCACGTTGGAAAGTACTCTTGTCCTTGACTGCCCCTCTCTGTCTGGTAGTGGGCAGGTGCTGCTTGCTTCCTGTGGAGTCTTCTCCATCATTGTTTCCTTTGGTGTTTCATGCATCTTAAGAGTCTTTTCCATCTGTATTTTCTCAGTGTGGCCCTGTTTATGGTAAAGCTTAACCTTAAGGCCAATCTTTCTTTCTTTTCCCTTCTTCCCCCCTTTCATGGACCTCCTAACTTTATTTCTTCTTTTTCTCATGGTAACTCAAACAATATCCATAGAATTTATGGTGTAGTTCAATGTATTCATTTTGTGACTCGATGGCAGCCGTGGAGCTAAAAACCTCTCAACTCCTGGGTTTCACTGCTCAGTGAAGATTTCAAAAGCTCCTGTATGTAAAGTCTGTTGGTGTCTGATCCCAACTTTGTCTAGATGATGATGATGATGATGATGATGGAGGTAAGGAAGTGATGAATAATTTCAGATACCCCAGGTGACCAGTGCAACCTTACAACTTGACAGCCAAAGCAAAGCCAAGCCTAGATGGCAGGAAAGTAAAAATAGTTTGTCTTTCTCTTTCTCACTCCCTTACTTCTTCTCTGTCTCTGTCTCTCTCTTTTCCTTCCTCCCTCTCTCCTTCTCTCTTTTTTTTCCCACCATTGCTGGAGACTGAACCCAGAACCTTGTGTTGCTAATCACTTGTGCTTCTTCTCTACATCCTCCCCGCCCCTCGGCTGAGACATAAGGGGAGAAAGAAATAGGAGGGAAATATTATATGTCTATATGAAGGGAAGCAGAGCAACAAGGCCAGACTCAGAGCTATGCAGACAGTAGACACTCAGGAAACCCAAAGAGCAAATGACTGTGTCTCTTGTCGTATCAGTATCTGGAGAGCTGGCTTTAGTGAAGTCTGAGACTAGGAGGAAACAGGGTATGGAGGGATGGCAGGCATCTCCTGGGGCAAGACAGGGGCATCTGAACCACCTTTGTTCACAGTCGTGGGACGTGCCTGAAACTCTAGGGCCCTTTGAGTAGAGGTGGACTGGAGAGAACAGTATTTGGGGGAGCAGACAGTCTAGGTTCTCTCTGCACCCAGCATTTCTTCCTAACGCACCTTCAGAATTGCTCTCCCAGTTAATCTCACAGGTAGAACAATGATTAATTTCAGATTTGGCATTGAATCCCCCTTTTTAGAAAACATTTTTCTAAAAATGTTTGCCAGCTCTCCACACATCTGGTGCTCCCCATCCTCCCAGATGAGGAGCCAAGGCCATGGGAAGTGTATCTTGTTTGGTGTATAATCTCGGAATAGCTCTTTTCTCTTCCAGTTATTAGCAGCATTCCAGGGTCTCCAAGGGATGCTATCTACAAGGCCAAGATCAGACAGACAGGAGCAGGTGGATCAGGTCTGGCATCTGACAGGCAGTGTTCCCTAAGCCTGCTGACCGGTATCCTGCCTCAGAGCTCTCTAGGAAGTGTCTACTCCACCTGCCTGCCTGAATCCAAGGTGGCTTGGAGCAGTTGATATAAACTAAAGCCAACCCAGAATGACCAGAAGAGCAGCATTTATGTTACTTCAATGCGTTAGAGTGGTGGTCTGCCTAAAGAGAGGATCAGAAAATCTCCAGATGTGAGTTACAAGATGTAAAAACTTCTGCCCTTCAAAACCAGCCTTGCAGGGCTGAGTCTGACACAAATGTTTATCATCTTTCCACATAAGGGCTCTTGCAAATCAGCACCAGAGAGATGAACACTCCATAGGGAAAGAATGCAAAGGACGCTACCAGATGATTCTAGATTAAAAAAAATGAAGGTTTATTAAAAATATGAGAGGTTGAATATAAATTTTAAAATGTAATATATATATATATATATATATATATATATATATATAATTTTTTTTTTTTGAGACAGCATGTTTTGTAGCTCAGGCTTGCCTCAGACTCAATTTGTAGTTGAAGATGACCTTGAAGTCCTTATCTTTTGCCTCTGCCTCCCAAGTGCTGGGATTACAGGCATGTGCCCCTACATCTGTTTTTTTTTTTTTTTTAATTTCTCTTCCTTTTTAAAATTTGTTGTTTCTTATATACATTGGTGTGTTGCCTGCTTCACACATACATGTCTGTGTGAAGGTATCAGATCTTGGAGTCACAAACAGTTGCAAGCTGCCATGTGGGTGCTGGGAATTGAACCCCGGTCCTCTGGAAGATCATTCAGTGCTCTTAACCACTGAGCCATCTCTCCAGCCCCCTACATCTGTTTTTTATGCAGTACTTGGGACCAAATCCAGAGCTTCAAGAATGCCAGGCAAGCACCCTACTAACTGAGCTGCAGCCTCAGCCCCACATTAAAATATAACTTAAAAATGGTGTAGACTTTATGTAAAACCAGCCAGATGGCACTTTGTATCCTTATCTTAAAGGGGAGAGCATATTACAGGCAAAAGTACAAACTGCCACAACCTCTCTGTAAGGTGATTTTCCCAAAGTTATTAGCATGTCCATCATGTATGGACGGTAGGTTTAGGTTTAGGAATTTATTCTAATCAGATGACTTAATCAGCCACAGATGGACATTTATGTAAAGGATGTTCATTGTAGTGTTATTTAAAATAGCAGGAAAAAAAATGAAAGCCATCTAAATGTTCAATAATAGGCAGGCTAAAGAGAATGTACTCTATCCATATGAAAAAAAAATACCAGCAAGCCATTAAAAAAACCACATTCTCAATGAATATTTAAGGCTATTGAAAAGTCTCACAATATATTTTAAGTGAAAGAAGACCAAATTATAAAACAGTAATTTCCCTCTAGCCCCAATTTTTTTTAAAAAAATGTCTTTTTATGAGTGCAAATTAAAAAAAAAAAAAAACTAGACAAATGGGGACTACATCAAAATGTTGACACTGGATTATCTTGAATGGCGGGATTCAGGGTGAATTTTATTTTCCTCAGTACACTTGTCTGTAATTTCCATATGTTCTCCAATGAATGAGTATTATTTTAATAATAAAGAAAAAAACGCTATTTGAGGAGGGGGGAAAAAAGTAAATGCTAAGAGAAAAGGCTTCGGCTACCCAAATGGTCTGAGTGCTGGTTGCTATGGAAACCGTAACTTTGAATTGCCCAACTTTTTGTGAATTAGTTTCCTTCTCTGTGGGCTTAGAGCAGGCGCTGGCTTCAGCATTCTCCAGGCTGACACGTGCCTGGGAGTGGGGGAGATAGCAACTGGGGGCCCTGGTTTCATCCTGATTTCCTTTCTTCTCCCAAGAAGGGAGGGTCCTTGCTCCCACAGTGGATGCTGGGGAGAGAGCTGCCTCAGGGGCTGATTCTGCCCCTCTCACTGGGGTTCTTCTAAGCCTCCGAGAAGCCTCTGAGGAGCATTTGATGGTTCTTGAACATCTGCTAGCCTGGAACCCAAAGATGGGGTTTCAGTCACAGCACGGAGTAAATGGCAAATGACTTTATTTGTGCCATTGCACAATGAGCATCAAAGGTTATGGATTGCAAAGCAACCATATGCAGAGTTCAGTATGTAAACAAAAGTCCTGCTAGCTCAAGCCTGTTCTTGCCCATTTGCTCTGCCTTGCTTTCCTCTTCTGCCATGGGAGATAGTGCCCACCTAGAAGCAAAGCCAAAAGTGCAGCCTGAGCACCAGGTAATCTTGGTTGAGCTTCGGAGGCCACTTTCCTCTTCCTAGCCTCAGGCCACCGAATGGCTTGCCACTGCCATTTGCAGATCCTGTTGGGAGCTCTTGAGTGTGGAGAACGGATTGAGGCAGCCACAAGTTGGAATTTTAAAAAGCAATGTGTCCTTTGAGCAGGAGCCCGGGCTGGGGGCTTTGCAGGCTGTCGCTTTGTCCCGGGGACCAGATGGAACTTGTTTTTCTGTGCACTCCATGGTTTAACCCTTCATTGCACTCCCTCCCCAGCAGACCCATTCAGGAACTGCTGCCTCTGGGGTGAGAAACTGTGTGTGTGTGTGTGTGTGTGTGTGTGTGTGTGTGTGTGTGTGTGT
>NW_026591086.1:7464895-7474525 GCF_907164565.1 Psammomys obesus
TGTGTGTGTGTGTGTGTGTGTGTGTGTGTGTGTGTGTGTGTGTGTGTAGGGAGATGAAAGAGAACCCCAAGCATTTAAGTCTTAGAGATGTTGCTTGGGAATGCCTTGCCTTTTATCTCCTTCCTGTGCCTGGTTATTTTGTTTTATTTAGCAAGCTCAGACATGTGGCAGACAGGGTTCCAAGCACACTGGAAATATTAATCCATCTACTTCCCAGAACCATTATTATCCCTCTTTCACAGATGTAGAAACTGAGGTCTAGAGAAGTCAGGTAACTTGCCCAAGGCTATACAGCTGGGGAGTGATAAAGCCCGGATTTGGATCACAAAGCTGGCTGTCCTGCCCCTGCTTCAAATTCATGCATTTAAACACAGCACCGCACCCATCTTTTAAGTAACAGGTAAATCAATTCTGCTGTAGTTAACGTTTCTTCTGGGCTAATTTTTCCCACATAAAACATTAGGAGCATCAGAGAGACATGGAACCCAAGTCCTGAAAGGCCACAGCCTTCTTTCAATCCCACTAGTTTGTAAAGCCCTGCTCATACAATGTGCACGGTGTTACCCCACCCGAAGTGTATACAAACTCAGGCTTGTGCCTTCCACCCCACCCCCTGCCCCAGGGTTCTCAACAACTGGGTTTGCAACTTGTGCCTCAATAGGAAAGCTTTGTACAGGGTTCCTTTCCATCAGGAGCTTCAGCCTCTGCCTGTGATAAACTCTTGACTCCAGTCCCCTGGGAAAAATTGGAACCCTAGCTCTTCCTGAGGGGAGGCATTCTCTTCCTTACTCTGGTGACATCTGAAGTGATGGAAGCTGGACAGAGACCAGGACTCAGCTCTCACTGTCCTCCACCCCTGGCTGGTGACATCCAGGCTGTGGGGGAGAATTAAGGAGGAACCAGATCCTAAATGAAGAGACTTGAGGTTGGTCACATCTTTTCTAGGTCATTCGTCTGCATGGAAACATTCACCTTATCTGCCTCAGAAGACTACTAAAGAGGACTTGGGAGCTTTGCAATGTCTACTCTGAAGTGACACGGGTTTGGAGTCAGGAGATACAATTGTATGTTCAGTTATTACCTTGGATGACAATATGATAAGACCACATGTACGATGGAAGGAGCTGTTCAAAGCTTCTGCATAGCGTCATCGTGTTTATTTATGATCCCAAATTTCTTATCTCATCATTCCTATCGTAGTTCTAAAATAGTTTACATATGACCTCGCCTTGTTAGGCTGAGTCTAAAGAACATGATTTGGCTTTTGCTAAGGGTGTTTGTGTCAGCCCTGTGTACAGCTGTCGTTCAGCAACGTACTAGCTCAAGTCTGATCCTTGCATTTCTCTCAGCTGCAGGCTCATAGTCTGGCAGTGTTCTGTGGATTTGCTCCTGCCTGGCTAAGGCCACACCTGCCTGGGTGGCACAGGCAGATCTAAGGGTGGAAAGTGAGTGCTTGAGGGACAGTTCTTCAAGACCAAATCCCCAGATCTAGGATTGGACTCATCCACATAGGATTATGTAAATGATTATGCAAATGAGGAATAACCTAGTTAGCCCCAGATCACCTGGTTTCACATTGTTCTCTTCTTTTCCTCCCCCTTTGTTGTTCTCAACCTGAAGAAAAGTCACCCCTTGGTCTGGTCTGATGCGCTGTGGCCCCTGATGATTCATGTGTTGGAGGTTTGACATCCTGTGTAGTTGAAACAAGGTGATGGAACTGTTAGGAAGTGTGGCCTATTGGGAGGTGGCCTTTTTGGAAGGGATTAATGTTCTCATAAAATGAATTTTTTTGTTTGCTTGTTTGTTTTTTGGTTCAGTTTGGTTTTTCAAGAAGGGTTTCTCTGCATAACATAACTGTCCTGGTTGTCCTGGAACTCGCTTTGTAGACAGGTTGGCCTTGAGCTCACAGAGATCTGCCTGTATCTGCTTCCCTAGTGCTAGACTTAAAGCAGGCACCACCATGCCTGGCTATAAAGTGAGAGAGCCAAGTCTGGTCCGTGACTCTTTCTCTTTGACTCACCACATTTTCCATTTTCTTCATATGTCTCCCCCACTTCCCACATTCCAGTTGTGTTGTGAGCCCGCCACTGGATCCCTCATCAGGGCCCACAGAAATGGAGCCACCAGATCTTGGACTCTTAGCCTCTAGAACTGTGGGCTAAGGAAACCTCTTTTCTGAAATAGTCCTTATTTTATCACTTCCATAATGATGAATAAGGACTAGGACCCTGCTGAGTGCCAATCCAAACCTACTTCCAGGAGTAGGGTTGGTTCTGAAAGTAGCTAACTCTCCCTCTGCCTCCTTAGAAAGGCTTGTGCTCTTGCAGGGAGTCTGTTGTTTTCCTCCTTGACTTAGGGGCTTGGGAAGGGACACATCCTCTTGTGGTCCAGCCTTCCTCAATGAGTGAATACTGGGGGTGTTTTAGTCTTATTTCTATCGCTGTAACAGAATACCAGAATCTGACTAGATTGCACACAGCAGGGTCCCAGCCTTACTCATTATTATGGAAATGATAAAACAAGCTCTACTATGCATAGGATCATCTGGCTTTACATCTTTTACATATTGCTTCCCTTTTATGGTCTACCCATCTATACCAAGCATGTTCATAACTCTTGATTACTGGGGTGCCAAGGACAAGCACAGAATCCCATCGCTAGGACAGTATCTCAGAAAGGGGAAAGAAGATCTTGAGGACTTGGAAGAGGTCCAGCTGCCCTACTCAAGGTAGAGCTTTATTTCCCTGGCACCTGGCCTGCTTGGCAAATATAGATTTTTAACTTACACTTATAAAGCATGCAGGAGCTTTTTCTCAGACTACTCAGTGGTCCCTGAGAGATCAAGGAAACTTGTGGGGTTCCTTGCTTTTCCCTGAAACCACCCAAGACTGCTAAAATTATTTTAAAATTTATTTTCCTCCTGTCATCTGTCACTTCTTGCTGCTGTCAAAAGATGATTAGTATCCTTATGGTCCCTCTAATTCTTGACAGGATGGGAAACCTAATAGCAGAGAATGTCAGAATTATGTCTAAACTAAGAGTAAATAGGCTCACAATGCAGATGCAAATCTAGGGCCTGGTTTTAGCCTACAAGTCAGGAGCAGGAAAGATGGATTTGTGTTACCTTCCCTGTTGGTGAGGAAGGGTCACACAGTGAGCAATCTGAGTTCAATCCACGAACGCTAAGAGAGGCAAGACTGAGTTCGGCATTCCAGTTCTGCCTTTAACTAGCATCCATACCTTCCTCAATCTTTTGTCCTCATCTATAGAAGTGGATAAATGGGCCGAAGTGATAGATCAGTTGGTAAAGTGGTGGAAAACCCGAGAACCCTAGACTTTATGTGGTGGTGGTGGTGGTGGTTGTGGAAGAAGCTGGGCAGAGTGGCACGCATTTGTAACCTCAGCACTGGGTGGAGATGGGTGAATCCCTAGGGCCCACTGGCCAGCCAGCCAACCAACTAGGCCACTTGGTAAGGTCCAAAGAGAGCCTGCTTTAAAAAAAAAATGGCATCTTTGGAATGACAACTGGTGTTTTCCTCGGGCCTCTGTGTACATGCTCAAACACACACACTCACAGGGAAAATACACTCAAGGGCCTGGAGCCTTTTCCACAGCAGGTGCTCCTCTACACGCAATCTTGTACTCCTCCAGGGTTTCTGATACTCAGCAAGGCTTAGTAGGATGGTGGCCTTCCTCTTGAGTTGTTTTCCTTGTATCTTTCACTCAGAGGGCTGGTTCCTTTTTACCGTCTTCCTGAATGCATACCGGCCCTGCAGGGCTGGGTGGCAGGTCTCACTATCTTCTGTTCTCAAGCCAAAGCCCACAGAAGCTCTTGCTAGAGGGCACCACTGGCAGGTGGCCATAGACCCTCGACTACCAGCCAGGCCTCCTGTCCCTCTAGAAACTTCTCTGAGAAAGGAGATGGGGATGTTTCTGCCATCACTTACCTGGTGGCCACAGGTAAGAAGGTTAGCCATCCAGTATCTTGACTTACTGTGTCAGGCTCAGGACCGTGGCACACACCTTTAGTCCTAGCACCTGGAGAGGCAGAGGCAAGTAGAGCTCTGTGAGTTCAAGACCACAGGGCGAGTTCAAGGTTTGCATAGTGAGTTCCAGGCCTACCAGAGCTACACAGTGAAACCATCTCAAAGGCAAAAAATAAATAAAATAAAATGTTCCTGACCGTCACTGATTTGTGAGCCCGTAATTTTCTTCAATTCAAAAAAATTAAATTATATATTTGTTTGGGCAATGGGCATGTAGCACAGGGTCCTTACGGAGGTCAGAGGACAACCTCAGGTAATCTGTTTTCTCTTCTTACTATGTGGATTTCAGGGATCTAACTCAGGTCATCCATCAGGGGCTTGGTAGAAAGCCCCTTTTAGCACTGAACCATCTCACCAGGCCATCACCAATGTTTCACGATCTTTCTAATGTTGCTGAGTAGATGAGGTGGCTTTTCAGCTCCACTGTGACCAGGGAAACAGCAGCTTAGAATCAAAACTGCTTTTCAGGGAAGAACAAGGGCTACTACGAAGACACAGTCCAGCAAGCGTCCATACAGACACACATCAACAATAAAAGACAGACGCTCCCAAGAGCCTCCCTGAGCACAAAGCAGACAGACACTTTTTTTTCCCCACCCTCTTCAGAAAGTTCCATTCAGGATTAGTTATTTTGAAAGTCTAGCCACTTTGTGTGAGCAAGCTGGATCCTCCCAACCCCTACCTCCACCCCCCAACAGGAAGGCCTTAGACAGTGAGCAAGGCTACCCAGAGAGGAGATGGCATCTAACTAGAGAGCCTTTGAGCTGGGCAAGGATGATGAAGGCTGAATGCCCCTTGTGCTCTTGGGCCCAAGTGTACCTATCGGCTTCTTTGAATAGTTCCATGGTCAGAGTGCAGAGCGTGATGGGAAATGACTACAGGTACTACCCAAAGTTGGCGTGTGTATGTGTTTGTACATGTGTGTAATGTGTCTGCACTTTCTGTTCTATCAGTCTCCACTTGATTTCTTTGAGACAGTGTCTCTTGCAGAACCTGGACCTAGATTGGCTGGACAGCAGGGTCCAGTGATCCTCCTGTCTCTGCTCCCCTTGGTGCTGGGGTTATAGCTGCATACATGGCTGTTATACATGGGTGTCTGAAGTTGGTTCCTCATGCTTGCCCAGGAAGCATCTCTCCAGCTCCCCAAGTTCTTGCATCATTTAGTGTTCCAACAAACAAGACCTCCAGGTAAGCCCTACTATTATTACTCCTAATTCCCAGAGGGAGAAGCAGGATATGTCTTGCCGTCAGCCACTACCGTTATGCTTCGGGACTGGCCTCCAAAACCCAGGGATGTGGCTCTGGGGGCTTTGCACTGACCACTGTGCTGTACTGCCTGTTGAGGTCATTGGCTTTAATTAGCCAAGATAAACTTCCATGAAACCTCCAGAGTGGGGACCAGCAAGGGAGGCTGAGGCTCAGCTTCCTGTCAGGCATGTTTTTCTTGGTGAGGCCAGTCCTTTACTGTCTTTTTCACCATCTCCTTTCTGGACAGTAGGGGAGACACTGTAGCCTGCCCTGACCTTTGTCCTATAGCCTACGGTGGTCTTAAGCTTTTTTTTTTAAGACCATCTTTTATTTATTCTTTGACCATTACATTCATGTATGATATGTATCTTGATCATACCCACCTATCCTTAACTGCCCCTCCCCACACCCCCCTAGACATACCATGTCTCCCCCTCCCACTTTCATGGCCTCTTAAATTTTATTTTATTTTGAAACCCACTGAATCAAATTAGTGCTGCCTGCTGCAATGCTGACTAATCTTCTCGGGCTGGCTTCACCTTGTATGGATATTCTTGCAGGTAACCATGGCTGCAGTGAGTTCATGAGGCCAGGGCACATCCAAGACACAGCCTTTCTGTTTAAACAAGATCTTTAAACATTTAAATTGTGTGTAAATGCATGGCTGTGTGGGCATGAATGCAGGTGCCTGAGGAGGCCAGAAAAAGGTGCTGGCTACCCTGGAACTGGAGTTTTAGGCAGTTGTGAGCTGCCTGACATGGCTGAACTGGACTGCTCTGCAACAGTAGTACATGCTCTTAACTGTTGGGTCCTCTCTCCAGCTCCAAGAAGACAACATGGGTACTCTTCCCCATTTTCTGGCTCTTACATTTTTCTTCACCTGCTTTCCCTAAGCCTTGCAGGGGTTGATACATGTGGGAGAAATCTCTGCAAATACCACATCCAGCAGAGGCAAGAAAGCAGTTTGGTTCAACAAGACTCAGAAGCCAGTGTTGGTTTCAACTTCGAGAATTTGACCTAGAGCAGTTTCTTTTAGGCATATTTAAGCACAGCCCAATTTGGGAAAAAGTTTCCTGATGGATAATTAACTCAGTTTCATGTGCACAGCAAAGCTTAAGACACGGCACCAAAACTCTTTGTAAAGCCCAAGTGACATCTTCCATAAAGATAAGTTCTATAGATTGGCTGAGACAAACAAGCTCTAGATAAGGGTCTGAGGGGGAAGATCCGGTGAGGCTTGGCCTCACAGATAGCGCAAAGGTCACCAGGCAATTAATAAAATCTCCCCCTTTGAAGAGACAACCCTGTGTGTTTGACATTCTTGGTTTTCCTCGTGCTTATCTGTGAGCACAAGGACCCGTATGCTTTCTACAGACATCTCCTTTATGGACATCTCCTTTATGGCTAAGCACTCAACAGTCACTTATTCTCAGCACTTTCACTAGCTACCAGCTTTTGCATTGTTGCTCACTGCAGAGAGAGGCTGCTCCGGCCAAGACTAACCTACGACTATAAACATAGGTATTTGGAAGGCAGTTTGGCAACATGCCTGTTTATCAAAACAACAGCAGAAGGTTCCCCCTTAAGAACCTATGACCTCCCAAACCCAAAAACCCTAGGCTTTTTGATCAAAAAAGTATGAATTCCCTCCTGGCTAGGGAGCACAACTCAACTCAAATCACAAAGTGGTTGGTTTACCCTTGTAACCTTTGTGCCATTATTGCATGAGTGATTACATCTTGCTTGGAAGTGCTGTAGCATTTAGTGTCCAGCGGCTCAGCACTGGGGAAGACCACTGATATATTTTCTCCCCCAGCAGCCTGCATGACACCTTCTGGCGCTATGAAGACTGGCCAGCAGGGAGGAAGTTTTCAGGTCCGTTCCAGCTTGAATTCTCTGTGTTCTGTGATCAAAGTGTGTTGTTTCTTCAGCAGTAGGATTTCCCCAATATTCAGTGGGTAATCAAGAGCAGCGGCAGGAGCTAGAAAGATGGTTCAGTGGTGAAAAGTTCTTGCTGCTCTTCTAGGACCCAAGTCCATTTCCTAGTACTCACGACAGGCAGCTCACAACCACCTTTAACTCCAGTTCCAAGGAATGTGATGTCCTCTTTTGGCCTCCACTGATACCCACACATATGTGGCATGCACACAGAGACACATTTGCATACACATGACTTTTTTTTTTTTAATAAAAGAACAATGACAAATAGTCTGTGTTGGTTGGGGTGGGAGGCTCTGGGGCCTTCCCGACCAGAAATTTGGAGGGAGGTATCTGATGCCCGGCATTGAGATTTTTGTTTAATTATCTGTGTCTTCGGGGGTAAGCCTTGCTTATCCCTTCGGGATAGCAGAGTTCAAACGCCCTTTTAAAAATTACGTTTTTAAGTTAGCTTACAAAGTAGATTTTCACATATTTTGGGCTTTGGCTAACCCACCCTTGTCTCTACCACCCCATCTCCACTTAAAATTTTAATCCCCACTATCCACCCATCCATCGCTTTCAGACTGCATGTGTCCTATTGTTCCCTTACCCTTTACGGCCTTGAGCGCTTGATCTTCTTGCCTCAGCCCCCTCTAGTTCTGGGACTACAGGTGTGGACCAGTGTTTCTGAATTGTCTAGGGTTTTGGTCATGCATTTCCTCTATAAGGGGGCAGCTCATACACCCCAGACTTCCTGAGAAAGGCTTACTAATTACAGATAAGGAAGGAGGGACCGCCGTACACCCAACAGTCTATCTGTCTGGGGGAAAGGCACGAGAAGAGCACTCCCCTAAGGAAAAGCATCTGTGTTTATCTTCAGCACAGGCAGGACTAGAGGAGGGAGCACTTTGGTTGAAAGCCTGCCCATTAGATTGAGCTGTTGGTGACTGGGGAGACTGTCATCCTGTTCTGAGATGGGAGCGGGCAAACCTTTCACTTTGTCATAACAAAATATTGTGGATCCAAGGCTTAAAGAATAACCATTTCTTCTCATAATTCTGGAGGCTCAAATCCCAAGTCAAGGTGCTTTGTCTTTGTCAGAGTCAGATTCTTTGTCTTGTCAAGGGCCCTCTCTTGCTCTCAATTTGTATTAGAACTCACTATGTGCTAACATGGTAGTGAAAGGGACTGAGCCTTACTGTCTTTCCTTATCAGGGCACTAACGTCATCAAGAGGGCCGCACCCTCATGACCCAATCACCTCCCAAACACCTATCTCCAAATGTCATCACACTGGGGGTTGGGGACTGTGAACTTAGGGAATATCATTCAGTCTACCACAGATGGGAATGATTATAAAAGAGCAACAGTTTTAAAAGACAGGAACAGGAACTCCAGGGTTCTGGTCTGGGCATGGTAAATTTGAGGCGCTATCAGATACAAGCAGATATGTGAAGAATGTTTTTACGTGTAAGAGTTTAACATTCATTCAAGGGAATCAGATGGGCTGAAGATAGAAATAGATTTGAAACTCACCTTCCTGCAAATTGCAAAACAGGATCCATAATACCCATTGAACAGGGCTGCTGTAGGTTTCAAATAAGAAAACAAACCACTTGGTGATATATGTATGCATGTTAAGAGCAGAGAGCTAACTGTGAAGAGTCAAATGGCAGTGATAAGCATTTGGGGAAATGGTGAAGCCATTCTCCTTTGTCAGCCTTCCCCAGGTTGTGCCTTTTCCCACATCTTCTTCCCTGTGGATTCAACAGCATCCCTTTCTTCTCCACACCCCCACCGCAAGTGTCCTCATCTGTGTATCACTCTTCTGAAACTCGCCACATCACAACACAGAGCAGAGACTGATAGAAACTTAAGGTATTATCTATCAAATCCCAAAGGCCTCTGCATAAAAAGAGGCTGAATGGTCTTAGCATGAAGAGCAGGAGGAGAAAGAGGAGGTTGTGGAGCCGAAGGAGGAAGAAGAGGAAAGAGAGACGAAGGAGAAGAGGAAGATTAGGTATAGGAAAAAGAGGAAGAGGAGAAGGAAGAGAAAGGAGGAGGAAGAGGAAAAGAAGGAAGAAGAAAAGGAAAAAAGTATTTTCTCAATTAGCCAAACAAACAAACAAACAAACAAACAAACACATTTTTGCTCAATTTTAAGTGTTTCTTCCAGATTCTTCTTGAATCTTTCTCACATATCAATGGCAAAATTAAGACTTGATATATCCTGGGCACAGTGGCACACACCTTTAATCCCAGTGCTTGGAAGGTAGAAGCAGGCATATCTCAGAGTTCAAGGCCAGCCTGGTCTACTTACTGAGTTTCAAGGATAGCCAGAGCTACATAGCGAGACCCTGTTTCCATAAAACCAACCAACCAACCAACCAACCAACCAACCAACCAACCAACCAACC
>NW_026591086.1:7474535-7474689 GCF_907164565.1 Psammomys obesus
ACCAACCAACCAACCAACCAACCAACCAACCAACCAACCAACCAACCTACCAAAAAAAGACATAGCATACTTGAGTATTTGATTCACAGACATGTGTACGTGTGCAGACACATGTACACACACACACACACACACACACACACACACACACACA
>NW_026591086.1:7474699-7560246 GCF_907164565.1 Psammomys obesus
AAGAAAAACCACACATCGGATATCCTACACGTCAGATATTTACATTATGATCCATAAAAGCAGCAAAATCACAGTTACGAAGCAGTTATGATGGGGGGGGGTCACCACAACAAGAGAAACGGCATTAGAGGGTCACAGCATCAGGAAAGTTGAGAACCACCGCTCTAAGGGCCAGACACCTTAACCAGATTCAGGCTCTTCACATTTTTGCTTTCCATTTTTAGTACACGGGACTTCATTTTCGTATCCGTTCCCTCTTGGTCAGAGGCTGGCTGCTGCACATACAGCCTCCCATCCACATCCCAGGAAGAAGAGAGAATGGATAAAGGAATGAAAGACACCAAGGGTTTTCTCTCAGTAGCTTTGGGTTGTACTCAGGGAAAGACCTCCTCCCCAGACAATTTCGTCAGCATCTTGGCCACAGTGATGCCTTTACTTTAATGTAACAGGTCCTAGGGAACCTAATACTTTCGCTCCCATCCCTCTGGAACAGAGACAGGGAGGGAGAGGGATGGCTGACCCACGGTGTGATGGTTTGGATCTGAAATGGTTCCCATAGGCTCGTGTTTTCTGCATTTGCTCCTGGAGGGTAAACATGTCGTTTTAGGAGGCTGTGGAATCTTTAGTGAGCAGGGCTTGGCTGGCACGGGCAGTCGATAAGGGGATCACCTTTGAAGGGTAGAGTCTGGCCCTTGGTCTCAGCCCCTTATATCGGTCTCCCGTGAGGAGGCCCCTGCTGCCATGAATTTCACCTGCCTTGATGGTGAATTTTTTCACCTTGCCCCTGAAGCCATGAGCCAAATGGGATCTAATCCCATCCGTTGTTCCTGTCAAGGATTTATTTGGTCAGGCAGATATAAAAATAACCAACACACAGCGTCTCTCCTCAACACGCCAAAGTGTGATGGTTACTATGCCTTACCAACTTGACGGGATTTAAAATCACTATGGGAACCCAGTGCATGGCATATCCGTGAGAGCGTCTCCAGAGAGGTTTAGTCGTGAAGGAGACCTACCTTGAATGCGGGCGGCACCATCCCCACGGGCTGGGGTCCTGGACAGAATTAAAAAGGAGAAAATGAACTGAGCAGTGGGCATTCAGCACTCTCTACTTCCACCTCACACCCCTGCCCACTGGGTCTTCCCCACCTTGTTGGACTATGTCCCCTCAGACTGTGAGCTACGTACGATAGACCTACTAAGTTGCTTGCTGTTGGGTCGCAACCACAAGAGAAAGAATTAGCCCACAAAGCATTCCGGGAGTCCCAGATCCTGGGCGGAGTCTCCTCCGTTCACCCGGCCCCGGCTATTCTTTCCACAGCCCTACGCAAAGAAAGGGTAGCTGGACTGGAAGCCAGGCCTGGTACAAAAGGCCCTGGGCTTCAGGGCGGTACCCAGCTGGTATCCTGTTAGGCTCGCCCTCCCAGTGAGGATCAGCTGCTCAGCGCAGCCTCCCAGGAAGGAGGTTCTTAACTAGATTTCCCATGCAGAACTTTGTGGGGGCGGCTCAATCCTCTACCCACTGCAGGCTAAATTTGTGTTCCACCCATCAGAATCACGAGCAGTGGGAGCCCGGGGCGATTGTGTTTGTACTTCAGCTGTTCCATGGGTGCCCAAGTCCTTTCACAAGGACCACAGCTGAGCCCACGGAAGGCTCTCTTCCTTGTGAAGAAGACACAAGGGTTCCAGCCGGGGCTAAGTGCACTAACCAGGAGGAAAGGAATCCATGTGGTTACGATGGGCAGACTTGGGAAGGACTTTGAGGGAACCACACTTTTTGGGCTGTGGGTCTTGTCCCTTTCTCTATAACTCAGATTCCAACTCAGTGCCAGTACCCGGGTGTTTATAAATCCAAACCTCTGCCAGGGAAGTGGGGCCTAGCCCTCATGCTCTGAAAATCACCACTGGTGATGCTCAGACACAAGCAGGGGTAAGCATCATCATCTTGGAGAAAGGGGCTCTTCAGGGGCTGGGGAGATGGCTCAGTAGGCCAAGTATCTGTTCAGCAAACACGAGGACCCGAATTTGCATCCCTGGCACCACTTAAATAGCCAGTGGTGGAACACATTGGATAATCGAGGTAGAAACAGGATCCCTAGAGCTCAAGAGCCAATTGGTGAGATCTAGGATCAAGGCAGGACCTTGTTTCAGAAAATAAAGTAGACAGTGATAAAGGGTTGATAAAGTGGACAGTGATTCATCATTGACCTCTGGATTCCATACCTGTGTGTACAGGTAAATACACATACTTGCACTCATGTGAGCACATACATACTAGACTATGAACCTGAACCTAGCCCTGCCAGCCCAGATTCCATTGAAGAAATGCTATAGGCAACAAGCCACAACCATAGTTGTGTTGGAAAATGGGACACACTCCCCATGTCCCTATAAGTCTCTAGATGGGCTTTATAGACCCCTGGCATAACAAGAGTCAAGGGCCCTGCTCAAAAATGGATCTGGTGCGGGGGAGGGTGCTGGAGAGATGGCTCAGCTCTTCCAAAGGTCCTGAGTTCAATTCCCAACAACTACATGGTGGCTCACAACCATCTATGGCATACAGGTGTACATGCAGTCAGAGCACTCATATATATAAATAAATAATAAATAAACAAATAGATAAATAAAAGACAAAATGGATCTGAGGCTTGTTTTACTTGAGAGTAGCGAGATAGGCAGACAGAAATGAGTGTGATAAAGGAGGAAGTTTTCATCTCTAGACACGAAGTTCCGTATACCACAAAGAGAGCCCGGTGACAGACCACGAGGCAGGGGAAACAAGGGGAAGAGTATTGAATCCTAGTCTACTTGCTGTTGCTGTAACTAAACACCACAATCTCAGGAGCTCTGGGGAGTGGAGATCCGTTTGCCTCGTGGTTCTAAAGTCTGAGAGCATGGTAAGAGCTTCACACCACGACACTGGTTAAATAGATGCGCTGATGACATCACAGCGGCCCCTGCCCTCATTACCTCACCCAACCCTCCTTATCTCACAGGCCCCACTTCCAAACTCCATTAAGTTTCCACCACACAAACTTGGAGAGAGCCCTCCCCCCATTACAGTTTTTCCAGACAGGGGAGGGCAAGACAGGCGTGCAGATAGGGTTAAGACTGACCGGCTTGAACAGTTCTGGTGGATGCTGGTCCCCTCAACCCCTCCTCCATGCTTGTAACAATTTGTCTAAGTAAACCTGACATGAACCCTAGACACAACCTGGGAAGAGGGCATCTCACTGTGGAATTGCCTCCATCAGATTGGCCTTGGAGCTTGTGTGTGTGGGGAGGTGGTATTTCCTTATCTGCTAACTGATGAAAGAGAGCCCAGCTCACTGTAGGTAGACCTGGGCCTTATAAGAGAGGTAGCTGAGCAAGCCAGTAAGCAGTGTTCCTCCATGCTTTTCTGCTTTAAGCTACTTCCTTGAGTCTCTGCCTTGGCTCTCCTCGGTGATCTCCACTGTAACCACTGCATAAACCCTTTCCTCCCCAAGTCAATTTTATCACAGGCATCAAATATGAACCAGAATAATGATGCTATGGAGAGAGTGGCTCAGCCTTAGAAGGGAGGTGGTTGAGGTTGTGAGCCTCAGCGAGGTCAGTTTGTCTTTGAAGAATGTGCTCTGTTTGAGAAATGGCCAGTTCTAGCTGAAACTGTCCCTCCAGGTCAACAAGACGTCAAAGCACCAGAAAATAAGACATGATTAAAATAGGCATCTTCTTTCCAGTATTTCTAGGAACTCATGACTGTTCTACTGGCTACTGAAGCCTGGTCATAGGCTGTCCTAGGATTATTATTATTTTTTCATCCCGTCTCTCTTTCTGGGGAAGAAGACTCTGTATAAATGGTCAGGTGGAAGGGAGGAGGCCTTGGAGACTCTCGTGTTGGTATTCATATTGGGATAGCACCACACTCAGCCTGGACGGGCCTCTGTGTTAGTCAGCCTGGGCCATGTATTATTATTTTGTGACCAAAAATACCTGGCAGAAGTGACCCAAGGGAGGAAAGGTTTCTTTTGTCTCACAGTTTCAGTCCACTGTGTTAGGGAAGGCAGGGCAGGGAGGCTCCCTGCATGGTGGTGGCAGCATGTGGCAGAGGCTCTTTGCATTTTAGAAGATCAATAAGCAGACATTAAGTCAGGGCCAGGGTGGCAGATAACCTTCAAAGTCACACTGCTCGGCTGCCCAGGCCCCACTTCTCACATTCTACAGAGCATCCGAAAATATTTCCTCAAGCTAGACTCTAAGTGCTCTACACAGGCCTCTGTAGCAATTAATCCATCAGCTGGGCAGCTCACACAAGAAACATATTCTCACAGATCTTTAGGCTAGAAGTCCAAGTTCAATTCACATGCAGATTCGGTACCTGGAAACAGCCCACTTCTTGATTTGTAGGCAAGATAGATGGCAGAGGTTGAAGAATAAGTGTGTCTTATGTGTCTTTTATAATGGCAATATTCTCCCCATCAGGACTCTGTCCTTGTCAGCCAACCACCTCCTCAAAGTTCTCACATCCAGTACCCATCTATTGGGGATTAGGGCTTCCAAGTATGAAGTCATCTTGATTCGTCCAACCACACCGCAAGCAAGGCCTATATCTCAGCTTACGCTGTGGAGAAGTCAAGGAAGGAACTTCAAACAGCTGGTCACATCACATTCACAGGAAAGAGCCAAGGGAAATGGATGTCATCGTGCTCGCTTGTTTACTCGCTTGCTTGTGTTCTTCTTGATTTCTCTTCCCTTACACAATCCAGGATCTCCTGCCTAGGTAACAGTGCTAGGTCTTCCCATGCCAATCAACTTAATACAATCAACCCACAGACATACTCACAGACCAACCGAATGCAGGCAGCCCCTCGTTTAGAGTCTCTTCCGGGGTGATTCTAGGTTGTGTCAAGTTTAGCACAGCTAACCATGCCACCATCCTAGACAGAAATCCTCCAGGCATCTCCGCCAAGGGGCGCGCAACTGTTCACGTCAGCATCACCAGCGCTAAACAAAACCACCCAAGCGTCCCTTAACCAGATAAGCAAAATGTCTCCACATGCAGTAAGATGCTCTTCAGCGGGGGGTGGGGGGGTGGGGAGGAAATAATTGACACATATGGATATGTGGTGCCATGTGGAAGAACTTCCAAGAACGATGCCAAGGAAGAGAAGCTACGCACACAAGAGCACACATGACACGCTTCCGTTCATATGGAATGCTCGGGAAAGGTGAAAGAAGATTGGGAACGCAGAAAACAATCTGGGGAAGGAAATGGGAATGCCTGTCAGTGGGCACAAGGTCATCTGGGAGAAGAAAATGTTCACAGTGTGGCTTATGGGATGGGTCTACAAACGTTGTTCAATGACAAGAAAAATTGCTGAATTATATATTGAAAGGAGTGGGCTTGTGATAGGTCAGTTATACCCAGGTAGCCACGTGATGGGGATGTGGCTTGGTGAACAGAGGGTTTGCCTAGCATGCATGATGCCCCAGGTCCAACCTCCAGCAGGGCTGGTCATCCGCTCCAGTAATCTTAGCTCTCAGGAAGCAGAGGCAAGAGGATCAGAAGTTCAAAGTCAGCTTCGGCTCTGTAGGAAGAGAGGCGACATGAGACCCTGCCTCAAAATAAGAAAAACAACCAACCAAACAGTAACAACACAACCCATATCTGGCCAAGTTCAGGCTTAATTATGCTTCTAAGTCCTCAGTGTGACCCTGGAGTTCTGGGCTCCATCACCTGGATCCCCAGCACCCTGTGTGTTCTCTGCTCTGTAACGAGGTTTGACGCTCAAATTTTGTTTTTTGTTTTTTTTTAATTTTTAAATTTTTATTTATTTTTTTATTAATTACAGTTTATTCACTTTGTATCCCAGCTGTAGCCCCCTCTCTCTTCTCCTCCCATGCCCCTCCCCCACTCCAATGATAGGGGAGGTCCTCCTCCCCTTCCATCTGACCCTAGCCTATGAAGTCTCATCAGGACTGGCTGCATTGTGTAATTTTTTTTATTTTAATTTTAATTTTTTAAATTTTTATTAATTATTTGACTCATATTTTATCATTAAAAAAAAGAAGTACACATCCCCTAACCTCTCTACCACTAGGGCATCCTTTAACTATTCTTCTTAGCACGAGTGAGGAAGAGCCTGCAGACTGGCCTCTCTCCATGTCTTCCACTTTGTTATAGTCTAAGTCTAGTTTTACCAGGTAGTATGTCCACAACAGCTCAAAAGGCCGAATGACAGAATAACAATAGAAGCCTCTTTGCCAGCTCCATCCCATCTTCTCCAACACTGCCATCATCCACAGCCTTTGTTAATTATTTCAAACATGTTGCTGTAGTTTGTGAATGAGAAAAGTCCCCCATAGTCTTAGACATTTGAACCCCAGTTGGTGGCACTACTGGGGGAGATTCAGGTGGTAAAGCCTCGATGGAGGCAGCAAGTCACCGGGACAGACTTTTGAGTTCTGTTTGCTGCCCCTGCTACCATGTCTGATGGCTGTTGCTGACTCCACACCATGATGGACTCTCTTCCCTCTGGAACCATAAGCCCAAATAAACTCCCCCTTCAATAAGCTTCCTTGGTCATGGTGCTTTATCATAGCAATAGAAAAGTCACTAATGCAGTTTGTTTATGCAAATGCAAGCACATTTGAAGAAATGGTTTATCTTCTAGCACAAAAGTAAGACACTAGATGGACTGTCCCTCATCTTGCTTGTTCTGCTTCATCCATCCTGGGGAGCTTTCCAAAGCACACATGTAAGAAAGCAGGCTGAGCAAATATGTGGCACAAATCAGGTAGCAGCACCTCACCATGACCTCTGCATCAGCTCCAGCCTCCAAGCTCCTGCCCTGCTTGAGTTCCTGTCCTCCAGCAGGACCAACAATCATGCCTTTGATGATGCTATAGGGAACTGTGAGTGAAATAAACCTTTCCTGCCTGTGGTCACGGCGTTTCATCACAGAAACAGTAACCCTAACCAAGGCATGTGTCTTAGTTCAGAAGGCAGCCAGAAAGCAACTGGGGTCTAACCAGGACCTCATGAGAATCACATTAATCCCTCCAACGTGATTAATAGCCCTTACTTCTATTGGCCCAAGAACCTCAGTACCATCACAGTGAGGGCCAAGGTGGAAACCTATAAGGTCTTGGGCAATGACTCATACTCAAACAACAGTTGTCATCTGGAACCCCTAGCAGATGACCAGCCTGGAGAGGGCCATGCAATACGGTCTCACCCAGAAAGGCTCTTAGAGCACTAAGCAGAGAGCATAGGAGAGCTGCCGTAGGGACAGGGATAAGGATGGAAGGGAAACCCGATACAGTCAAGAATGTTCCTGGGTGCCTATTTGAAGAAGAGGGTGCCTGTTTGAAAACAGGAAAGATTCTCCACCTTTGTACAGTGGCTTTATTTTCTTGTAAGTCTAAATCTTTTATCGTAAACACAAAAGCATGTTTGTTTGTTTTTGTTTGTTTGGCTCAGAAACTCTAGAAAATATAGAAAAAAAAATAAAAAGGAAAAGATTCTGACTTATCCCACCCTTAAGAGGGCTGTCAGTCACATACATTTACACTTCCTGTTTTTCTAGGTTTTTTTTTTGTTGTTGTTGTTGTTGTTTGTTTGTTTGTTTTTTCGTGAATCGTGGTGGTGTTTGAACGGCCACCCATTATCTCACGTGTTGTAACGCCTGGTACCCAGCTGGTGGCGCTGTTTTGGAAGACCGTGAAACCTTGAGGAAGTGGTGCCGCGCTGGAGGAAGAGGGTCACCTTGAGGGTTCAAAGGCTGACCTCAGTTTCCGGTGGCTCTGTGGCCTCTGGTGGTGGATGCCGAGTGACCGGCTTGCCTCCTGCTACTACTTGCTGTGATGGATGGACTAACTCCCCTTAAATTCTAATCCCAAATAAGCCCTTCCCCCCCTTGAGTCTTTTATAAGGCATTTGTCACAGTGGGTAACTGTGGGACTAGCTGGGAATACAGAGGGCAACCAGAGAGAGGGTGTGTGCATCTGTGACGGATGCTCTGTGCCTGTCTTCCTTTTTACGAGGACAATGAACTTGTAGGGTTCATTAGGTTTTCTAACGTATCCTTTGGTTTTACATATTTTAAAACTCTGGAGAAATATTAAAAACATACATTTTTTTTTAGACAAAGATGGGATTTGATTTTATATTTTTGCTTGCATCTCATTGTTAGTGAAATTCAACCAATTGTTCCTGCATGTATCGATCACTTGGGTTTCTTATTTTTAAAACTGACTTTTAGTTTTAGTATTGTCTCTTCTCCTGGATTACTAATCCTTTTCTTTCTCTCTTTTTTTCTTTCCTTTGGTTTTTCAGGATGGGGTTTCTCTGTGTAGTCCTGGCTGTCCTGGAACTCTCGAGGTAGACCAGGCTGGCCTTGAACTCACAAAGATCCACCTGCCTCTGCCTCCCGAGTGCTGAGATCGAAGGCGTGCACCGCCATGCTCGCTACTTGTCCTTTTCTTATTGATTCAAAAGAGCACTTTATATATTGAGAATATTGTCTTTTTTTTCATAAATTTTCTATCTCCCCTCAATTTGTTGTCTTTGATTTTAATTTTACATTTTCTTGCCATATAAAAGACTTTAAAATATATCCAGTCAGATTATATCAATCTTTTCTTTCATGCCATTTACTGTTAACAGTTTGGTATGTATTTCTCCAGACATTTTCTGTGCATATGGAGATATATCTATAAATATATATATATAGCTAGATATATAAAGTTTTTCTGCACATTTAAGATGTCATACACACTGCTCTTCAACTTGCTTATTTCACATTAGTAATATAAAGATCTCACTCTGGTAGTGTGTTCCGATCCATGAATTCAACGTTCTGTTATTAAACCAGCTTTCAGGGGTAGTCTTTTTCACTTTCATATCTACATATGTCAGTTTTCTGATGTCTGAAAGAAATAGAGACCTCAATTTATCTGCCCAATGTAATGAGCCAGTTAACCTTGTGCTGTCTAATTTTAGCTGTTAACACAACACGGAACCACCCAAGAAGAGTTTCGGTGAGGAACTGTTGGTCTGTGGGCATGTCTGCGGGGGATTGTCTTGACTGATGACTGAGTTGGAAGGATCGTTTCTGAATGTGGGTGACACCATCCCATGGTCTGGCCCTTCACTGTGTAAGACAGTGGCGCGCTATCTTAGCAGAAGCAGCAAGCGAGGGTAGCTGTGTCCTCGCCTATGTCCTCTCTACGCTCTTGACTATTGATGCCACATGCCCAGCAGCTTGAATTCCTTAGCCCTGACTTCCCCAAAACAATGGCCTGTAACCTGGAAGCCAAATAAATCCCTTCATCCTTTATGCTGCTTTTGTTTGGGGAGTTTTATCAAAGCAAACAGAAATGGAGCTGTGACATCACCATAGTATGCATATAAATATAAATTATATATATATAAATTTTAAATTTGTTTTTTTCTTCTTAAGACAAGGTCTTGCTATGTAGCCTTGGCTGGAACTCAATATATAGACAAAGCTGGCCTTGAACCCATAGAAATCTGCTTTCTTCTGACTCTAGAGTGCTGGGATTGATGGTGTGTGTGTGCCACCACCCCTGACTCCCCATGGAATTAATAAAAATATCCCACCCTTACCATTATGACTTGACCACAACTCTGTCATATCTTAAATATCACATATTAAATAAAATATCACTATTATATGTTAAATATATATACATTGAAACTTGAGTTCCTCCCTAGATTCTCTATTGTGTTTCTTGTACCTGTCTTGCAGTACCATGTTGTTCTAACTATTTTAGCTTTGTAATATATTTGTATGTCTCAAAGTCAATACCATCCCCTTTTCATCTTTTTCAGTGCTGCCTTTCACAATTTTTTCTTTTAATTTCTTGTTTCTTAAATGTGATTATAAGCCTTAAAATCATGTATGAAGTTTGCAAAATATTTACTTAAGATTTTAGTTAGAATTATGGCTATATTAATGAATTAATTAAAGCTTTTTTGAAGTTTTGAAAAACACTTATTTCAGTTTAAAAGCAGAATGTGTCTCTCCATCTAGTCAAATTTGTGTTGTTTTTAAATAAGTCATACATTTTTTATCATGGTTATTCCAAGATAGTTTAGATTGTTATTACAGCTGTAAATGGGGCTTAATTGGATTTAAAAGTACATTTCATAACTATTATTAGTATGCAGAAAAGCAACAGCTCTGTGTGTTTTAGTATCAGTTCACTTTTTATTGATTTAGTTATTTTCAAGGTTTCTGAAAAGGGATTCTCATGTAGACTATCATTTCATTTGGGAAGAAAAGGGAAAAGTGGAAAGTTAGTGGCTTTATTTCTTCTTTTGCTGTAGTTGTGTCTTTTGTTTGTTTGTTTGTTTGTTTTCCCTTATTGCTCAGCTAGAAACAGTTCTGGGAGGCACCAAACACACGGGCTCCTCCTTCCAGACCTCCACCAGGATCAGACACATACCCTGGTCCTCTTACCTTTCAACCTTTCTTCCCGAGTCCTTGGAGACTTGTATGACTTTGTCCTCAAATTCTCAGATTTAGTCTTCTCCAGTGCCTGGATGTGTGGCTCATTGTTCCTTTTAGATTTTTAACACTCAGCAATCAGTGGGGTGTTTTTTTTTTTTTTTAATCTCTGTCTTGTCTTTAGAAAATAAAGAGTAGTCCCAATGCCACTTCCATGGTCACTGTGGACTCACATCTCCCCAGTGCCACTCTGCCCCATTTCCATCCTCTCAGGGTCCACGGCTCTGTGGCTCCCTGACTTTAGACTAACTCCCTTCTGCTGTCTTATCTCCACACTACTTTGAGTTCCTGGGTTCTTCCTTTTATTCTCCACGAGTTATCCCTGGATGGGCTTTGCCACCCCCAGACACATGCCAGCCTTCCAAATCTTGGGAAATGCATGAGAACGCATTGTACTTTCCAACACCTCGATTATCTGCTCATTGTCTTCCAGCTCAGCTTGACACAATCTGCCCAGGACAGAATTATGGACTCACTCTGGACTTGTCTCTCACTTTCCAAGCAGCCCCTTGTCTTCACACACAGTATTTGCTTTGCCTAGAAAGAGATTTCTCTCATCTTGCACCTGCTTATCCTTCAAGATCAAACTCAAACATGTATTTCTAACAGAACAATTCAGACTGCCCTCCTCGACATTCCCTCAGAGCTTCATAAATGCTTCTCTACTGGAATTCTTGGAACATTGTGGAGCAGTTATGTCTGTGTCGAGATCAAGAGAACGGTCAAGATGCCTGTGCCTCTCTCCCAACCTTACTTTTTCCAGTAGGTCACTAGCCTAAGCCTCCACCTGAGTTAAGCCTAATTACTGCAATTAATTAGCTTGCCACTGTAGAATATAATCCTATTGGACATTAGAAGAAGGAGAAAAAAGGAAACAGGACAGGAACCTATCACAGAGGGCCTCTGAAAGACTCTACCCTGCAGGGTATCATAGCAGATGCTGAGGCTCATAGCCAAACTTTGGACAGAGTGCAGGGAATCTTATAAAAAAAGGGGAGATAGTAAGACCTGGAGAGGTCAGGAGCCTCCACAAGGAGAGCAACAGAATCAAAATATCTGACACAGGGATCTTTTCTGAGACTGATATTCCAACCAAGGACCATTCATGGAGATAACCTAGAACCCCTGCTCAGATGTAGCCCATGGCAGCTCAGTATCCAAGTGAGTTCCCTAGTAATGGGAACAGGGACTGTCTCTGACATGAATTCAGTGGCTGGCTCTTTGACCACAACCCCCTGAGCGGGGAGCAGCCTTGCCAGGCCACAGAGGAGGACAATACAGCCAGTCCTGATGAGACCTGATGGGTCAGAATGAAGGGGAGGAGGACCTCCCCTATCAGTGGACTTGGGGAGGGGCTTGGGAGGAGATGAGGGAGGGATGGGGGCATTGGAAGGACAGGAGGGAGGGGGCTATAGCTGGGATACAAAGTGAATAAACTGTAATTAATATAAAAAATTAAAAAAAGATTATAGTCCTATATTTCTCCCTATCCCCAAATTACCCATAATTCCTTCCTCCTAATAACCTTGCCTCTAAATCACAAAAAGCCATAAGCAATGAGAAGATACAGCCAGGGTTTCTTACTGTTGCATCTTCCATTTCTTCATTTGTCCCTGATCTTAACAAACACCCAGTTTCTGGATTCTTCTGGATCCTGTCTTACTAGAGACATGGTTTTCATGATCATCCCCCTTCTCTCTGCCATCTGTACCCTCTTTTCTACTAGATGATCCCAACTGGTTTGCAAGCATTCCTGTGTATCATTCATCAAAAAAGAAAAAAAAAAAAAAAGATCCCTTGACTCTCTCTTTCCTAGTGGAAGCCACCCCATGTCTCAACCATTCTCCACATCATCTTTTTTTTTTTTAAAGTTATTATAATTTATCCGAGCTGTAGCCTCCTCCCTCCTCCCCTCCCAATCCCACCCTCTCTCCCCCTTCTCTTACCATGCCACTCCTCTAGTCCAATGATAGGGGAGGTCCTCCTCCCCTTCCCTCTGACCCTAGCCTATCAGGTCTCATCAGGACTGGCTGCATTGTCCTCCTCTGTGGCCTGGTAAGGCTGCCCCTCCCCTGCCAACCCTCAAGGGGAGGTGATCAAAGAGCCAGCCACTGAGTTCATGGCAGAGACAGTCCCTGTTCCCCTTACTAGAGAACCCACTTGGATAATGAGCTGCCATGGGCTACATCTTAACAGGGATTCTAGGTTGTCTCCATGCATAGTCCTTGGTTGGGTCTCAAGGTTGAATGGGCCGTCTTGCCAATGTTCAAACGGTACCATTGAGACTACAAAGGGTCAACCACAGTTCTCTATGTGCAGCATCACAGCACATCAACAGCACAGACCTGGACAGGACAAGGTGGTCCCAGTAAGGTGGGTCGACATTTTGACTTTATGTTACCAGCTCTTTGGACTGCCTGATTTTGATGTTGTCAGAAAAGATCCCTGGGCCCAGATTTGTTGGTTCTGTTGTTCTCCTTGTGAGGCTCCTGTCCCCTCCAGGTCTTTCTCTCTCCCCCTTCTTTCATAAGATTCCCTGTGCTCTGCTCAAAGTTTGGCTATGAGTCTCAGCTTTGATACCCTGCTGGGTAGAGTCTTTCAGAGGCCCTCTGTCGTAGGCTCCTGTCCTTTTCCATCTTTAACAGCATCTTCAATTCCTTATGACCCATGTCTTCTCAGCCATTCCTGCTCCTTCTAACTCCACCCAGACAGGTCTTACCATCACCTGCTCTCCAGGTCTCACCTCCCTGGCCTCCCTCTATTTCCTTTGCCAGATTTTGCCCTCAGTGTTTATATGGTCCAGAGCTCAGTCATCAGCCCTCTTTTCTTCTGTGTCAACTCTTTCATTATGTTATGTGCTTACAGACTCCATGTCTGTGGCTCACAAATGAACATACACTTCTTTTACTGTGATTAACCTTGACCTCCAGATTCTGAGATGTAGATTTAGGTTGTGTTCTATCCCACCTTTCAAACATATCAGTTCTGAAACAGAAAGCCAAACATTCTCCCCTCCTAATCTCTGTGTGTTCGTTGGCCCAGTTGCCGGCCAAGCATGGTGGCCCACACCTGTAATCCCAACACTCAGTGACAAGAGCAAGAGGACTGTGAGTTCAAAGCCAGCTTGGGCTACCCAGCATGACCCTGTCTCAAGGACAGAACAAAACCAACAAATTGCCCAGGTTCTTAAGCCAAAAATGAGAAGTCACTCCCAATTTTCTTTCTCCCACCCCCTGCTCTCTGTTCTACTATCCATTCCATTAGCCAGTCCTGTGGAGTCTACCTGAAAATGCTTCTCTAAGCCACCTACTGGTTTCTGGTTCCATCTCTACTATTGTCATTCAAGATTCTATCATCCTTTCCCAGCTTCTTGCTGCCTCTTTTCTCTCCCGCTTCACCTTCTTTGCCTGGCTGCTCAACTGACCTCCCAAAAAACATAAAACAAGGCATAATGCTGTCCTGAGTGATCCTGCTGTACTTAGAGTCAAATTTCACTCCTCACCCAGGCCTAGAAAATCTTCTGCATCTCCCCACTGCCACCTTCCACTCATCATGTCCACTCTTCCCTTTGTCTGCCCTTGGTCAGGCCACAAGAGCTCTTTTCAACAAATCCACCAGGAAAAGCCTTAGCATTCTCTCTCTCTCTCTCTCTCTCTCTCTCTCTCTCTCTCTCTCTCCCTCTCCCTCTCTCTCCCTCTCCCTCCTTCTGTCCTTTCCTCTCTCTCCCTCCCTCCCTTCCTCCTCCCCTCCCTTCTTCCCCTCCCCCACTTCTGCCTACGCCTCCTCAGCTCACCCTGCTGCACTCTCAAGCAAGCACAGGTCGCAACTGAGTGTGTCCCTTCCTATGGATTCATTCTTATCACCCATATCTTAAGACAAGTTTCCTGGGCATGTGGATGTTAGTATGTTGTGTTCTAATGCCCAGAGTAGTTTCCAGGACACAGGTGTTCAGCTACTGATTGTTGGAAGCTCCCCAGTGGCTCTGACACCAAGCAAGCTCTCACCAGCTTGTTGGGTGAGCAGTATCTGAAAGTGTACTGGAAGCTCCTGGAGGGCTGACACCGTGCTATAGGTTTTCCTGTTTCCTTCCAAGTACCTAACATAATGGCATGAACTCAAAACCCCACCACCAGGTTCTTAGGAAAATCTTGTTGGCTTTATTTCTTCATCAAGGCCAAGAGTCCTATAAACTAGCTCACAGACTTCATCTTTCTTTTTCTTTGTTCTTTTCTTTTTTTTTTCTTTCTTTCTTTCTTTTTTTTTTTTTGAGACAGGGTTTCTGTGTAGCCTTGGCTGTCCTGGACTCGCTTTGTAGACCAGGCTGGCCTCAAACTCACAGAGATCCACCTGCCTCTGCCTCCCTGAGTGCTGGGATCACAGGCATGCGCCACCGTGCCTGGCTAGACTGGATCCTTCTGAGAATAAGCATGCAACACGAGGAAAATAACAAAGCAAGTCGGATGGAGTAGGCACTGGCTGCCTCCTCAGCTGGAAAGGGGCAGTTAAATCTTCTCCTAATAGATATTCTCCTCTTGAACGCCAGCCACGGTGTCACATCACTTCTTGATGCATGTGTTACAGGATAAAACGTACGTGCTGGTGATGGTGGATCCGGATGCGCCCAGCAGGAACGAGCCCATCATGAAATACTGGAGACACTGGGTGGTGTCCGACATCATAGTAAGGAGACAAAGGGGTGTTTTCAACTCAAACTTGACAAGAATTGTTTGGAATTGTAGCTGGGACGTCATCGTACTGTTTTCATTCCGTAGAGTTAGTATTCATTCAGGAGAGTTAGAGAGGAGGGTGATGGGGGCCTTCTGGGTCAGAGTCGCCAAGTGTCTGAGAATTTAAAACAACACATCTAAACATGAACTGTGGTGGGCTGGAGAAGAGCAGTGGAAAACTCCGATTCTGCGCACTTGCTGTTCTTTATGATAGAGGTCTCCTCTTCGATGCTGATTGCAAGGCATCGGTGACCGAGGAACTGACCCGCAGAACTTATGGAAGTCCGCAAGCACATCACTGTGGATTTGGTGGGGTGGTCCCTAGTTCTGTTGGAAGGAGTGAAGAGCATTTGATGGGCCTTCCCACTGCTGTATGAGGGGCGCAGTAGATGCAGGGCGAGTTCCCTCTTTATACAGAAATAAGCAGCTGCCTGTAAGTTTGTTTCATGATGGCTGGGGAGAAGCCTAGCCTGCCCTTTTCAGAGTATGCCCAAAGATCACACTGTATCAACACATGAGCATTCGATCTTCAGGCTTGAACTGATTTGATTTCATGTCCCATCAAGTGGCCTTTCAAAGATATTGCTATCCTAATAGACAGTACAGTCAACTTTCAATGTCCCCAGGAACAGCCCCCCCCCCCCCCCGGGAGTCTCTTACATAAAAGTGTTTGAATCAAGCCTATAAATGTCTTCTCACATACTCTAAATCAGGTCTAGATGATTATCACACCCAATATAGTGTAAATGCTACATAAATAGCTTGTTGTACTGTATTGTTTAGGGAATTGGTGACAGGGAGAAAAATGCCCACCCATGCTCACAAACATAATTTTCTCTCTACATATATCTTTTTCAATCTGCTTTTGGTTGACTCTGAGGACATGAAACCCACAGATACCAGAGGCCCAACTGTATACATTGCACATTTGTTTCCAAATCCTGTTCAATCATGATATCTGGTATTCATGAGCAGCCTGGCAGTATACTTTGGAGAAATCCACACCAGCCCATAGCCTTCAGGATCAGTGCCCAGACAACCTACAAGTAGCGTTTGCAAAGAATGTACAAAGCCCTCTGCCCTACAAGATTAATAGAAACTAACAAAGTGAAGCTTGAATGTGCTGTGACTTAAGAGATGGTTCCAGACCAGGCATTCCCTGTTTCTCTGCCAGGTGTGGCCCACACTCTTTGACACTCTATGGCCACTCTGACAAAGGCTAGTGAAGAGCAAAGGCTAGTGTCTTGACTGCTAGAGCCATGGGCAGAAGAAAGAACATCAGTTTAACAAGGGAGGACTCACATACCAGAGTGGGCAGGGAAGGGAGAGTTACCCTCGGCAATGAACCATGTCCCAGCACCAGGATACTTTGTGGAAATCAGGGGGATAGCCTTTTCAGGAGCTGCCCAGCTATTGCCCTGATGAGGCTTCTTGACCCTCAGTGGAGCCAGATTCCTGGTTACCAGCGCTTCTCCTCGAGCATACTGTGGGAGAATTTGGCAGTTAACTAAGAGAGAGGGCTGAGGGAGGGTCCTGGTGTGTGGCAGGGATGAGCTGGGATTCCCGTCAGATTGGTCTCCATCTAGAGCATTATTGTTTTCCAGACTTGGGTAAAGTTCTTGGGATAGAACTTTCTTGGGATAGAAGTTCAAGAAAGGATTTTCACCAGAAGGTCACACTTAAAGCCTCCCTCCAAACACACACACACACACACACACACACACACACACACAGGCACGCATGCACACATACATACACAACTCCCTGTGAGAGGGTTCCAGTTGGGATTCTCAGGCCAGAGGGAAAAGCTACGTGGGCAGAATGGTTTCCCAGCTGAGGAGCCCTGAGACTGTGACATAGCTTCCACTGATGTCTGACACTCCCTTTCCACCCACTCCCATCACCCTGATACTTACTCGGGACATATTTCTCACACCAGCTCTGTGCTGTGAACAAGGATTTAGCCCCAGAAGGCTTGCTCAGAGAAACAGCAGGTGGCAGGTGACATGTGGCAGCTGTCAGGCAAGGCTGTTAAGCCACAGAGCTTAAGCAAAGCCACCTGCCAGGGCATGGCCCTCACTTCCCCTTTGCCCAGTGGAAGCTCAGGTTTCCATCACATCGCCACCCACTTTCCCTCCTCTGGGTGCCCGGCAGGAAGCTGTGGATTTCCCTCATGGAGTCACTTGGCCTTGCCACCTGCCTTCATGTTCTGATAGCCAGAAAGGTGGCATCAGCCAAGTGGGTTCACGTCTTAGGTCCCGGAGCTCTGTCAAAGGCAGAAGGGTAGAGGGTGGGGTTCTGGCCAAGCCTAAGAGCCAGTTCTCTAACTTAAAGTTCACACGGAAGGGTAGGCTGATACCTTGGAAGAACATAAATTCTCGGGTCCACCTCACCATAGAACTTATGATCTCCACAAACTTGGGGTATGGTGGGGCCTGTTACCTGGCAACTGAAAGTCTAAGGGGACAGAGACAGCCTGGTCACTGTCCTGATGAAGCTGAAGTTTCTTGGAGCAATAACTAAGCCAGCCTCTGTGGTGCCACGCAATTCCCCAGCTGTGCTGTGGAAGAGCTTTGCAGACATACAGATGACATGGTCTCCACCTTGACCAAGCAGTTCAGAGGAACTCACAGGTCGGGGAAGACAGCAGTGCTCAGGGCTGGGATGGTTGACTGACATCATCTATTTCTAGGGCTGTGTTCAGGTAAAGGCACTTTGGAAACTGTTGAAACCTCAGTTGTTTTGAGAGCTAGCACTGACCCATTAAGGGATGGGGAAGCAGGGCCTGAGGAGGTTCAGCAACGTCCTCTGCAGACTGCAGCTGCAGACTCTAAATCAGTCATACCTTGCTATACCGCTGTGGCGGTCCCACCATCTCCATCAGCTTCCTTGTGTCCCAGCAACCATCATACTCCCTCTGTAAGATGAAAATCGTCTCCGTGCCACGTTTCCATGATTCCAGCTCCCTCCTGGGTGAATAGAGGCTTGCAGGGCACACTGCCCAGGGAAGGCTACCTCAGCATATAAAGCACACTGGCCTGTATTGTAGACCCCATAAAACTACACCCCACACGCAACCAACACCTACCCAACTGCACCCAAACACACTGATCAGTAAGGCATGCGGTAAGGTCACTGCAAACAGAGCAACAGTGTGGCTCTGTGATTAACGGACAAAGAAAGAAACTTTGAGGAACTTAATCTGGCATGGCATCAGGCAGTCAGCTCTAACTGGACAGCGGGATACAGCATGGCCACAGAAGCCCTTCAGTGGAGATAATATTTTGAAAGGTTATCCATACTAGGACAGTATAGAAAGCAGTTCTTAGGAGCCATGGGAACACCTGTAGCCACCCCTGCCCCCACCCCAAACACACACACCCTAACGTCAGGCTCATGGGGTCCAGACAGATGACGATAAGGTTATAGGCACGTGGACATCTTAGATAGAGAGCAGGAGGCAGAAAGATGCCCAGAAAGAGAGTCAGTCCTCGTGAAGTGGTTAAGAGCAATGACCGTAGAGTCCATCTGTTCTGGTTCAAATCCCAAACTCACCGCTTTTGGCTGAATGGTCTTGGGCTAGTTGCTCAGCTTCTTTACGTCTGAATGTGCTCACTTGAAAGGTGGAAATATTTAGAGTCTCTGCCTCACACTGTTGGAAATGGTACTTCTCTGTGTCATTTCAAGTAAAATGCTTATGGCGAAAACCCATAGCATGTAGCTCGCTTTAAACAGTTGGGAGCTATGTATGCTCTTATTGCCATTGCTCAGAGCCAAGTACCTCTCTTGACACAAATGCAAACAAACACAAAAAGCACACGAAGATGCTGTCCTACACAGGGGAGATATCAGAAGGGTCCAGGAGCAGGCCTGGCTAGAACTTCCATTACTTCCATCAGCTCAGCAAGGGGAGTAGGTGGAAGCCCCCCAACGTGGCCATGCCAAAGAATGCAGGGGTGCAGACAATACACGGGGTGATCCTTGGACCCTCTCTGAAACTCTCTCTCACCCAGTGAAAGAGCTTTCCACTTGAAGCCGGAAGTGGGGGTGCACACGTGTGATTCCCAAACCCTGGAAGCTGAAGCAGGAAGACCTGGAAGCGCTAGGCTAGCTTGGCCTGAGGAGTGCCTCCTTAAAAGACAAAGCAACAGCGATTCCTAGCAGTGCACAGTGAGATAGCATCCTCCACCCTGGGCTGCATCCTCCCGTTTTCTTTTCAATTCTGCTGAAGCCCAATTGAGATATCAATTAGTCTGTATCATTCACGCCAGGAGAAGAGTTTATTGGCTCCTTGTCTTATTTGTCTCTGAAATTAGCACTCAGGGCTTTTCATGCAGATATTTTCATTAGACTTTTTTTTATTGTTAATGGGAATATTAAACACGGGAGATGGTACATGAATACTTTCCCACAAAGACTATCACGATTGGTGACAAAGAATATGAGGAATAATTAAGGAGACGAGTACTTTTTTTTTTCTTCCGAAAAAGAAAATCTTCCTAGAAACAGTCAATGATTCAAAAATTTGTCCTGAATGTCTTTTTTGTTTTAAGAAAGGAAAAAGAGCCACCAAGTTCATGCTTCCTCTTTCATTTAGTATCCTCAACCTTTGGCAGCCATAAATGGCAAACGATTCTGAGTTGAATCAAAAGGACCCCTAAGGAGTCATTATTCTGTCTACTTTTCTATAGGGTGGAATTTTTTTTTTCTGTAATAAGAGGTTGTGTGTGTGTGTGTGTGTGTGTGTGTGTCTTTAAAGGACCTCTAAGTATGTTAGATGAATAAGAGGAATAGAAGACCCAACAAACAGGGCTTACACCGGCTCCCTGCTTTTGACTTCTACATGTGTTTGAGTAACCCACGCTGGGGTTGGGGAGTTTGCTCTGTTGACAAAGTACTTGCCTCAGAAACACAAGAGCCTGAGTTCAAGCCCCAGAGCTCATGTATGAAAAATAAAAAATAAACAGATTAAAACAACAACAACTGGGCTTATACTAGTAACCCCAACACTGGGGAAGCAGAAACAGAAAGACCCCTGGGGCTCTTCTAACCTACTTGGTTAAAGTCCAGGCCAATGAGAAACCTTCTCTCAAACAGAGGATCTGAGAATGGCGGTGTGTGTGTGTATGTGTGTGTGTGTGTGTGTGTGTGTGTGTGTGTGTCCTTTTTCCCCCCAAATGCATGCATGCACACATATACATAAATACACACAGAGTAAATACATTTAAAAAATGTATATTCCAATGTGCTCCTGAAAGATCTCAGACAACTCCCCTGACATCTCTGAGAATTTGGCTTCTCCCCTGAAAAATGTTCTTCCCCGGGGCAGGATCGAGGAAGGAGATTAAATACGTAAAGAAGACAAGCCTTCCTAGAAAGAGGCAGCACAGAAAGTAGCATTCTGTCCTCATTCCTAATAAACCAAGCAGCAGACCCTGTAGAGATTTACATATGTACCTATAAATAATTATGGAATGTGTTGTTTTTATTTTTATATATAACCAGAACGCAGCTAACAACAAAAAGCAGAATAAATTATCTTTATCAGGACCACCAGTTGAGATGAAGAGGGCAAATTGAAGAGATGGGCTTGATAAGTAGTTCCTTTTTGTTGTTGTTTGCTTCTTTGTTAATGTTTTTGAGGTTGTTGTTTTATTACTGTGTTTGCCTGTCTGTCTCTCTGTGTGTCCACCAGTCTGTCTGTATATGTTGTGTGTGTGTGTGTGTGTGTGTGTGTGTGTGTGTGTATGTGTAGAGATAGACAGACAGACTGATAGAGAACTTGCAATTGCGTTTTCCTACCTCTGTCCCCAGAGTGCTAGATCTACAGGAATGTGCCACCATGCAGGTTTAGGAGCAGTCAGTCTTGTCACCCAGCCTCTGGCAATTGCCCTCTGACCTCCCTATGACATCAGGCCTCTCCCACCCCTAACATCAGGGCAAGGTGCTGGCTTCCTGGTCAGGCTTCTGTGTACATCTTGGGCCAAGGCTGCAGGCCCTTCCTCCCCAACACTTTCTGCTTTTGTTTTTAACCCCTTGCCAGTTTCTTATCACTCAGAGTCCCCTCACTCAACTGTCATTGTCCTATCCCAGAGATGCCTTCACTCCCATTCAAAATAATTTAAATAAAATGTTGCTACAAAGTAGAATATTATCTTTTGATGAATGTTTTTAAAGCCCTTTAGGTTTTCATGGTAATTTGCGGTGTAAAATTATTTGGAGATAAGAGCCAAATTAGCTCTCCTATGCTGAGGTCGCTGTGTCCTGTTATCCATGTGAGCAGTGTTTAAATATAATCAGCCCTTAGACTAATGCAGCATAATTGTTCATTTGAAATAGCTTTTTTTTTTTTTACTCCATTCAATGAGTCATTAAAATATTCAAGGGATAATGCAGTGAATTGGAAATGAATTTATCATATTATCCCATACATACTGCAGTGCTTCAGGTAACTAAGGAGAGGGAGGGAGAGATGGAGGGAGGGAAGGAGAGAGAGAGAGAGAATGAATGTGAGGCACACAGAAAGGGGGCTTGTGCACATAGGAATATGGTAAAGGTTTTCAGTGGGTTTATGTTAAGTAGAAAAGGGAGGGGAGGAAAAGAAAGAAAATGCCGTTCTTCAATTCTTCAAAGCTCGCTCTTTCTCTCTCTCTCTCTGCACTCCGAGAATCTGCTCTACCACAGCTCCACTGTTAACTTATTTTTATCAAATATGTTTATATCAGAAAGTCGTTATGGAAACCAATTCTGCCATCCAGGAGAATTCCTGGAGCAGGCAGAAAACATTCTCTCTCTCTCTCTCTCTCTCTCTCTCTCTCTCTCTCTCAGAGCACAGCGGCTCTGAAGGGCAGGACCAGGTCTTGGCTCTGTTTCTTGGACAGAGCTGTGCAATGGACCCAACTATTCACCCGCAGTCCCAATCTATTCCTGTCCTAATGTAAGTGACCTGGGCTTCTCACTGTCCCCTGGGCCTCAGTCACCTAGTCTGTGTATTCTAGTTTCCTTTTGATTACTGTGATAAAGACCCTGACTGAAAGCAACTTGTGAAGGCAGGAAAGGGTTTACTTGGCTTATGGGTCACAGTCCATCATCAAGGGAATTCAGGGCAGGAACTGAAGCAGACATCATGAAGAAGTGCAGCCTTCCTGGCTTGCTTTCCACAGCTCACTCAGCCTGCTTTCTTATACCACCTGCCCAGGGATGGCACCGCCTACAGTGGGCCAGGCCCTCCTCCATCAATCATTAATCAAGAAAGTGTCCACAGAGACTTATTTACAGGCCAATCTGATGGGAGCATCTTCTCAGTTCAGCTCTCTCTTAGGTGACCCTAATTTGTATCAAATGAAAAAAAAAAACAACAACTAACCAACACATGGTGGCAGGTGCTTTTTAGGTAGAGACAGAAGGGGTTTTGGGAGGAGGGGCCATGGTAGACTCTCTGAATGCTCCTAGGATCTGAGGAAAGGTCCTCATGTTTGCAATGCTGTTGAGAATGAATGAAAGCAATAGGGTAGATACCATATCCAGAATGAGGGGCCTCTGCCCTGGCTAACCTTCCTTAAAATGTTTTGTGACAGCCCCCCCCCAAGCAGCCAGCACCACCACAAGGCTGTCTAGAAATCACCCCAGATCAGCGATCACAAAAGGAGGGGAGAGGGTAGTCTTCTGAGGTGACCCCAGGAAATAGTCAAAGTAGCTGTCTTCCAAGATGTGTAGCAACTTCACCAGGAGGCAGGGACCACCTGTAGCCCCCTTTGGGCAACAGAAGGACCAGTGGGCAGTGTTTGACAGGAAGCAATTCTTGATACCAGGAGGAACTTTCTAAGAAATTGAACTACCCCAAAACTCTAATGTCTACCGCAAGTGGGAGTAAGGTCCTTGTCACTAGAAGCAACAATGCATGGGTGACCCAGGGAACTGCCTCCTTGGTAAAAGGTAGGAGTCAGTGACTCAGAGGATAAACCCCCCAAGATTCACAGTAGCATGTTATACAGAGAGCCTACATTTCTATCAGCAGGATTAAAAAAAAATACATAGCCATGGAGAGATGGCTCATTGTTTAAGAGCACTTGCTATTCTTTCAGAGGACCTGGGTTTGGTCCCTAACACCAACACGGTGGCTCGCAACCACGAGTAACTCCAGTTCCAGGGGATCCAATGTTGTCTTCTGATCTCTGTGTGGAATAAACTTGGTACACAGACATGCGTGCATGCAAAACATTCACACACATGAAATATTAAAAAAAAAAAATAGGTGAAGCCTAGTAGAAAAAGGTTAGGTTGTAGGATTGGGGAAGGCACTAACAATTTCTAAAAATCTAAACATGATGAGACTACTCTCCTATTGGAAGCCATATTTTACCCTCTCCTCAGGCAGGCCCAGGCCCATTTCTGAAGATTGCACAGCTTCCTACTGATCTGTCCCTAAACCTTTCGGTGAACCATTTGCTTTGTCCCTTCATCCTACAAGTTCTTCTGTAATCTGCAAATAGGAGATACTTTAAGTTCATCAGAACCTTGTAGACTTACATTTTTCACCAAACCTCCTTTATTTAAAGTTCTTAAACACCTTTACCTCCCTTCCACCACCACCTCAACCTTAGGTAGGAGATTAGTAGGAAAAGGGCTATAGACCTTTCTACTTCCTGCTGATTAGGGTCCATGAGCCTTTAGGGGATTACCAAACTCAGTCATCAGGATACCAACAGTCCAGTCCAAAGGCCAACACCAAGCAGCAACATGAAGCCGCAAGACTTTGGATTGCCCTGAGAAGTTCTCTGGAACGTTTCCGTCTGCAAAGTCAAGTGTCAAAGCACGAAGATCAGCACAGCAATGTCGATCCAAACAGCGATGCCTCACTGTGAGTGGGCCTCTCTAAATCTCCTCTCCTCAGAGTCTACCCACCGATGTTCTCAGCTGGCCAAAGTCACGCCCCTTGCATGAGAGAGCTCACAACAAAACATTACTGTGCCCTCTCACAAGCTAACCTGGGCAAAAGATCACATGCCCAGCTTGCAGCAAAACATCACTGACACCGCTGAGTCTTCAAGGAAACCAGAAACTTCCACTTCAGAACCTCCAGATGAATTACACCTTCGGGGGTCCAGAAAGAGCTAAGATGTGTGACCATAAAACCTTCTCCAGAAATGGGAAAGGGAAGCACAGTTTCCTGAACTCAGGCTGGCGTCATACCAACCCTCATAAAACATTTTTTGTAGTAATTTTTATTTATTTCAATTTGTATATGTGTGTGTGTATATATATATACATATATATGTGTATACGTATATATATGTGTGTATACATATATATGTATATATATACACACATATATATACACATATATACATACATACATATATATACATGTTCATTACATGCGAGCAGGCACCTTCCGAGGTCAGAAGAAGACTGTCAGCTCTGCTGAAAATGGAAATTTTAGGTGGTTGTGAGTTGCCTGATGTAGGTGCTGGGAACTGAACCCAGGGTCCTCTAGAAGAGCAAGTGCTCTTTTTTTTAGCCACTGAGCCATCATGCTAGCCAACCCTCATCAAAAATCAAAAAGCATTCAATAATCAGACGCTCTGAGAAACTCAACACAAGGGAACCCACATAGGTTCCCTACAAACCAGTCCTCCAGACCATTTGGATGCCTTTATCGGCACATGCATTGGTCCCTTGAACAGAAGGGAACCCTAAGCAAGCACAACACATCTTGACTGGAGAAGGCTTAAACCATACCAACCCTGGGAGCCTATGGGAGAAAAGGGGAGACTTGGCTTCAATGCCTGTGGCATGATGTGGGTTTGTGGCTCATTGACAAGCCAGTTCTGAAGAGCACTGGCAAATAAATGAGCCTTGCCTTATTCTGTATTTTTAGGGATAACATGCCGCCGTATTTAACAGTGATAACATTCACTGTATTAGGTGACACAAAGTTTCAAGAAGTAGTTGTTATGATGAGTAACATAAAACGTTGATTTTGAAAAACAGGAAGTAGGGGCCCTCATTGCAAAAAAAAAAATGGATTTAATAGGGATTGATATAAAATTCTATATTTAGGCTTCAAATCAGTTTTGCGCATTCAGAGTGGGAAAGATCTGGCATGTCAGAGGTTCATGAAGGAAACGATCAAAAAGAGTTGTTGTTAACTCCTAAGCTAATTTAAATCTGAATTTTCAGATAATAATAGAATGTCAAACCATTATTCAGGAGTTAAAACAGTTAAGATAATCTTAGGCCACATCGGAAGACAAAGAGCCTTTAGATCACTAAACATGTTCACAATTGGTCTTTCTCTGAACTGGTCAAACTATGACTGTCACTAACCATTCATTCACTCTTCATTCATTCATTCATTCATTCATTCACTCATTCATTCAGCATGCACTCCACACATCCTGGGCAGTAAGTTCCATTCAGCCACCTGCAGGCTAATGCAGGCAAATCTCTTCTTTTTAAAGAACTTCATGTATGGCGCCAGGGGCCAGGGAAGAAAAATGAGGACTGGTACAGAGTGGGAAGTGTTGGGATGGAGTGGAGTCTTGAGAACCATGGGGGGTGAGGAAGAGGGCTAGGAGCAGACTCCCCCGAGGTCTGGACCCATGAGCCAATTAGATGCTCACCTTGCCAACCAAGTAAAGAGGAAGTGCTCAGGACATAAGGTCAGTGACATGACGAGAGAGGCCATGACAAAATGGAGGCTCTAATGTTCCTTATCACCCAATAGAGCCTCCATGGAAACTACACCCAAACCAGCTAAATCAGTCTTGGAGGGGGCTACAGCATAGGTTTCCACTTATTTTTAAGGCTCCCCAGGTGAGGTAACTGTACAGAGAGCTGATGAGCGGGGGAGAGGTGTTGCCATAGAAGAGATCTCAAGCTTGGGTTATGAAAAATGATTAAGATCCAGTACCTAGTTAACAACATTGTATTAGACACTCAGAACGCAAGCAGGGAGCTCTCACATAAAGTGCTCTCACCACAACAAAGGGAAAAGGAATTAAAAAAAAAAATACATACACCGGAATTGAGAAACATCAATGCATATGAACACCTAGGATGGGGCAAGGATTTTAACACATGGATTGGAGAAGGGCTTTGACCAGAGGTTAGAAATTGCCTGAGGGGGGCTGAAGGGAAGTTCTCAGCCGTTAACAGCACTTATGCCAAGTTCAACTCCCAGCACCCACATGACAGCTCACAATCATCCATAGCACCAGTTCCAGGGGATCGGACACCCTCTTCTGACCCCCTCAGGCACCAGGCAAACATGTACACAGACATACATTCAAACGAAACACTCATACACATAAACAAAAACATCACAGTGTTTTTTTTTTTTTTAAGAAATTGCCTGGGAGCTAGGTGCAATGCCAGACTCCTGTAGTTTCCTCTGTAGGAGGTGAGAAGATCACTTGAGCCCAGAGTTTGAGACCAGCCAAGTCAGCATAGCAAGACTTCTAATGGATCAATAAATAAATAGCCTAAAAGCTCTGTCTGTGCTGTAGCTGCAGGTAGCCCCAGGAGACAATTTTGTTCTTTCCGGAGGGGAGACAGTGGTCTTCCCCAAGACAAGAGTAGAAGACACAGCATCAGGGCCTGCCACGAGGTCAGCAGCCATCAGGACCTGCAGATGGATTAGACAGAGGGGGTGAAGGGTAGCCTGATGGCAGCTCCTACAGCTAGGTGCCATTTACCAAGAGGGACACACACAGACAAGCTCATGCTAAAAGGCCTTTTGGATCCCTTTGTGGAGATGTCAAACAGGTGACTGATAGAAGTCTGACATCCCAGGAGGGCCCGACAGGAGCCTGGCACAGCAAGGCATGCGGGGTTGCTTACAGCCAGGTCCTGCTTCCTCAAGAAAGGGAGTTATCCTTGCATTTGTTCAAGGAGAAGCTGAGTTGAAGGGCTTGGGCAGGAGGCTAGGCTAGATTGACAGTCAAGTGTGACTGACAGTCAGTTCCCGTCCAGCTGGAGCCTGAGTTGATGGAACAGAGTTCCACTCTGAGAGGAGATGAGACAGGCAGAGAGGCTGGGGAAATGCTGGGCGTTGGAAGCCATGACGAGCCAGCTCAGTCTTGACGGGGACCAGGTTATACGTCCAAGTTTGCCAGGCCACTTGCCCGTTGGGTAACAAAGTAGTAGACTTTGCTCTTGAGTGGATCTCCTATGCCCCCTTTACAAACTGAGACAAGCAGATAAAACCTGGTGCCAGTACCAAGCTCCCGACCTGATCCTCTACAAAGCAGCCCTCAATCTTTCTGCAGAGGCATTGTTCAGAAGCACAACCTGCTCTCTCCAGGTCTCAGAACACATAGAGCAAACTGTGAGTTCCAAGCAATTCCCCGCATGCTTGCTCTCCTTGTCTACAGAATATTTTCTGAATAGCAGGGAGAGTGGCATTGTTAGAGGGAGGACATGGAAGCCGCTCTCACTTGTTTTGAAAGGTGAGACACTCCTCGGTGGGGCTTTACGTGTTAGTCACACCTGCCTTCGGACCCACTTCCCCAGTGACCTGCAACCGGTGGTTGGTACGACTGCCAGGCAGTGCTGCAAACCAGAAGTCCAGGATGAGACACGGAGTAGGGTAGGACCAGAACCTCTCATTTGGGAGAAGGGGGTGTGTGGAGCCTTCAGCATCCTGGCTACATTGGGGATAGATAAGGCCCCTGCCAGGATGGATGTTTTGGAGGTAGCTATAGGAATCCAGACTTGCTAGGGTGAAAGGCTTAGGTTGTGACAATGAGGCTGAGGAGAAAGACCCAGGAGCACCCCAGGAATCACCAGCTACCCTGCTCGCCCCCCACCCACCATCCAATAGCCCATTGGAGCTAGTGTGGAGATCAGAACATGGAGAGCGAGTAGCCCAGAGTGCCGTGCCCTCTTTCACTGGGTTTTTGTTCCTCAGAAAGGAGGCAGGAGGAAGGAAGAAGAAGATGAAGAGGGGGAGGGAGAGAGGGAGGAAGAGGATGGTGAAGGCAAGAAGGGAGAGGAGGAAGAGGAGATGGAGGAAGCCAGTCCAGAGTTCCTCGGTACTCCTGGGGAGGAGCCAGCAGATCTGTGTGGCACAGTGGGGAGGGGCATATGGATGGACTCCCCCCCTTCAAGGGTGGCAGGACAAATGCACAGAGCTCTCTGGGCTGCTGGCCTACTAAGCCTTTCACTAAGAACCAGCTCTCTCCTTTCAAAGAGGGTGGAAGTCACTGTTCTCTTGTCTCCGTTGATGAACAGATTCTGGGTGGCAGGAGTCACCATAGAAACAGGTGCTATCTTAAGCAAATGAGCCTTATTAACCTTAAGAGTGGTGGAGTTTTCACAAGATTGCACATATAGGGTAGGAGGGAGACAGGGTTTGGTGGGGGGAGGGCCGAGGTGGCTGGGAAGCCGTGTTGCTCCGGGTAGGGAGGCATTTGTGCATGTGTGTGCACTGCGTGTGTGTGTGTGTGTGTGTGTGTGTGTGTGTGTGTCCATCTATATGTGTTATGTAAAACTGCTTATGAGGAGGTAAGCTCAGGTCCTGCCCTCTCCCCCACCCCCGCTTTCCCTAAGAAATAGGGAATCATCCCCTGTCCCCGCCCCCCCCACCAAAAAACCTTTGTCTCGTAGAAAGTGGCCTTAAGGCTGCAGGTGCCCAGAGCTCCAGCCATGACCCCTCTTCTCCTACTGCTTATGTAGACCTTGCCTATGTCCCCTGGCCTGCTGCCCTTAGAAACAGGTGTTCCTGGAGCGAGAAGCCAGGAAGCAGGGCCCTTTTTTGCACTAGGAGGCAGTTTAGCTCAATAGCGGGAGCAGGCGTACAAGCATCTAGTGGGCTTGGCTCCATGAGACTGGTTCGAACTGACCGCGTGTACTCCCCCCCCCCCAGTGAGTCCCCATCTGTAAAGAGCAGATTCAGGGCTCCTGTGAGGTTGTATAAGTTTACATGGGGCACGTGCCCTCAGCGTTCCCCATCATGACCTGCTTCCCTTCTGCGGAGAAAGAGGGGCTTTTCCCCACATTAACATTTCCTCTCCGTATGGCTTCCTCAGTCAACAGTCTTGCCTGGGATGCTGGCCCTGCTCTATGCTCTGGAGACAGGGTTGGGAGGGGTGTGTGTGGCTAGAAGGATCAGGACAGAGAGCCTGGCCAGCAGGGAAGCTGTGGTAGACAGGTAGGCCTAGAAGAGGTAAGGCTGTGTGGGGCTATGAAGTACGTACGCTTGGCTCTGGAGACAGGGTTGGGAGGGGTATGTGTGGCTAGAAGGATCAGGACAGAGAGCCTGGCCGGCAGGGAAGCTGTGGTAGACAGGTAGGCCTAGAAGAGGTAAGGCTGTGTGGGGCTGTGAAGTACGTACGCTTGGCATGAGCAGAGAAAGGAGCTGTTAGTGATAAAGAAAAGATAGGCCTTCTCCCTCAGGATGCATCCTGTGAGTCATGGCTCCACGACACATATCCGCTGCCCTCTGCGGCCCCTCCTTGGGCAGGACACACCACTATCCCAGCTAACGTGCTGCCAGCCCCCGTCTGGCTCCCATTCCTAGGTATAAAACGGAATGGTCAGCCCAGGGACTAGGACACCCTGTAGTCCAAGATAATGCTTATCAGGGAGTCAGGTTAGCAGAGACTGTATGCCCCAAAGGACTCTGGGAAAGAGAAATCTTTTATTTCCTTACTGCAAAGGGTCAAGAGCCTCCAGGTTTGGGGTATGGCTCAGTGGATAAAGAGCTTGAATTCGAATTCCAAGCACTGGTAGGCAGAGAGGAGAGGAGCTAAAGAGCTTGTTAGTCTAGCTAACTGCTAAGTTCCAGGTTCAGAGAGAAGCCGCATCTCAGAAAGTAAGGTGGAGCGTAATAGAGGAAGACAGCCGACCCAGAGCGCCACACACGCACAAATGCGCATGCGCGTGCTGAGGCACCCCCTCACCCCCAAATACACGCCTGAAACTGAGACAAGTTTGCCGCCGCAGATTGGCTCATCCCTGCTTAATAGTTTTCTAGATCTTCAGGGCTAGCAGATGCCTCGGGTGCATCTGGTCATACCCACGAAGACACTGAGACCCAAGGCCGCATAACCGGTAAGTGTGGTATGGACCACAATGAAGGAAGGGTCCTAACTTTTAGTCTCTAGTGCCCCAACATTGCTGAAATGAGAGAAGCCACCCTCCGGCTCTCATGTGGTGGGCCGCTGGAGGTTAGTAGGTGGTTAATGAGGTCACCAGGGATGTCAAGGAACCCATCTTTGGGGGTCTGACTAATGGAGAAAAATGGGGAAGTTCACCCCGGGCAGCTCAGTCCTCACCCTTCCCTTCAGAAATCAAAACCGTCATTTGGGAGCCTCGCTTGACCCAGAAAAAAAAAAAATCATCTTCCCCATTGGCTTTAGAGCTGCTTGGTAACATGAAAACAGTTGAAGGCCTGGTTGAAAGGGTCACTCACAGGGAGAACCCATGAGCTGAACTTAAGCCCCAGACTCAACTTGGCAATAAACAAAAATGGGAATGTTGCATGAGCCTACTCAGGGAACAAATCAGGAGGCCCTGGCAACAAAGGAGAGCCAAGCGAAAGGGGATGATTTCACCCTAGTTTATCTCCCAGCAAAATTTGTGCTTTCCTCTCTAGGGCCAGTGGCCCCTAGAAATAATAGTTGCCTTCCTTCCTTCCTTCCTTCCTTCCATCCTTTCTTCCTTCCTTCCTTCCTCCCAAGGGTATCCAGTTCATAATTTATAGGCATGGCATGGGGAGATCAATGCCATCAAAAGAAGTTTTTATTACTCATAGTTTCAAGAGAAGGAGACCTGCCAAGCTGTGCCACACAAGGCCACACAGGGAAGTCCCGGGGTGTGTCAGGAAGCAGAGGAGAGTGTGGCCTGGAGCCTCCGCTGTGGTTTCTACAGAAAAAGAGCAGAATCAGGGCAAGCAAGCTCTAGCAAGCTTGGGACTGGTGAGCTGGCATGATATCAGTGGGCTCTGGGGTAATAGGAGTATGTTCCAGATGCCTGGGACCTGCCCTGGGGTGGCGTGGGGCAGGGGAATACTGGCTAGGTATGAGAGAGTCGGGGGGAGGAAGTGACGGGCTTGGAGCTGACTAGTTATACGTGACAGGTGTGCTTGCTGGCAGTCTCTAGGAAATAGACAGTCTGGGGGGGCATCTTTCCAGAACAAGTGCCCCTTGGGTTATCAAAGCATCAACACAAGACACAGAAGAGAAAAAGTATGACCGACCCACCCTGCACCCTGTCTCTCTAAACGCTGCTCTTCTGAAATCATTCAAAAATCCTCTTGCTCAGGTGCCTTCTTTGGGAGTCTAGGACCAGGGCCCTCCCCTCTCAGCCCCCACCCCCGCCTCTCATTTAGCACAGGCTTCACTGCACAGTTTAGCACCCAATTCCACGCTATCTTGTTCCCTATCCATTCCAGGGTGCTTGCCCCAGTTTTCCAGACCCTTGGGAAGGCTCTTCTCGCCTCCTTCTTGCACTGGTGCGTGTCCAACCCTGTTCCCTGAGCTCCACCGTGTGCACTGGCACCAACCCTTATCCCCTCTATAGTGCCAGTTATGACCACACTGTCTTTGACACATTTATAATGGGTGGACAGGCTAGCATAATGGCCTGCATTGTCCCTCTCAAGGGCTACTCTCTTCCCTATGTCCTTCCAGTTGCACAGGTCCAGTAGCGGTCTTCTCACAGCTTTCTCCCATCATTGTACACCCTCCAGCATTGACCACACACCACCGCTCACCATCCACAACCTCCCATGCCTCCAAACATCTACTCCTGCCTTCCCCTTCACCAAACAGCCTCTTGCTTCTCCTCTCCCACAGCAGAGTGCTCTGTAGCTTCCAAACTGGCTTAGGCTACAAGACAGCTTCCGGGGAGACCATGAACTTGCCCACCATGAGGTTATTGACTTTGGTGAGATTGCTCCTCTTCCTGGCCTCAGTATACTGCCGGCTTGGCTGAAGAGTTGGCTGCATGACCACCAAGGCCCCTTTGGGCATCACCCAAAGGATTGACATTTTCTATATAGCTACTTCTTGGGTCTAGGCAAGAATGTCTTCTTAGACGGCATTGGGCAGATATGGGAACTGTGACAGCACTCCCCAGGGTCCGCACCATATGCTCGGTAGAGAAGCCTTCTTTCCATTCCAGACTACTGACCATGTCGTTGATAGCTTCAGTAGCAAAAGGTGACTCAACCCATGCGAGGCTGGACAGGCAGACACCTCCATCCCCAAACCCCTTCCTTACTCAGCTCTCTGCTTGGGCATTGTAGGAAGCTATAGAAGGCTACTATTAAACACCCTCAAACTCAAAACCCCATGGAGAAATGCAATAAACATACATATATGTGTCCGCGAGCACACATGCATGGACACACTCGCAGCACACCATCTGAGAAATTGCTAAGGAAACCAGGTGACATCATAGACCAATGGACTGGTGCTTGAGACAGTCTGGGATGTTCCCTGTAATCTTCCCTCTGGCTTTGCAGGCATCCCACAACACAGAGCGTGTAGCCATCTATGGGTACTGAGTGTCTACCACCTCGAAAGAACCGTGATGTAAGCTTTGGGCTTGGTTGGATTTGTCTGATGCTGTTGCCGCTGTAAACACTCCACACTGTGGTCCTCTTAACCACAGAAAGGCTCAGAAATCACCACGTCTCCACATCGAAGATGCGCCTCTTAAAATGTCCTTGACACTTAGAAGCACAAAAACCATCATGTTTGTACTGATACCTGCTTCAGAAAAGATGATAGATCCATTTGTATGCTATGCTAGTAAAAGGGTATGAAACAGCAAGAAAATAATATCCAATAAATCTTATGAAAAATCTTATGAAATGTTTCAAAAAATAAATGAAAGGCTTGGGGAGGTAGATAGATGATAGATACATGAATATGTAAGTAGGTAGATAGATATGTACAGATACATATGTATATAGACACAGACGTGTAGATAGATATAGATAGATATAAGTTCATAAGTTGATAGTCTATATCAACTTACCAATTTACTGTTTGGTAAACAATGATTTTATTGGGATTTGATATAAAATTTTATAGACTAGAGAGAAGACTCAGCAATTAAGAGCACTGGCTGCTCATCCAGAGAGCCCAGGTTTAATTCCCAGCACAGATTCCACAGAGTGGCTTGCAACCTTCTGTAACTCCTGTTCAAAGGAATCTAACACCCTTTTCTGGCCCCTTTGGACATTGTACACACATTTTGTGCAGACATACACGTAGGTAAAATACCCATGCACACAATAAAAATAAACAAATCTTTTAAAATGTTCTTTGCGTGAACTTAGGGTACCTCGTATTCCCTAGAAGAAGAAAAAAAAAAAGAGACTCATGGGACTATTCAAGAAATTTTTGTGAAAGAGAGATAATGTGTTTGGGGGTAAGGGGGTCACATGGAGCAGTTCTACTGACGTTGATGCATATTGTGAAGGTACAGTAATGTGAAGTGCAGTTGTGGTGGGAGAATTCACAGACATGTCCTTGGGATGGAACAGCAAGATCTGGAGCCAACTAGAATAATCAGCCCAGGTAAACAAAAGAGGAAGGATGCATTACCCTGTAGGAGGCTTTAGGGGAAAAAATGATGTTAGCCAGGCCCAGTGGCTCACTCCTGTAATCCCAGCCACTCAGGAAGCTCTGAAGCAGGAAGATAACATGCTCAAGTCTAGCCTGGGCTACGTCATGAGCCTCAGGCCATTCTGGACAACTTACTGGGACCCTACTCTCAAAACATAAAGAATTTAGAAGGAGTCAGGTCTACAGCTTGTCAATGGAGCACTTGCCTAGCATACAGAAGGTCCTGGGCTCATTTTCCAACACAGCAAGCATATTGAAGTTCTTTTTTTATTTCATAATCAAAATAAATTCCAAATTAGCTACGTGAGCGTTAATTTTTAATGTTAAATCATAAAAGAATAAATGCACGAACACTTTTACACAGTTGTGAAAAACCTTGACACCGTAAACACAAAAACCTTCGAAGGCCAATTAGAAAACAATGGATACTGGAAAATGCAATGTACAAATAACAAAATAGTGCTGTCATGGACACACAGAGCAATTACAGTGGGCTAAATCAATGCACATACCTCAAGGGGTTGTGGGAAGGGAAAAAAAAACTAGCATGTAAAATGCTCAGGACACTGGCTGACACAGTAAGCCCTCAATAAATTTTAGCAGTTATCAATCTACTTTAGCTCTCAATAGAAAAACATTACATAAACAGGATAATTTAGGTGGGAATGTGACCCAGAACCTCATGAATATTAAACAAGCCTCAGATGCTGAACCAGACCCCTAGCCCAGAAAATTCTTTTTGGAGAAAGGCTCCTAAGCCTATGAGAAATGGTTATCTGCAGGGCAGTGAAAAATGCTGACCAAACAAGGGATCATCTACCTTCATGAGCCATGATGACGGACTATGGCCATTAAATCGGCAGGGCCACTGAATGTGGCTTTGTTTTAAAAATCAGTTCATTAATTAATACCCGGGAGCCTCTCATACATTGCTGGTGGGAGTATAAATTGCTGAGAATCCTAATGCAGGTAATTCTGCCAGGTAATCCTGATGCACGTGATTCTAAAATTAGATTTTTAATCTAAGTTTAAAATGTATACAGGCTTTGACCCAAGGCTCCTTCTAGAAATCCATACAACTTTTTAATCCATATATTAAAAAGTAGTATCTACCTAATTAAAATCAGACATGTTAAATGAAGGAAATTATGGAGGATGTGACTAGTGTACCATCCATAGCACAATTCACTGCCAGGTAGCTTGTACTAGTTATGAATTAGAATGTCCCGATACCAGAAAAAAGTTAAAAATTAGAAATGACCTATTTACCCAATGACAGGATTGGCAGCTAATAGTGGCATCTGGAATAGTATGCAGCTATTAAAATAAACACACTATTAAAAGAACCTCGTGAAGATAATTTGTGCCACATGGCTATGTGAAATAAAAGAAGCAAATTAAAAGTTGTTAAGATATGGGGCTGGGGTACAGCTCGGGGAGGAGAGTTCTTCCTCGCATACACAAAGCCCTGGTTTCTGTTTCCTGTGATGTTAATGGAGCACCTACCAGCAAAGGCAGATGTAGTAGGGTGAGCCTCTGATCTCAGTGCTGGGGAGATGAAGACAAGGGGATCAGATATTCGTGGTCATCAGCAGCTGTATAGCAAGTTAGAGATCAAGCAGGGACATACAAGACCTGCTCTCAAAACAAAAACAGTGCAAGTTATTAGACAGGTGTTGGACACAGCTGTGTACCATATGTACACGTCTCCCAGCATGTGGGAGGCTGAGACAGGAGGATTCCAAACTCAAGGCTAACCTTGGCTACATAGCAAGACACTGTAAGAAAGGGAAAAAGAAAGAAGAAAGGAAGGTAGGTAGTAAGGAAGGAGAGAGAGAGAGAGAGAGAGAGAGAGAGAGAGAGAAAGGAAAAAGAAAAAGAAAAAAGAAAGAAAAAGAAAGAGAAAAGTAATTAATCCATAATTAATCAAAAAACACCTAGGGAATGTCTACAGGTACATTTGTGAAGGACACTGGTTCTGCCCCCACAGGGTGACTTCAGCCCAGTAAAAATAATTAGATGGAACCTACCCCTTTTGGGTGTATGGGAAAATATGCACGAGAGAATAAACTGGAAAGTATACCCACCAACATGTTCCTAAGAGTCAAATCCAGGCAGCAGCTGTAGGTTTGGAAGTGGTTTTTATGTTCTTCTTTGGGCTTAGATGTTTTTCCAAATATTATATAATATGTATTTTTATCACCATATTTTAAGTGCTGTCTAAAAAAAATTAAACTGCGGAGCAGAGCATATGACCATCACAGCTACAGGGGTGATGGGGAGGACTATGAGAGGTCCCTGAGGCTCCCTTTAGGAGGCACAGAAACCTTGGGAATGACCTGTCCCCACCTCTCCCCCCCACCTCCCTTCTTCTATCCTGCCCATGCCTCTGCCATCAACCCGGAGCTCCGTTTGCAATTACAGGTGGCATTTCTGTCCTACAGCTGGGCGGAGAGTGCCCCTCGGGCAGAGCCAGAATCCTGAAATCCTGAGTGCTTCTTGAAAGGGCTACTGGTACTTAAATAAGACAAGGCATGTCAGGTGCTGGATGAATCATGCAGACACAGGACATCTAAGTCAGAAACATTGCTTCTGACTGGTAAGAGCCAGGAAGGAAGGTTTTACAGAGGAGGAAGATGCGCAGAAGCTTGGCAGCGTGGTTGGGATATAACCAAAGTTACAATCCAGTATCACCGTGGGCTGAAAAAGATAAAAGGTCCCAAGGGATCTGGGGAAGAGGCTCTGTCAGTAAAGCCATTGTTTCACAAGCACAAGGAACTGATTTTAACCCAGAGTCCATGTTTAAAAGGCTACACGTAATAGGGAACACTTGTAATCCTACTGCAGATCCCTGGGGTAGCCTAACAGTTCCAGAGCCAGCAAGAGACTCTGTCTCAAAAGACAAGGTAGATAGCACCTGAGGAACAGCACCCAAGGCTGTTCCCTGACCTACACACACACACACATACATACATGCATGCACAAAACACAGGTCATCATAGAAATATCCCACCAACCCTGCCCCCAGTTCTTCCATTGACCCTGGACTTGTGCCCAGTGTCTAGCAGCCCTGAGAGGCTATCCATGGCAAGAAGAACCCTAACACCACTGTTGAGCTCAGAAGAGCCGTTCCGTATACAGGGACCATCAGTCCTGACATTACCCAGAGCCAACTCACTCAATGACCTTAATACCTTACATTTATTGGCAACCTTTTGTTAAGAATTCCACGGAATTAAGATATTAGCTCCCCAAGACTAAGGCTTTTTATTTTTTCAATCTGATTTGCTCACTGCTTTAGACGCAGGGCCTAGGATAGTGTTTAATGAACCGTAAGTACTTATTACAAACATAAAATAGAACTTAAATATTGGCTTACAAGAGTCTACACTGTATTGTACATATATGTGACAAATACATATGTGTGAATATGCATTATGTGTTTGTACATAAGATATGTAGAGAATCCAAGAGTGAATATGCATGCATGTGTACACACACACACACACACACACACACACCATTTGGGAAAATATCAAAAGGAGAAGCCCACAGCTTTCTCAGGAGTCAACTGCATCCTTTGAGAATAGAATTCCAATAAAATAGAATTTGGATGGTGTCACAAATAAATTTGCCTTTCTAAAAGCTCCCAAATTAAAATTTGAGAGGCTTGAACATGAGGACGGGATGGCAATGAATAGATATGAATTTGCTTTATTTGTGCAGCATGAAAATCTCACTGTACCATTTCAGGGAGAGGGAAGAAAAGCTGAGGTGAGGGAAGCAAGCCGCCGGAAGCACGGAGGCTCCCCCTGCCCAGGCTGCCTCCTGTCACAACCATGCATTCCCAGGTCTGCCCGGGAGCCCAGCAGACTTGGTAGCCCATCGCACTCTCCCACCCCAGAAGCCCACACAATTCAGCTTCTCCTTGGGTGTGTGTGGTGGAACCGGGATGTCCACAGGAAGCCAGTGCCTGAGGCCAAGGGTGCCTTCGAATTAGCAGCTGAACTGACTTACTCTTTTGGGCCTCTGGCCAACCAAAGGGTGCTGGCTGTCTCTACGTCCTCCCTCCCATCACAGCAAAAAAAAGTGACTTCTGTCGCACTGATCCAGCATCTCAAAGCCCTGGGGGATCACTGCGTGTCCCAGGCACTCACAGATCTCAGTGTCTCGTGCTAAAGACTGTGCTTAAGGGTAATAGAAACAGTTTGATCTTTAAAGAACCCTGGATGCATAATATCTATACATAGTTCTTGAATTTTTATCCTAAAAACAATTAGCCAAAAAGCCCTTTTTATATGATATTTGCAACTACACTGACAGTAACAGCAATTAAACCCCGTCTGTTTGCTGAGAGGAGCCAACTCCCCCTTTCTCCAGAAGCCTGTAAAATGTACAAAGTGGGGACTGTACCAGCCAGCCTGCAGAGATAGCTCAAGACCCTCCAAAGACAGGCTGCAGCTCAGCTGTGTCCTCCGGAACTCCGGGTACCCCTAAACCTCAGCCAGCCATAGCAACCCCGGGGATAGTTTTGGTATTTCCCGTTATACCCCACCCCTATGTAAGACAGCTTCTGGCCTACCCCTTCCCTGACCCTCTCACCTGATTACCTGTGCCTGCTGAAAGAGAAGGGCTGCCCACCTGCTGTGGTTATGATCAGTCCCAAAGGCCTCTGCGCTCTCTGGACCTGGGGTCCTCTTAAGGAGAGACTGTGTCTAGGTCTGTGCCAGTGGGTATGATGAATAAGTGAATGAGAAGCGGACTGGGTCAATCAGTCAGTACACAGCACTTACAGTAATGGAGGGTAACAAAAGAAGCCTTTGAGATGGATGCGATAGAGACTGGGGTTGCAGGACTGAAAGAGAAAGATGGGGGTCTGGGGTGGAAGCTGAACTTGTTCCTGCGTTTCTGCTCTCGTTCATGCTCATGGACACTGACCTTGACCCAAATCCACCTCCCCATGCTCTTCAGATTGGGGAAAGGTTCCCAAGCTCTTAATTTTTATCCTTTTTTTTTTTTTTTTTGAATCATTAAACACATTTTTTGAGTAGCTGCTCTGAGACAGACAGCTCCCAGGAGCTTAGTGGCGTGCCGCAAAGGAGCAAGTTTCAGGTTCAGCGAAAGACCTTGTCTCAATGGAATAAGGTGAGAAGTGACAGACAGGACTTCCAATGTCCTCACCTGGCCTCTCTGTGCACTCAGGAGCATGTGCAGCTGCACACACACACACACACACACACACACACACACACACACACACACACAGCTAGAGAGCAATGCAGTTTGGTCTAGTGGCACACAGTCCTGTAATTCCAGTTAGTCAGAAGGCTGAGATGGCAAGAGGCCTACCTGGCCTGCAATGTAAATTCAAGGCCAACCTAGGCAACTTAGTGAGACCCTGTCTCAAAATAAAAAGTATGGAGAGCTAAGGACATGATCCAGGAATAGAAAGTTTGGCCAGCAAGCACAAGGTCCTGGGTTCAAGCCCCAACACCACGACCAAAACTAAAAATAAAAAGTGCTGCAAAGTAAGGTCAATCACCAGGTACTCTTGAACAAGGCTGCAGAGTGAGGTGGGACCTACAGTCTATGGCAGGGAGGGCCTCCCTGAGAAATGTCATTCATGACATTAGAATGAAAATGTAGACGAGGTGAGGGAGGAGGCTTAGCAAAATCTGGGCGAACTCTGAAGAGAAGAACCAACCAATATAAAAAGCCTAAGGCATGTATAACTCTGGGTGTCCAAGGTGGAGCTGTGGCTTCAGGAGAGAGAGCTCAGACCAGAGTAGGGGGATTTGAGAGGGTAGGTACAGTCGCAGGCCTGTCCAAGCTCTGCTATTCTGGTGAGTCTATCAGGAGCTACTGGGGCATGGTAGCAGAGAAAGGACACATTTCTAGCAGGATTCCTCTGACCGCTTTAGGATCCAAGGTAGAAGCAGGAAGATGTCAGAACTACTGCAATAGTCCAGGCGAGTGAGAAGGGAAGCCAGGGGTCTCTATGCTGACAAGAGCCAAAGCCATCAACAGTAGCTGCACCTTGTCTCAAAGCTGAGCTCAGCAAAGATTGGTGTATTATCTTGAGTTGGAAACATAACACACCAGGAGAGGAAACCCGTTTCAAGGAAGGAGAATCACTTCAGGCAAGTGCCTGACAAACTGAAGGCATGTTCTTTCGGAAACGAGAGATGCGAATCTAAGGGGCACCCACATACTGGTTTCCTCCTGGGACACAAGATCGGCTCCAGAGGATCCAACATCCCCAGAGAAGTTACCCCCAAACCCACCACCCTGCCACCTTTTGACCTGCACAGATGTCCAGGAGTGGAGGAAGGAGGAAGCTCAGAAACAGGGTCCCCCATAAATACCAGCATAGCCTCCATGGGGGGCGGGGGAGGGAGGGAGAGGGTGCAATGTAATGGCTTAAACTGAAAGTTGGGAGATGGCAGGTCTCAGCATGGCATTCACCTTCGTTCTAACTAGCTGCCCAGGACATCGGGAGCAAAACTAACTTAATTTGCAAAGTGAGGAGCCGGAGTCCCTCGAACTTAGGGTGGTTCCCACTTCTAAAAACCCTACAGTTCCTCAGCATCTCCACTTCATTGACTTGCCAACAGCCTATTCTCCATCCTAACGATTTTAAAAATCCACGTGACACTCAGTGTGGGACTCTGCCTCTCTGTTTCATTTTCTGGTTTCATTATTCCAGATAATACTCCTCTTGCTTGCCAAGAGAAGGAGGAAAAAAATGACATTAATTAAAGATTTGGTCTGTGTCCTAATCAAAAATTTTGAAAATGAATGTATCATACTGTACGTTCCGTAATGTAGTCGGCTTTTTTACTTAGCAATATATCATTAACATTTTCCCATGTCAACACATAATCTTCCGAACCATGATTTTTACTGCAGAAGTAGTTTACCATATGGGTGTACTATAATTTCCCCAGCCAATCCTCTACTGTTGGACATTAGGCTGTGTCTCATTTTCCCCTCAAAGATATATAATTATCACCAAGGCTACGATGAACACGTGAGGAGATAACTCTCCATTCACCTCTGTGGTCACTTTCTTAGGATGAGCCTCAGGGTTCAGGAGCTTCGTGTGCTCAAAGGCTTGATGGTACGTGCCACTAAAATACCCTCCAGCATTCAGAATTTCTATGTATTTAGAATCTTCTCTGTCTTTCATAGCTATGCTAACTTGAGACCTACTGGCCTGCAAAGGTCTCCTTCATCACTCCTCGCACATTTTCCCCCCCAATAAACTGTTTCTCCTTCTGCCCTCTCAATGAAAATATGTTCATTCTTATCCCAGGGACATCTCCAGGACAGTTAGGAGATGTTTCATGCTGCAAAGCTGTCTCCATGAGCTGCCAGGGCTTTCTTCCCATCCCCTGGCCAGCCCCCACCCCTCATTATCTTTCCTAGGTACCTCCCATTGCCCGACTGTCCCTCTCTTGATTAGTTTTCCCAGCATCTCCTCCCTTTCCCAGCAGAAGCAGCTCTACCCCCAAAGGCTTCGGCCATACACCCCTTACTTCTGTCCAGGGTTCCTTGGGTAGGCCTGGGACCTATTTCTCCCTGTACACTTTACAAGGATATTCACAGTGCATGAGAGAGCATATTTGTTCAGTTTTGCCAGGTCCAGCCCACACCTCTCCACTTACCTAGAGGATCCTTTAAGGTTGAATATAAACATCTCATCTTCTAAGGTAGTTCTGGGAGCTCTTCCTTCGGGGAAATAAGGTACCCCCAGAGTGTACAGTCTCCTAGCCTGAAATTCAGTAGAGCAGCACATTTTTGAGGTCATGGCAGTTTGTTTCTCTGACTCTTCAACTAGGCTTGAGAGAACTTAACCAGAGCGAGTGTTTGAGGACTGAAGAGAAAATATTATCCTGACGTATTAAATCCTCTTCTCTCTGTCATCGCCAAAAAACTGGAAATCTAGATCAAGAATCTTTCTGGCCTCAGCAAGAGGTTACGGTACCACGAAAACCAAGCTTATCTTGCAGAGCACTGCTACCCTCGCCTGTTTTCTCTACCTCCATGAATTCCCAGACCTGAACAATAGGATCCGTTGGGAAAGGCCATCTCTGAGAATTAAGACTTGTAGTTCTCGTCTTCCGCTGGCTTCTCCAGTATAAACTGCATGGCGACCTGACTTCCATGTCTGAAACAGGCCTTCAGCTCCCAACTCCTCTCACTCACCCCATCCACTCTTCTAAAGTACCATCCTTTGACCCTGAGTGTAAAATCCTATCACCCTCTGAGAGGGGCATTCAGGGGTGTTCTTAGAGGGGCTCGCTAGTGAAGGCTTTGCTCCTAAACATCAGGATCTGATCTAAGAGGACAGTCTCTTCCCTTTGTATATCCCAACCAGGGGAAACATGCACAGGATACCACAATGTCTTTGGGGGCTTTCCATCCTGGTACCACTAATCCAGAACCCTCCAGAATGGAAGGATTAGTGCTTCTCTTGTGAGAAAAGTTTTAAAAATATCACTGAAGTGGGAAGGAGGAAAGAGAAGAGTGTGGAGTCCATTTCTATCTGTATGGAACACTTCCTAAACACTTACGGTTTAGGGTCATTTCCTCCTCACACAACAAGAGCATCATGAGCTCCACTTGACACACGAGGAAACGGTGGTGCAGAGAAGTCACTTCCTTTATCCAGAGTCACAGAAGGAGTGGAGCTGAGATTTAAACCCAGCCTCTCTTGTCTCCAAAGTCTGCCCTCTTTCCTGTACAACCACTGAGTCCACTTCCAGGCAGCCACAAAGCCCAAGGAACAGCCAATTGGTCCCATTTCCTTCTTCTCTGCTAGCAATCACTGATAGCAAACTCCCAGGACCCGGCCTGCTAACTAGCGTCTTCATTTCCAAGGTGCAAGCGGAGCCAAGAGGCAGTTAGGTCTATTTGACTCGGTTGTATTTCTGTTCATCTTGCCTTCCCTTCCCAGCTTTTCTCTCAGCCCTCACAGAATGGGATCTGTGGCCAGACAGATATGTCTCAAAATATCCCACCCCTTAGCCTTTGACCCAGAGGTATGGTGTTCAGTGTGGAATTTTGACAAGACCTCAGCTGTGACCCCAGCTTTGGACAGGACAAGGAAAGCCTGGACCAGATTACCAAAGGTGTCTCACAGGGACAAGGACAATTCCCGGTCCTTTCCTCTTTAAAGAAGAGGATCCTTGATTAGGGATCATTGAAAGCCAATGGCTTTTTTGCCCTCAATGAGCCAGAGCAGCACTGAATCTGACCTTTGCTCACAAGCTCCCAACATTTAAGATAGAAAGCACAGGGAGACGCCTCCTAGCTGAGGTTACACTGTAGTGAGGCCAGGCCCTGGGCTCGATGCTCAGCTGCTCTGCAATTCCCACTGCAACTTGTAGATCTGGGGCAAGCGGGGTCAAACTGAGTATCAGAGGGGGACACAGTGAGAGCCACATGCACAAGGGGTGCCTGCGGGCAATATGTGGACCTAGCTACAACTCCAGCACCCCCAAAAGGCAGCTGTACTCTAGACAGAGCCTGAAGCATCTCTGAAGGCCCTCGCCACAGTACCATGCCTTCTCTCCTGGTGTCGTCACTGTTGACAGAGGGTTATGTAACCCAGAGTGAAGGCCTGGAGTTCTCCCCAAAGCAGCAGAGTGAATCAGTCTTTTTTTTTTTTTTTTTTTTTTGCCACCGTCATTTTCTCCGCAGGAATCTGCTTTATGCAGATTGGATTTAGGGGTTTTTCCTGGATGCTTCTGTTTCATTTAACATGCAAGGGCTAATAACTTGTCACAATTCAATAAGGCGGTGGTTACAAACACCCAGGCAGCTGCTTATTTAAATGCAGGTTTGTTAATTAGCTTCTCTTAACAAGGCTTGTGCTAAATCAAGCTCCCGGCTGGCAGCACCCAAGCCTGGCACTGCTCCCAGGACAAGGTCGGGATGTTGGCAACAGGGTCAGAATTCAAGGCGAGGAGACATGTCCTGGTCACTCCTCTGCCTCAGTTTCCTTAGAAATCAAGTTGCCAGTGACATGTTTCTTAAACGGCCACAAGAGACCTACACTGTTTCTCCCTGATCATTTCTAGTGCTTTCTCTGACTTTGGCTTCTGAGCCCATCCCACCCAAGGCTATAGTTTGGATTTAGTATTGTGGTCCTTTTCCACCTATCTCCTCTTCCTCCACCAAGCTGTCCTCTGCTCCCGCATTCCTCTCTGGCATTGTTCTCCCTCTGAACATCACTAATGTGTTCAATTCTGGGGTCAGGGGTGCCAGGAACAAGAGAGAACTAACCAACACAGGGTTCTTCTGCATACCAGGGACTATCTCTGTAATCCTCGTGACGACCTAGCACTGGTATGCTCAACCTGCTCCAAAGATAGACATTGAGACCTGAAGGGGCCACGTGGGACCAGTGAGAGTCACTTTGGGCTTTCCTACAGCCCTGACTCCAAAGCCTGTGTGCCCTGCCCTCTCCCAGGAAGGGAGAGACACTTGAAATAATGCCCCTTGTTATGTAGGCATCATTAGTTTGTCAGCCTCATGATTGCTGTGCTAAGATCCTGCTTAAAGAACATGACCCCAGTCGGATTATGTCTGAATCATAGATTCTGGCTCTCCCGGAGGCCTCTCACTGAGCACCTGACCACCAGCCCCAAGAATGCTGGTGGGAAGACATCTAAGAGGCTGCTATTGGGGGTCCGGCCCTTTGCAAGACCTAACAGGACAACCCTAAGTGTCAGTACCCGAGGAGGAAGTACAGACAGAAGCCAAAGAACCGGCCATGTGGAAATCCAGGGAAGCATGTGCCACAGATACCTTCAAACCTGACAGGATAGCCATACCCACCATTCCTCAAAGGGACAGCCACGTGAAAGAAATGACAAGAAAAGAGCAACATGTGCCTGCTTATTCCCAAGAAAGGACTGGGAAACATCAAAATATAAAAGAAAACAGAGTGGAGTTTGAGCCCGAGAACCTGGTTACCTGAACTTAATCCCAGAGCAGCAGCACCCAGCTCACCTGGCCTCCCCCAAGTCATGCAGGTGGCGCTTTTCCATAGGGTATCCAGGTACACTCCTGTATGAAGCAGGTGCCTACCAGGACCCCCCCCCAACAGAGGCTGGACCTGAGAGAGCTGACAGCTGACATCTCCTGGGATCCTCATTGTCACCACGGGCCATTCCTGTGACCCTGGCAGAGGCAAGACTGGGGGGTCTGGAAGACTGGTTACTAGGATCCTGCTGTGGGTGGCATGTTCCAGATGTGCTCAGGTTCAGCTCTCCTTCCCATGATACACTACTGAAGCACTACTGCTTCTAAAGCTGGGCCAGCCTCTAGAGAACCTTCTAGAGAATCAGAGACCCCCAACTGGACACAAGCAGTGGTTTCTCCCTAGAGCAGCATTTCTCACCCTGTGAGTCATGCCTCCTTTGGGGGTCAAAGGACCCTCTAACAGGACTAACTAAGACCATCGGAAAACATGGACGCCACCGTTTCTGCTTCTGCCCTCAGGGTATCCAGGCTCATTGTGCACTGAACTGGACTGGAATGGGGGAAGCTTAGCCTGAGCTGGTGGGTGCAAGACAGGATCTGGCTTGGCATTGAGTGCATAAGAAACAGCCATCTCCAGGGACAGCTTCAGTGAGACAGCTCATTTAATTGGGGAGAGGGGAGAAGTGTATATCTATGCCCCTGGGGAGGTGGGCAGGGTCTCTGCAGCAAGATTTGTGTGGCCCTGTATAATTAGTCAGGGCAGGGGTGTTGGAAGATACTTCATTTGCATACTTGGGGGCTGTAGGGTAGTGGGAGTTGGGGGGACCTTATAAGGTCAAACAAGGAGTACAGCCTGATAACAAGGTGATCAGTTCTTACTAAGGTTGATGGTGGGGCAGCTGACTCTATGACACCAGGTTGGGAGAGGGGAAGGCGCCAACTCCTGCTGTCCTCATCTGAGATATCCAGGATTGAAGCTTTCCTCCACTCTTCCCCTGTAATACTGGACCATTACAATCCCACCCACAGATACTTACATTACGATTCACAACAGCAGCAAAATCACAATTGTGAAGCAGCAACAAAATAATTTTATGGCTGGGGGTCACCACAACATGAGGAACTGTATCAAGGGGTCCCAGCATTAGGAAGGTTGAGAACCTTCAAGAGAAACACATTCAAATCTACTCAAAGGTGTAGAATTTTCTAATTCATGCTCATTTGCTAACCTTTTGAAATCTGTTCATGGTTCCTACACATTCTCAAGACCTTTCCCCTAGTTAACATCCCTCTGAGAGTGTGTGAGAACTTTCCACATGCGGTCCACAGACTCTGTGTGAAAACTGCTGTCCTCTGACTCTCTGCTGGCGAACTTGGGCAGTTTCACACTGTTAGAGGCAGAGGTCTGGCACCTTAAGGACATGGACAACACTTAGCACGGGGTAGGTATTCCACTAATGTGTACTGAATGAAGGGGCGAAAGGATTCTGTGTTCTATGATACCGTCCTACTCTGTTTTTATAGTTTGTTCATACAAGTGCTCTCAATTCATAACATCAGGCACCTGGTATCATTACAGCCAGAATTGAGGAGGTCAATGAGATGGCTCCACGGGTAAAGGTGCTTGGCACTAAGCCCAGTCAGTGACATTGGGACCCAGGTGATAGGAGAAAACCAACTCCCACAAGTTGTCCTCTGACCTCCACAAATGCATTGTGACATGCATGAGCCTGCAGCTACACACACACACACACACACACACACACACACACACACACACACACACATATCAAGGGACAGAGACAGAGAGAAACAGATTTTTTTTTTATTAATATTGTGGCCTTTTATGAGGAAGTGGAGGAGGCACACAAGGTCAGGCCTTCTGAATTCTCTCTTCTGTATTTCTTACTTCCTGAGAGACCTACTGCCACCCAGCTATCTCGAGTCTAATTTTCTCAAGCCCACTGGACACTGCTGTGTAACCAAGGCTGCCAGTGGGCAGTTTCAAGAAAGCCAAGGAGGAGGAAGGAAGTAGGCCCCACCCCACATCCTCTCCCTATACTGAGAGGAAAGGGACCAAGACCCCAAACCCTTCGCCTGAAGTGTAGAGGCACCACGGCCTCTGCAGTCCTCAAGTTCCCTGGGCCTTGTTGAGACAGACCCAGCTTTGTCACTTCACTGAGATTCTTGGCCTGCTTTCTCTCCCCAAGAGAAGAAGGATGAGAGCCAGCCACATCCAAAGGCCCATATGGGCATCTCCAGACATGGGTTGGGGGCTGTGGGCTTAAGCCAAGGGGTCCCAAATGAGGAATGAGGTCTGAGGCCAGGCGCAAGAGTTTGGTCTCCCCAGACGTCTCTGGCAGCTGGGCCACCTGACAAGCCAACTGAGGCAGGAGTGGCTGTGTGGGAGGCCTGGGTACAGGGGGAGGGAACTCCTACCCCCACCCAGGCCTTGGAGCATTTGAAAGGCAAATGTGCTGGGTTGCCTAGGGAACAGGAGAAAAGGGACTTCCCTAGCACCGGTGACTAGTAAGGGATGGAGACGGGGAGCTGTGATGCTGAGAAAATTGTTTCCAAAAAAAAAAAAAAAAAAGTAAAAAGCAGTGACTAAGCAGGCCTGGTTATGTAAAGCGATCCCTGAGGAAGTGTGGGGAAAAGCCTGGGACCCACCCCCGTGTCCCTCCTTCCCACTCCCAGCCCTGTGCCTGGGAGTTTCCACCAACCCCGGCCCCCTCCTATTCTTCCGGAACTCCCAACTCCTCCACAGGACTGACGAGGAGAGGCCACCCACCTGCCGAGGACAGCCCAACGTGGTGGGCAAGGCAAAGGAAGGAAGAGGGACTGTCATGCCCCGCCCCCTCATGTATTCTGCCCCCTCCCCCAAGTGATGGTTCTGGGAACTGCGGTCCACATGACCCCTAAGGTCAGCCCAACAGGGGGCAAGGGGTTATTTACTGGCCGGGCCAGGGTTAAGGGCTATCCACTCAGAAGACAGAAATCCAGATTTGAATCCCAGCACTGCTATTTGCTAGCTTTGAGACGGTGGGGGGAGGCAGGGGGGTAGGAAGGGTCTCAGACTTTGAGCTGGTTGGGTCGTTTATCTAGGAATGAAGCCTAATGAAGCCCCATTAGGCTGTTAGGGTAACTCACTGAGAGGACCTGAGGGCAGTGTGACATGAGCAGAGGTGCCTGCTCCATGCCAGTGGGAGAAACAGAGGGAATGTGAGTTGCGCTTGGGACCTGAGAAGGGTACCCAAAGCTTCAGTGTCCACCACCCATGTTCCTCTAGCACAGTAGCCATGCCGCAGGGTGGATCTGTGCCTTTAGGCCCAAGAATTCCCACCACGGGGATCTGCCTCACCGCTCAAAGGAATCCTATCCAGAGCTTCTAAGGAGAATCGTGGGGCATTCAATGTTATGTCAGACCCCCCAAAAACCCTCACCGGGGGCTCAGGCAGGGTCACAAGTGCTCCAGTTCCCCCCCGCTATATATTCGGCAAACTCCTCTGGACTAGGAGACTTTCGTTTAAGATTTATTTTCTTTTTAATCATGTGTATGGGGGGGGGGGGAGTGCAGGGAGTATGTTTCTATGAATGCAGATGTCCCCCGATGCTAGAGCCATCAGATTTCTTGGTCCTAGAGTTCCGGGCAGTTTATAAGCTTTCTGATGTAGGTGCTAGAAATCCAACTCTGGGCCTCCGAAAGAGCAGTCCATCCTTTTACCCCTGAGCCATCTCTATAGCCGTGGACAAATGGATTTCAAGGCATGAGTTGCCCCGGGGTTTCACGAAGCTACAGGAAAAATCTGGAAAACAAGGGCATCTGTCCCCAGTGAACCTGACCACAAGGAAGGAGACTATAATCCATTCCACACCTCCAGGCCAAAAAAAAAAAAAAAAAAAAAAAGGCAAGACTCCCAGAGTCTGCCCTGGTGCAGCATATAGCAGCCTTCTTTAAGGGTTCATCTTGCATGGGCTAGTTTAAACCTTGGTCCCTCTCATTTGCACTCCTTGGGAGACAGAAGCAGCTAACTACTCTCCACCCACATGCACGTCAAAAGACAAACTTGGGAAGGTTTGGAGACCCACCACCTCTCATTTTCCCAGAGCCCTCTGCTGCTTTTTTAAAGCTCTGGTTCCTGCACCACCCTTAGACCCACTCTTAACAAGGTGCCCTGGGATGAAAGGCCTGTCTCTAGCCGGCCTGACCTCTTAGCAGAAACTTGGGAAAAGAGCCGAGATGGCTCTACAGAGACCTCAGTCCAGCTGCCCTCTCTGACACCCAGTCTTCCCCTAAAGGCAGATCTTCTTTCACTCTGCTCTAGATGAGGCTTCAAATCCAGCTGCTCTCAGGCCCAGGGAGCCTAATTCAGTTTTCTTCTGGGCCCCTCAGTACCTCTTACATTTGCTATGGAACTTCAAGTACAGGCTGAATCTCTTTTCTTGGTAACTTGGCTTTCCTGGCCCTTCCCGGTAAGAGGCCCAGGCCTGGGGATGTAGCCTAATTCATTAGATCTTTAAGTCAATTGGATAAGCATCCCAGTAGAGACACTGCCCAGATTTCCATGAACTTTACCCATTATTGGGCAAAGAGTTGGGGGAGGCACCCAGGGACCCACCCTAGCTAGCTATCTCCCAAGCATATAATCTCTCCCATTCATCTAGTCCTGTCACCTCTTAGCTAAGTGACTTTTGATATGTCACTTCTCTATAACTCAAATCCATTTGTGTTTGTTTGGTAAACTGAGGCCAACTTAGAGTTGTAAGAAGCCTGATCTTCAGAAAGCATTAAGAGAATTCAAACATGGGGGTGCCTTGGACCCTACTGTGGGGTGTGGCCCTTTCTGTGAGGGCACTGAGTCCCTGTGGCTCTGGTTTCTGGGGATTACACACACTCCTCTGGCTACTACCAGAGGCACAGTTTGCCCAGCACCAGCTAACTGGGTGAGGAAACCCCTCCTCCCACCTCCCCACCTTCCCCCACCCCCTCACCTCCCCACACCTCCTCCCTAGGGGCTCATAATTGGTGCTGTGAGGATTAGTCACCTCACCAGCACAAGGAGCCTCCCCCACAGCCCAGGCCCCCACACAGGCAGACTGGCTGCATGCTTAATTGGAGTTCCTCACACCTCTAAGGACAGCCTGTAATGAAATGACAGAGGAACCAGAGCCTGTGGTAGTGGCAGGCTCCGAGACTATGGAGGGGTACTAAAGGTGACCAGGAGGCTCATCTTCCCTAAAAATGTCCCCTCCAAATGGACCCAGCAGGGCTGAAAGAGAAGGGCGAGGTAGAGCATCAAGAGACTTAGAAATACCCTGGATAGTCAGCATCCAACCAAATGATACTTCCAGAACCTTCTACCCAGGGCCCCAGGTTGGGGATGGGGGTGGGGGTGGGGGGAAGAGGTGGCTTGGTTTGAAACTCAGGCCCATCCAACTCAGTAGAAAGTATAGCCCAAGCCTACCTCCAACAGACCCTTCCCCTCCTGGGATGCTCAAAGGGGAGGGAGCAGTGGCTGAAGGCTTGAGGTCAGGGGCCTGTCCAGGGTCACAATAAGCCAACATGCTTAGGTGTCCACCCATAGATATCCATAGATGTCGATGAGGATAAGTGGTATACCTCAGAGGCAGGAAGATCCAGGCTTCATTTATAAGATCAGGGTTACCTGGCTGCTAGGGACAGTTGGGGATGATGGTTCCTGAAAGAGCAAGGTCACTTGTCACTTGTCATTTGCACCAAGCCCAAGTAGAGGGGGATGAAACAGGCACTTCCTGTGGATATACTCGGAGAAATGGAGAAGGGGAGGATGGGTACCCAACCCCCAGGGGAGCAGGAGGCAACACCCTACCCAAATCTAGAGGCAACTAAGGAGAAAGGAACAGCACCCTTTGGGGTGCTGCTGACTCAGGGTTTCACTCTGTCCCAGACTGTCCCACCCAACGTCAGACAGGGTGGTGGTCAGAGTAGTGATCCTCCCCTTGGAGAGGAAAATGGGACGTGAGGGGCTGCCGTGAGGGAGCCAAGCTGTCACATCCCACTGAGGGCCAGGGTAGCCAGAAATCGAGAAGCAAGCTTTGCCCACTCACCACACAGCTCCCAGCCTTGCATGTCTAATTGGATTCTCTCTCCCTCCTACGAGGTTATCCCTAGCGCCTGGAAAATACCTCCTGGTTGGGTTCTCTTCTCCCAGCTGGGGCTTGGGGCAGCTCTGCCATTCATATTTCCCCTGCACCTCAGCCACCCCTGGCTCTGGGCTGACAGGCGTGTTGTAACAGCAATGTAAGAGGAGCCTGAGAGCAGCGAGACTGGGCACATGGGGCCAGAGGAGGAGTTTCCCAGTGGTCTTCTGGCTGTTTTAGGGAGACCCTGCCCATCTTCTTTAAGATGTGACCATGCCTGAGGGTCCTGGGCTTGCACAGCCAGCCTCCTCCCCATCCATCCTAAACTCTGTCTCAAGGAGTCTTCATAATCCCACCCAGCACCTAGTACAAGTCCTACCTGTGGCGTATGGGACTCACTTCGATGTACCCGGGATTGCAGTCTTTCCTAACATCATTCAGTAGCCTGGAAAGTGCCCCTGAGAAGGAGGGGAGGGTCATCTCCTGCTGCTCCTCTTCTGTCTTGCTTGAGGGCTGGGCTTAGAGAAGCACCACCATCATTGATGGCTAATCCATTCTAGTCGTGAGGGTCAGGAGCAGAGTATCACGGTTTGTGTGGAAAACATCTATCATGAGCTCCTGCTTGAACATCTGTTTTGGCCGGGGTGGGGGTGGGGACCTGTGGACCTTTAGGGTAGGAGATTTGGCTGGTAGAAGTGCCCCTGGGTGCAGATTATTGTAGGCCATAGCCCAGCCCCATTTGGCAACCAGAGTTCTCTGCTTCCCCATCATCCACCAAGACATGAAAAAGCCACCCCGCCTGACTCCTGTCACCCTAGCTGACAGGCCTTGCCTGCCATGATGGGGCTGTACCCTCATCATGATGCCCCAGTGGGAAGTACCACAGCACTGTCCCTCCACCTCACACTTCAGAGTGTCCCCACAACCACCGCGGAGGACCCCAGCTGAGTTCTGAGTACAGCCCGATGTTGCCTCTCTAACATTTTCTACAAACATCTGGTTCGACGGAGGGTTGTCTCTACCCTTTTAAGATAACTTTCATATAAGACGACATTACCAGTTTAACATCTCAAAGGGAATGTGCCGCCTCCTCTCCAGATTCTCTGCTCTTGGCCTCCTCTGGTCCCCTCCACCTCTGCTTGCTCTCCTACCTCTACGTTAGCCCTCTCCTGTAAGCCATGGACCCATATTCCACCTTTCTATCAAGTGAGGAGCAAGGGGGAAGGGAGGGTCAGTGGCTAGTGCAAGCACTCCTCCTCTGTGTAACCCAGGCTCCTTATCTTTTGGACATTATCTCAAAACCCTGACAGGGCATCCCCAGAGAAGGTCCTGTCTTCTGTGCTCCAGGAGGCTCCTCTCTTCTCACCCTATAAATGTGGGAGATGCTATAGATGGGGGCATGGGGGGAAATGGGAAGGAAGGATGCAGCAGAGATGAAACAGAAAGAAGGGAGCAGACAGGGACAGCAGAGCAGAGGTTGTCATTTGTATTCTTCCTCGGATGACTAGTACCAGACTTCCTTCCCGGCTGCCCACTGGTGGCTCTGGCCCAACCCGCTTATAGGCACAATTGCATCCTCTGTACCCCTCTCCCTCTACACCAGATCTCAATGGTGCTATTTCCCCATTCTGCCCAACATTCATCCCATCGCTCTTGTCAGGCTTGCTGCCCTGGTCCCCGTTACCAACAGTCTCAGCTGTGCCCACATGCCATCCTTCAGGCAGGCATGAAGCCACTTGTCAACCCCCTCCACACCCAGCAGGCTTCACACTAGGGCTGCTTGGAAGAGGAGGCGCTTGCTAGCATGGGATGACTCAACCAACATCTTGGATGCCTTGATCAGAAAAATACCCATCTGACATTCTCCTTCTCCCCTTCTGTATCAACCCAGCTACTCTGCTTCTTAGGTGCCCAAGGGATTGTGTTTTCATCTATTAGCAGTGATTTTGAGGGGTGGGAGAGTGGTAAAGCAAACAGGGAGAGACCTTAAGGGAGGAAGAAAGTGCAAAAGTGCAGGGACTGATGAATGAAGAAATGGGTAGGTGGGGTGTGAGACGGTGGTATGGCAGTCTGAATAGAAGACCAGTGTTTTCATAGCTAAGACTAAGGAAGACAATGACCAGGTTGGCCAACCATCCCGTGGCCAGGCTCACTGACCATCATATGTCTTACATATGGGCACACAAACCTCCCCAAAGTCACATGATCTTACTATCAAAAGACCTGCTCTAACCGGATCAATGTCGATTGGTCTTTGTAGTCTAGAAAGCATTTCTGTTTTCTCCATTCCATCTATGAATAATAAGAGAACTGAGGGACAGGAAAGAGATTCACAACAGTCTCTGGAGACCTGGGTAACACCCCCCCCCCAAGTGCCTCTGAATAACCCTCAAATCAGGATCACAGGGGTGTTTTCTACAGAGAAATCACTGCCCCAAGGGAGGCTCTCCACATGCTCCTTTGGAATGAAGAGGTAGGTAGGAGGAGGTAGGTCATCCAGGCTGGTGGTGGCTGCCCTGTCCACCTGCCCTTCACATATATCAGAGGGCCTCCCAGGAGTGAGCCCAGACCACCCTGGCCATCAGTGGGGACAGATGAGCCAGGGGAGCTCACTGCTAGCATCCGGAAAATCCCCCAAGAGCCAAGGAATCGGGCAATCCTTCCTGCCCACTCAGAAATTCCGGAAGCCCTTCTAGCCGGGAACCCGCCTCCCCAACCTCTCTCTAGCTTCCTCTGTCTGTCTCCTTCTTGCGACTCCTGCGAGTGCACAGGAGGGTTGAGGGAAGCCCCGTGTGCCTGTGATGAACGGAGCTAATTTCTGGTTTGCTGGTATGCCACAGAGACGCTGCCTCCATCCCCCTCCCTCCAGCAAACCCTCTCCCACACACAGACAAATAGGCTGCATATTTAATTGGAATTCCTCACACCTACAGGGTAAAGCCTTGTCAGTAGAAATAGAGCCCACAGCCAGCTGGCTTCCCCCATTCCACCCACCTTGTCTCTTAAAAAGAAATCCCCCCCCCCAATACGTGAACACCACCCACAGGCCCTTGCAAGTCCCTCCCAGCATGGTTGTAAAGGAGGGATTGGTTGGCAACGCTGCTGCTCTTCGCCCAGGCTGCTACAGCTGGGCCCACCCGACATAGACCACCCAGGGGCTTCTCCCCAATAGACAGACCCTGGCAGCCTTCTCACTGCCAACTTCAGGACCCCCTTAGCCAAGGCTCTTGAGGCCCCAAAGTCACTGACAGGGGCTGCTGCCCAGATATGCAGGCTGCTGGGTGGAAGAGACCAGGTGGGAGGAGGGGGAAGGAAGTGGAGAGCTCCCAAAGCTAGAACATTCCCTTTGAAAAGCCCTTGGAGCCAATCTCTCGAGGTACAGGTTGGAAACTGAGGTTGAGGAGGCAAAATGAAGCATATTGCACGGCTGGCTAGCTAACTCAACTGAACCTTGGCCACCCCCCTCCCCAAGGGTGCTGCTATGACCCCTTGCCCTGTGACATCTCTCCCAGAACAAAGGAGGGAGACAGACAGTGAGTGACAACAGACAGTAAGGAGCAAAGTCAGGGGGACTCCTGAAGAAAAACAGAGAGAAGATGGGAAGGCTCTGAAGGACAAGGGACCCCAGTAGACCAGCAGAGGGACGTCAGAGTGGACTGTTCCCATGCGACAACAACGAAGGAAGTCTAGGGGCACAAAACAGGGCATCAGAACATAAAGGATGGCAGGCTCGAGACAGGCGGAGTTCCTTGGGACAGCCTCAGGGACACCCAGCCCAGAAACACAACTGAACATTTTAGTGGGGACAAACAGATGAGGGATGCCCCTCCAAGCCGCCAGCAGCTCCACAACGGAACCCCCCCCCCCAAACCTCAATCGACCTCACCATTCAGGTCAGCAGCCTCAGCGGGCTTTGCAGCCTAGGTGCCTGCAGAGGGCCTCCTATCTTGCCGTCTTGTCCCCGTGGGCCTCTTTCTCCCCTCCCTGGCTCAGACTCAGCCTGGCACAGGCCCGCACCAAAGCGGTGTCAGTGGAGTAGACAGCTGCCTAGGGGGCTCTGAAGAGCACTGTGACATCCTCGCTCCCCCACAAAATATCATCTCAGTTTGCCTGAAAGTTCACCATTAGTGACTCATTTCTTTGGGTTAAACATAGCCCTCCCTTCTCAAACTGCAGCTGCTTTGGGAAAGGAGAGCTCATTGAGATCTTAGCATCCCAACGTGAATGGGGAGACTAGAGATCTGGGTGGCGGCCCAGAGGAAGGGAGGAAGTAGAAGCTGAGAAAGAGGCAAAAAGGAGGAAGGAAGTTGCTTGGAAAGGAAGAGGAGACCAAAGTGTGTGGGGGGAGTCCAGCTCCAATCATGACTGTTCCAGTGAATATAGAGACCCAACTTTATTGACGCAGTGGGCTCATATCCACAGGTACACAGCATCCTCGAAGATGGCAGACACTGTGGTCCCAGGTTCAGAGATGAAGAAATCTACCGAAGCTTGTGGAGGCTGGAGGGCTTGTCAGTGTAGCCGAGGAGCCGGAAAGCCAGGATCCCACTTGACTCACCTCTGCAGAACATAAGCATGAATTCAGGGAGCGCCCTTCCCCCACCTCTCCTGACCATCCATCTCTAGTCAGAGAAGGGGAAACAAGGGGGACAAGGAGGAAACCATGTAGGAGGCTTGGAGCCAGGCAAAAGAGTCGTAGAGCAAAGCCAAGGATCGTGTCCTGAAGCTGTCCACTGAGACCCCATCAAGAAGAAGGTGGTGTGGTGAAGGCAAAGCCCTTACCACTTAACTGGCTGGTACCACATCCTCCTGTGCTAGCCTTTCAGACATCCTTCAGGAGTCTCTGCTAAAGGGTCTTTGCTGACTGGCAGGGGCAGGCAGGCCCAACCTCCTACACCCTGGCACCCTCTACTCTGCTCTCACCTTCTCTGCTTGCCTTTTCTTCCCTCCAGCCACAGCCCTGCAGGCAGTGGCCTGTCGGCCATATTGAAACCGTCTGCTCCTCTCCCTCTTAACGAGCCAGGTTAAATACGCTGTAATCAGAGTAATCATACACCTGGGCTAGTTCTCGAGAGAACTGCCTTTTGTACTTCGATAGGACATTAATAGCAATTATTCTGCTTTGTAATTGGAGCTTTAAATACTAATTCAAACAGCCAGAGGAAAACCAATTAGTGCTAATTTATCTCTATGTGTTTTCCAGAGCTGGTGTCTGTCACACTGTGAAGAAATAGGTTGGTAATTAGTACAGTTGGGTGGTAGATAGAAGTAATTATCAGATTCTTTCATTTTTCTTTGGGGAGAAAATGGGTAGGGGGCAGGGAAGGCCAAGATAAGGTACTGTAAGTCTTTGTTGTCTTGAAGTTTGCAGGGAGGGCCTGTGAATGCCCAGCCATGGGCATCCCAAGCCAGAGAGGTATTCATGAGTCAAGTGGGTTCAGGTGAAAGAGGCACTGAAGGCCTTCACAAGGACTTTCCCACTAATAGGCCCACGGAGGACCATCAGCAGTGTTCTGGTAAGCATTCTTTTCCCATTTGTCTGGAAGAAGGCTTGGGAGCTCCACCATTGATAGAGTTAAATGGACAGTAGGGCCTGGGCCCCAAAGCCAGCCTCTTATCCCCTAGCTGTATGGCCTGCCAGAGGCACTGAATCTCTATGGTCACCTTGACAATATAGGAACACTTGAGAAATGGGCCTTTGGGCATACCTGTGGGAGTTTATCCTGACTGAGCTAACTGAGGTGGAAAGCCATGTCCACTATGGGGGATGCCATCCCCTGACTGGATCCTGGATTGTACAGAAGTAGAGAGAGGGTGCTGACAGCCTCGGCTGTGTTTCCTGATTATGGCTGTGATGCGGCCAGCTTCTTCCTTGACTTCCCCACCATGACGCACTGTGCCTTGAACTGTCCTCTCTATATTATTTCTTTTGCCAAGCTATTGCCAAGCCAGAAAAAGAAACTAAAACAAGTACTTTCCTCACAGGATTATTATAAAGGCTGACTTAAAAAGAGACTTTCATATACATATATGTTTACATATATATATATATATATATATATATATATATATATACACACACACACATATTACGCGCTGGTAGTTTGTGTGAGACTCTTCCAGGTGCCTTTGTAAGTGTGATCTCTGGTGATCTAAATCTTCTGGCTCATGGTGTCCTCCACTTCCCTGATCCCTGTGCAGACCTCTCACCATCCACACACAGCCCAATTCCTCATCTGTACAGTAAGGGTGACAACCACACCTTTTTTGAGGACATAACTGTGATGATGATATGAAGCAGCAATCAAAAAGCCCTTAGCTAGGTGTCGGGCATGCAGCAAGAACTCTGTCGGGGTTACTTGTCACTGAAGTTATGTTCTTATTACACGGTACTTGGTTGTGTTGGAGTCTATGTAAATCCTCCATCGAAGGAGGTAGAGACAGTTCACTAAGTGCACTCTATCAACAGATCCACATATATCTTATCATAAGCCCAGTGTTAGACCCTCGGGACCATCGGGAGCCAGCCACTACCTCTCAGAAACACAAGCCTAGCACACCTCAAACAAAGGAAGATGGGATGCTAATGGCACTCTCCAGAGTACCACAGTTTGCGAAACGCTTCCACATATATGATTCCCACAAGTGAGTGAGCCGAGAGTTGCCTTAATCCCCATTTCACAGACCAGAAAGCGAAGTGTAAGCCACTTGCTACAGAACGTTCTGGAGTCAGAAGCCAAAGCCAAGTGCTCTGAAATCTGCAAAGGACCCTCAATGTGTCCCTGTTAAGTGGATGAATGAACGGGAATGTTTGCCACTGCATGAGGCAGCCTGAACTGCCAAGGTGGGCATGGTTCTTCTGTGTAAGCAGCAGAGTTGATCACAGAGACGTGGGGCAGAGGGCCAGAACTCTTTAAAGGAGAAATAAACTAATGGAGAGTTGGATAGCTTTACTTCACCTGGGATAGGCCTTTAACGTATTGGATAACAGCCTCAAGTTAACAGTTGCTCAACTTGTAATTTTCTTTTTTTATTTGTTTTTTTTTAATTTAATTTTATTTATATATTTATTTATTACAATTTATTCACTTTGTATCCCCACTGCAGCCCCTCCCTCATCTCCTCCCAATCCCACCCAACAACCTCCCTCTTTTCTGCTTATGCCCCTTCCCTAGTCCCCTGACAGGGGAGCACCTCCTCCCCTTCTATCTGACCCTAGCTTATCAGGTCTCACAACTTGTAATTTTTAGCATTAGGCTGATGTTAACATGATCGTACAGTCAGTAGAAACCATACACAGGTTTGGAGGGAATTTGTTGTTGTTGTTTTGTTCTGTTTTGAGATGGAGTCTTGCTATGTAGCCCAGGCTAGCCTGGAACTCACTACACAGCAAGACTGGCTTCAAAGTCCTGGAATCCTCCTACCTGATCTTCCCATGTGCTGGAATTACAGCTTTATCCAGCCCCCCCCCCCCAACTTGGGACTTGAAACTTTGATCTCCTCCCAGGCTAGCAATGTACACACTATGACACTTACGGTCCTAGGCAGAGCCTCAGCTCCTGGTTAATCCCACAAACACAAGGGGAGACTACTATAACTTTTCAGTGTGATGTGTTTTCAACTGTGGTGTACTGTAAGTTAGGAGGATAAACTCCATCTACAGCTAATGCTAGCTACCATTTGTGATGAGTTTGTCTGGATATAACCCAGGCATTACTGAGAAGGATTTCTCTAGCAAGCAACATCAAAAAGTTGGGAGGTTGTTTTAATAGTAGAGAAGGAGATCTGGTAGAGCCAGGCCCTCGCCACAGAGTCCCATCCTACCCACTGATGCATTCAGGGAAAGTGTTTGGAATCTATCGGCATTTGAGGGCTGACCCTGAGCCGCAGAAGTGGGAATATAGGTGTAGGGAAAAGGAGGATGCTGGAGAAGGGTAGAGCTCCAACAGGAGCCTAGGAAGGGGTAGAAGACACATTTTTGAGAAACAGGGTATATCCCAGCCTGAGCAGGGAATAGCAGGTGCCATGAAGCCAGAAGCTGAGGCTGGTAAGTTAGGCTTTGCCAACTACGTGGCAGAGGACATTTCACCAGGGCCACCTCCCAGACTTGTTTACTACTCCGCAGGAGGAAGTTCGTTCTCTACCTACCAACTCACTTACCTTCCCTTGGTATCTTTGTATGCTGCCTGCTGCTATAACAAAATACCAAAGAATGGGTAATTTACAAATAACAGGGGTTAAAAGCTGGGGAGATGGTTCACTCAGTAAAGTGCATGCTAAGGACCAAAGATCAAGCCCTAGAATCCACATTAAAAAAAAAAAAAAAATCAGGCTCCCTAGTGCACTGGGGAAGTAGAGACAGGATCCGTGGTCTTTGGTGGCCAATCTGCCTAGCCTACTCAGTGAATCCCAGGTCCAGTGAGAAACCCCAACCCAAAAAGTAGGTGACATTCCCGAGGAACAACCACCGAAGGTGTCTTCTGGCCTCTGCACACGTGTGTATGTGTGTGCGCACGCACCCACCCATCCTCACGTGAACAATCGTGCACATACACAAAAAAAGTGGGGGAAAAAATAACCGAGATTTGCACAGTCATGGTTCTGAAGGCTGTAACGTCTAAGAGCGTGGCCCCGGCATCCGGCCAGCACGTGAGCCGCACACAGTGGAAAGCAGAGCATGAGTGCTCACCTGAGCCTCTTTCCACCTTCTTGCCGTTAACGCCATCTAGCCACGGCCTCCCCTAAGCCCAATCACTTCCAAATGCCATCAGCATATTAATGTGGGGATAAAGTCTGCACTCTATGGACTTTAGGGGGAGGGGTCATTCAAACATAGCATGAACTTCCACCCTGAACAAGGCAAGCCTCTTAATTCCCACAAAGGAACTGGCCATAAGCTTGCCAAGCCGAGAGCTTCTCCCTGGGGTGGACACTTGCTTAGTGTGAACCCTCATCGCCTCTGAACTCAACAGGTGGGGGACAGGACACTTTGAAGAGTGTTTGAGGAGCTTCGGCTGGCCAGAGCAGAAGAGGGTGGGAGGGATAAGCGAGCATGAGACCTTGAAAGGAGGGTGGGGGCAGGAATGGGGAACAATGGGAGGAAAGAGAAGGCTGAAGGGTACAGACACATTAGCGGGGGACAGGTGACTTGGCACTTAGCCAAACAATGAGAAGAGTTAGCTATCATGTGAAGAGCTGCTGGTGGTTTTCCTTTTTCCTCTTTCTTTCTTATTTATTTATTGTCTTCTTTGGTTACGGGTACTGCGTTTTCTCAATACTCCACACTGAGCGCATTTCTCTCTCACACAAAGAAAAACAATGAAATTTATTTTTTAAGGAAGGAAGGGACATATGCTAGAGACATTTTGAAGGAAGAACTGACAGAATTTGATAGGCGACTAGATAAGGGTGATAGAGGAGCTAGATGAATCAAAAATAGCTCATAGGTTTTGAGACTGGGTGGTAGAGGGAAATGACAGCACGGAGGCAGGCAGGGAGTGGATGAAGGGGGCTCTGTGGTGGGAAGAAGACTGGAGCTATGTCAGTGTGTGATTTCCCAGCCCCTGGCAAGACCACAGAGGGTACCCACACAGAGGAGAGGATCTTGGGAAAGAAGTAAGGATGAGCCTAGGGGATGGAGGTTGAGAATTATGTCAAAGAGGCCCAAGGTATAGAGGTCCCACGGATCCTGATATTGATGCAGGTGGTGACTTAAGGACGGGAAGCCAGGAAGTTCCATTCATAGGACACTTTTTACACAGCAGGACCTGCCTGAGTTTAGCACTGGCCCACGGCTCCTCCCGAGCTGTCCATGATAAGAAATCCATTCTCCCAGACTCCAAACTGTGCTGTAAGCTGCACAGGCTTTGGACTTGGTAAAGCCCCACAAATACCAAGGCAGAGCGGACTGTTAGCACCGCCCTGTATTTGCCTTGTATCTGCTGCTGGTGGCATGGTGAAGGATAGATCTCCAGAGACCGTGTATGGCTGGGACCTGCAGAGGGCTGAACAGCCCATCACTCCCACCTCTCATCCTACCCTGCTCCAATTCTTCCTGAGTACCAACACTTGCCCCCAGGCCCACCTCCCTGAATGTGGCCTCAGAAGGCTCTATTGACCAGCTCAGGCCCCACCCTGGGGTGCATCACTGTTTCCTTGGCAACTGAGGGGGTGGGTTGAAAAGTAACGCACAAAGCAAATGAAATGAGCTCCAAATGGGTGGCCTGCGAACAGTCACCTCAGCATCCTGGAGCCTGAGATTTAAAGGGGGTTGTCTGTCCACCCCTTTTAACAAGACTGCTGAGGGAAACCCCTGGCAAAGAACACTTCCCAACATGCTGTGGGCCTCGTGTATGCTCTTAATTTGCCCGCAGAGCTGTCACCAGAAATTAGATCTCTGATGAAGACCTCGTCTGGGTAAGCACTGGTGTTAATGAGGCAAGCAGAGTCAGTCATCTCCCCGGGGGTAGGTAGCTCAGAGCAGACACCAAGCCACTAAGTGGAACAGGCAGATGTGTAAACATAGCTCATGGGCAGAACCTACAGGGAAACCAGATCTACTGGAGACCCCAAGGTTCCCAGAACCCCTGAGACCTTAGAGCATTTTTGGGAACTCCCAGAAGTCGCTCTAGGAAAGCCCCCTGTATGTGTGTGACTAGGACCCTATGCAGATGTGCGAACATTTCCCTGCGATGATACAAACACATGGGACAAGGACCCGGATCTGTTCTTGAGGGAGGGGGTGTTGTAGCCCTGGCTGGCCTACGACTCTCTGTGCAGACCAAGCCGACCGCAGACGCAGAGATCTGCCGCCTTCTGGGATTGAAGGCATGCACACTGCACCCAGCCCAAGGATGCAGACCTTAACTAAACAGCTTTGTGGTGTTTCAGATGTGGGCTTGCCACCATACCCAAACCATAGACTCTCTTTAGCACCTTGAGAGGCCCACCACACTGCCTCTTTTTCACTCACTTCTTCCACTTTGGGGGCATTTATTTGTCTGTGCTGTCACCGCCAACCGATTGTCACCATCGCTGGCTGTCACCATGAGGCAGGTGCTGGTTTGTGTCACCTGTGCACATGCAGACAGCAGGTAGGTGTTTGTCCCCTCATCTGTGTCATACACCTAGTATGTCTGTTTCTCAAAGACTTTCACGTCTGGGCTTCTCCGCTCTCAGATAGGGGCCCAGAGCCCATGACATCCAGGGCTTCCATCACCCAGTGACCAAGTATACACATCCCTGTAGATCCAGGCTCAATTCCCAGGTCCTCCCTCTTCACAAGGGTGTGAGGCTGTGTCTGACAACAAGAGGCAGATAACCTTGAATTCCCTCTAATTTACACAAAAGAAAAAAAAACAGGGGGAAATTATTCGAAAACTGCAACACTTTATTATTAGTAACGTATTTGTCTGTGATGCATCTCACAACTGCTGGTCCCATACCAGTGTGTCACAGCTTGGAGGCTGTGAACTGCTAGTCTAAGTGGTGTGATTTCAGAAGTTAAAGGAAGGCCACTTCCTGCCCTCGAAATATCTCCTGTCTCCACCCTACTGCTTTTCCCTGAAGTCGTGCTCCAGTCGATCTATCGCACCGTGTTAAACAGCCCAGCCTCCTCTTTGAAAGGCCTCTTGAGAAGAGAGAATCCATTAAGGCCACAGCGCCCTTTAGTGAGACTTACAGAGGACCCAGAAACCCATGTGCCATACCCTTGCACCCTTGTGCCATCCCCCCATCAAAGTAAGCGGATAGTACCGTTATCCCCACTTTTCACAAGAGGAAACTGAGGCATGGAGTCGGTGAACAACTCTCAGGCTGCAGGCAATGATTCCAGTCCAGTTTGGTCTCTTCCAAAGCTTGTATTTTGATACGCCAATGGGTGGAGCAGAAGATCTTGAGCATCTCTGAGCCAGGACAAAGAAGCCTGCACCCAGAAGGAAATTGATACCTTTAGGACATAAGGGGGAGGGGGTTATCTTCATGCTTTATAGCACATTTCCCAAGCACGCTTCTTTTGAACACCAGAGGCACAGACCATGTTCGCCAACATCTGTCCCGTTCTTGGTTACCATCAAGGCCAGGGACAGAGATATATCAGGGTATCCAGTCACACCCTTAAAGATTTGTGCACAGTTGCTCCTGTCCCAGAAGAGCCAGTTTCTACCTATACTCCTGGGATAGACAGGAATGCCCACTTGGAAACCTTGTGGAACATTTATTCCTTATCAAATGTCTCCACTATAGAAACCCTGTAGAATGGGCCTTCTGTGCTCAGAGAGTTAAATGAAGTCCTAGAAGCCAAAAGCTTCCTGAAGATGAGAATAGTGACCAATATGACGATCAGCTATTGACAGCCTCTTTCTACTACACACAGACTTGTCTAAGCGTTCATTGCCTATGCATGGGCAACTCAGCCCAGAGTCACGTGAACCTCTCCAGCCAGGTATTGTCTAAGCATGAAAAGTACATCTTTTCCACCATGTCCCAATCACGAAAGGGACTCACTTCAATTGAACTGCCCAGAGATACACTGTGAGAGAGAGGAAGTAAGCATGAGCTTGACAGAGAAACAGGGATCATCCAAGTAGGCCAAAGAGCTGGCAGCTAGATCTGCTGCTCTGAGGCAAGTGCTCTCCCTTCAAAATAGCATCACCACCACCCATGGTTCCACCAGGGTCCTAAATGCAGTGATTCATGATTGTATAATTTACATAATTTGCATCCAGGACCCTGTCTATGCACAGATTGTGTTAGGCTGGGGGAGGGATGACAAACTGGATAAAAATGTAGCATGCTTTTTTAGTTCTATAAAACAAAAGGTAAAAATCCCTTTTAAAAATGGCATTCAGCCAGGCACCCACCTTTAATCCCAGAACTCAGGAGGCAGAGAGAGACAGGTGGATCTCTGTGAGTTTGAGGCTAGCCTGGTCAACAGAATGAGTTCCAGGACAACCAGGGCTACACAGAGATACCTTGTTTCAAAAACCCAAAAACAAAACAAACAAATGAACAACAACAAAAACAAACAAATAAAACACTCTTGGAACCCACCCAGAGTGTGGATTCAATACATGTCAGGCCATAGATATATCCTTCTATTCATATGTCCATGTGCCAAAGAGGTTTGTACGCTATCCTAGACACAACAGGAAACACTGCAGAGAGGGCTTTTGCTGGAGAGTAACCAAAAGAAATCCATTTTCTCTGATGCCAGTTTTTGCAGAATCAGCCATGGGATGAGAATGCAAAAGCTGGGGGTGGCACAGAGGTGGTCCCAGCATCCCTGAACTGGGCTCCTGTGGGGGTGCATTTGACTACTGGAGGAAAAGGGAATGCAGAGGGAGTCTTCAGCAAGATCCCTAGCAGGACTTGATGGCATGACTGTAGGACTTGACGTGACAAGGGAATTGGGCCTAACCTTCAGTGGAAATAGGCCATGTCCTTTTCCCATTGCCCCTCCCCTCCCCCCATTGCCAGGGAAAACTCCAGGGACTGTGGCCTCCCTGCCATGAGCCGGTTGGTATCTCGATTAGAGGTAGGTAAGAGGCACCAAATGCTGCCAGTCAGGGTCCAGGGTGACCACCACTTTTTTTGTCCCAACCCAAGACGAATTGGATCCCTGATCTCCACTCTGACCTGTCCCAGGGCCCTACTGAAAAGGTGTGACCAATCATAAGGTGGGTAGAACCACACTTCAACCAAGGAGACTCCAAATCCCCAGCATGTGCCGTCCCATCAGATCTCATTCACAACACAATTTCAAAGAGGAAGTCATTAGGAATGCAAAGGCATAGACAACAGAGCCTTCAGTCGCTTTAAGGTCAAGAGCCTTCACTGGCCACATTCATAGGAAGTCATCCTAGTGCCTGGTTTTGAGGCTGTCAAATACAGTGACTAGGTAACTATCAGCTAGCTCAGTGCTTCCGAAGATTCACCCACCATCAGCTAGCCTCTAGTTTGTCCAGTGACAGCTCATCACAGGGTTTGAGACAGAAAAAAAAAATTATATATATATATATATATATATACACACACACCCAGAGAACTGGAAGATGCAAAGGTACTCTGTTCAGTTTAACCGGGGTGTGTGAGACAGAGACAAAGACAAGGAGAGTAAGAGAGAGACTGAAACAGAGAAAGACACAGAGAGAGAGACAGTAAGGGAGAGGGAAAGACCTGGGCCCCTCTCGCTGAGAAGTATCCTACATCTATGAATCTCAAATACTATGCAGTTCGGGGAAGTAAAGCACAAATTTGCAGCCTTTCTTTCATCCTTGATCTATCTCTACTTTCCTGATGTTTCCCTCAGTAAGACAGTTATGACATCATGCCAAGGGAGGAGCATGCTAAGGCTCCGAGGAGCCATTCTGAGAAAGACAAGCTCTGAGCCCAAGGTCTTTGAAAGCAGAGACCAGATATCCAGGGCCAGGGGTCACCTGGTAAAAGCGACTGCGACACATGTGAGTTAAAACATTTGAAGGCAGCTAGGTTGGAAGAAAGTTAATCTCAGTCCATGGGGCCAAAAGTAGTTCTTGGAAAGACAATGTTTTCGCTTTGTTGTTGTTATTGTTGTTATTGTTGTTGTGTGTATGTGCGTACATGCCACAGTGGGTGAGATAAGAGGATAAGCTCTGATGTCAGTCCTCTCCTTCCATACTTTTAAATTATTAATTAAAACTTTATTATAAAGAACTTTCAAATAAACAAACACACAGAGAAATTAGCCAAACCCAAAGTCTACACATCTCAGTGAATTTCTATGCAGTCAGAATGGCCATTCTGAAGCTGTGGAGCTTCACGATGGATTTTGCACCTTCACATCGACTATATTCTTATGCACTTATTCCACCATGTATCAAAAAGGGGGGGGGAGCTCAATAACAGAGTTAAAACTAGAAAAACCATTTCATTTCCTTCTTCATGACTCAAGTGTCCTTTACCTGCATTCCTTCCTTCCTCATCACCTAATATTCAGCCTTTCTTGTTCTCCTTTCTATGTGTTATACAGTAATCATATGTATATTGTTTCCATACATATACATCCTTACACATATAGAGTAGATTAGGATCCCCAAATGAGGGAGAACATGGGTATTTTTTTTTCTTTCTGAGATTGTGTGACCTTGCTCAATATTATCTTTTGCAAATCTACTTTCTTGCAAATTTGGTGATTTCATTTTCCTTCAGAGCTGAATAGTATTCCATTTTATGTCAGTGCCAGATTTCATCATAGCTTTCCCTGCTGAGACAAACAGGTTGGTTCCAATTCCTCGCTGTAGTAAATAAAGCAGCAGTAAAGTACACATGAGGATCAAATACCTTTTGGGTAGAATGTAAAATTCTCTGGTTACATGCCCAGAAGTAAAAGAGCCAGAAGTTCTATTTTTAAATCTTGGGGAGGAGGGAATCTCCAAATTGATTTTCATAATGACTGTATTAATTCATGTCTTCACCAAAACTACCTTGTTTTGAAGCATTGTCCCTTGTGTTTGCCACTGTGCCAATGTACTATACCTTGCTGGTCCATGGATTTCCAAGAGATTCTCCTGCCTCTGCCTGCCACCTTGTCATAGGAGTGCTAGATTGAAAGCCGTTGCATCCAGGTTTTGTATGGGTTTGAGAATCAAAACCCTCACCATCAAGCTTGCATGGCAAGTGCTCTTCCTCACTGACCAGCCCCTACCCTTCTTGGCACTTTCCGTTTGAGACGGGTCTTGCTAATTTGCCAAGAGCAGGCTTGAACTCACTCTGTAGCCCAAGCAGGCCCTGAACTTTGTATTTCCCCTTATCAGCCTCCCAAGGAGCTGGGATTACAGGCCTGCACCACCAGACCCAGCTAGTTCTTTCGGGTCCTTGTCTACAGCGATGGTGTTCCGCTGACAGCACAAGTTCTCTAACAATAATAATAGTGATCCCGGGGTGGTCCAGCAGGCTGGGAAGTAACATGCACGGTCTCCTTCCTCCTCACAAAACCCTGCAAGGGAGGCACTCCAATTACCAGTGTGCACGCAGGAAGGAAACAGAAGCAAAAAGAAAACAATGTCTCTTACCCAAGGGCCACCAAGTAGCAGGTGGCTGTGCAAGATTTGAAAGCAGAAGCGCCAGCTCCAGCTGTCACTGCCCTTGAACACCTTCCAGACAGCAGAGCTATGCAAGCATTGAAGCGAGCATTTATGGGTAGGGATAGTGGAGAGACCCATCAGCAACAAGAGGGGTGGACTCAATGACTTCTCGCTCTCAGAGAGATACCCGTCGTTCCATTCCTTTGCCGTCGGCCAAGTTTGTCAAAAAGAGTTGTCTGGAACTACACCTTCTGATCGTTCAAGCCCCGGGAGTCCAGCTGTAACTAACTGCAGGCGGCTGCGGGATAGTGCATGATGTGCCCCATTCCCACTCCATCAAGGTCATACAGCTGTAAAACAAGGAGCAAGGGTTATTCCGATCCTTCCCGGTGGACCCAAGGCCCGGTGTTCGGCAAAAACAGACGGCCATAGAAGAAACACAATCTGTGAGAGTTTGATTTGTGGATGCTGTCTGAGGCCTGATCCCAGGCAGCCTACACTAGTTTCATGCTCCCCTTATAACCAAATATAACCTTGAACTACTGATCTTCCTGCGTCCGCCTCCCATGTTCCGGGAGTACAGGCAAGCATGGACTCCGGCTCCAGTCAAGCCAGTCCACCTCCCAGAGACTCGTGGTCTCTTCTTCCGGGATACCTCAGCATTGCCTTTGGTTCTCCCCAACTACGGACAAGGGTGAAAGTCAGAAAAGGATGCAGGAGCAGGAGCTGGCAGCCTCTGTGGACAAGCGTTTCTGAAGGAGTGGTCCCCCCAACCGCCATCTCATGGAATGCTCTCCACCCCTGTGTTGCTTTACAGATATATACATATATTTATAGACATAGAAATATCTTTTCCCCCGAGGGACAATGAAACTCAGCCAAGTGGGAATTCAGCGTGATCTGGTAAGATTTGTTGCAAAGGAATTTTACTGGGGTGGGGAGAGAAATTGTGTATTCAGGACACCACCTGGTTAATAAACCAAACACATAGCTCCCAGAACACACAAGATTTCCTTTCTTTCTTTCTTTCTTTCTTTCTTTCTTTCTTTCTTTCTTTCTTTCTTTCTTCCTTTCTTCCTTTCTTCCTTTCTTCCTTTCTTCCTTTCTTCCTTTTCTTTTCTTTAAGTTAACCAAGGGTATACTGTCCCCCACCCCCACCCCTTTGCCAATTTAAATTGTAAGGATTTTTTCCTCCCTTGAGACAATAAGCAAACTAATACTAGGGGTTAAATAATTTGTTAAGGGGTAGCGGGTAGAGAGGAGTTGGGGCTTTGAAGGGGGGGGGAGTAGAGGACTAAAATCTGCCAGCAGCAGCAATAAATACAGAGTTGTGCCTCAGGCATAATATATCAAAGAAAATATAATGCATCCAGCTTAGAACTAATGATTGCCATATAATTAGATGAGAAGCATTGTGCTATAAATGTGTATTCTTTAGCTTGCTGTGATTTTACTGTAAAAAAGGAGAGAGAGAAAGAGAGAGAGAGAGAGGGGAGACAGAAAAACACAGAGCCCAGCAACATACTATAAAAAGGTCCCTCTGTTGACTTCTCTGCTGTTTAGTATTCCTTGGCTGTTCTCCCTTGGGAGTGTGTAATTAGTGCTTTATGAAGAGTACATTTAAAGCAATTTAATATTCACCTCATTCAATCTGAAACAATGTGATCCATGCTTAGACAAATCAGTGCTCCTTGCTGACATAATCTGTCAGAACATTACCTCTGAAAAGACCTTTCAAGAGGTTCTGCTGTTAATTAGTTGTCTATCATGTATAAACAGAGCAGTGAGCAGAAGGGCCTCGACAGGCCAGAGGGATGCGTTGGGAAATGCATTTTGTATGAACGAGGGTTGCAAGGGGGGTGTCTTCTCACTCACCAGCCTCCCTCCTCCCCCCCATAGCCTGCCTTGCCACGCCTGCAACCACACACGCCTTGGGCCTCTTCCAGGCAAGCAAAGTGCTTTCCAGTTGACTTCAGGGGGCACTGCCAGTCACCACAGTGAAGTATTCACACACACACACCACAGCTCCCTGGACAGACCCACCTGCAAAATCCGACAGCTGCTTTCACAGCCCAGGATACACGGTACATGACCTCACAGGCCATCTTAGCATGTTGGGAGGTTCTATAAGCTTTGAGTGGAACAGCCCCCCCACTACCTCCTTGGGCTAGGGCCAGAGCCAGGCAGAAAACAAAGGTCTCATACTCAACTTTCTGTTCTACTGTAAAAGAGAGAGGCTAACATACACGGATATTTACACTCAGGAACCCCCATGGCTGCCACAGACACAAAGATGGACAGCAATGTTCAGAGCGCTGTTTAAGGTCACACAGTCCAGGCCTTACCTTAAAGGGGGTGTTTTTCCCCAAGTCCATTGTACAAGGCTGAGTGCTGGCTCTCCCCGTGTGTGCTGGCTAAGGATCTGAATAATTCTTCTTCATCCTGAACTTAGAGCACCTCTGTGCATCCTAGGTCTTGCTAGGAATGCTCAACAAGCAGTGGGTCAGGACACAATTCTGCTGCCTTCACAGGACGGCAATCGCAAGAGGGCAGGACGAGGGCTCCCCAGGCACATGCTTCCCCTGCAGGGCTCCGGAAGCCCAGGCACTTTATCCCTATGTCTGCCTCCCGTGCCTGTTTAAGATTGGTTACCTTTGCCGGGTGCAGTGGCGCACACCTGGGATCCCAGCAAATGGGGGAGGCAGAGGCAGGCGGATCTTTGTGAAATGGAGGCCAGCCTGGTCTACAAAGTGAATCCAGGACAGCCAAGGCTACACAGTGAAACCCTGTCTTAAAAAACAAAAAAAAAACAAAAACAAAAACAAAAACAAAAAAACTGTCACCTTCCTCTGTGGCCTCAGTACTACAGTTTCAACATTCACTTCATAAATATCCACCGGGCACCTACTGTGTGCATTATTCTATGTACTACATTCCAGGGCAGCTGGAGCAAGTTAAGTCAGAGTCTCTGTTCAAGGGATGCTTACAGACCCATAAATGTCTAATTATATTCTGGGTCAATTATAAGTAATGAAGAGAGGCAATATTAACTTTGTAACTAGGAAGGAGGGCACTGGCATTGAACTGTCTGGACTCAGATTTTAGACTACTTCCAAGCTAAGTGACTCTGGGCAAGTTACTTGGCTGCCCCTGAGGCTCTGTATTGGGTGTTAGAACGTGTGCCTCATAGGTTTCTAAGGATTAACTGAGATAATGCAATAGAGTACCTAGGCAGGGGAAAGCCAGCCCAAGTGCAAGGGTGTGCAGAAATGAACATGTTTTTGGCCACTGCCGAGTGACATCCTAGGATGTGGGTCCCAGCTGAACCCTTCTCAAGGAACCATAAGATGGCACAGGCTGAGTACTGATGAGGTAGCCTGACAGTTAGGGAGACAGCCATTTCTCCCTGTATTTCTGAGAGAAGGGGGAAGAGAGGGAAAGGAGAAAGTGGGAAGAACAGAGAGAGGGAGAAAGAGAATAAAATTTAAAAATCTCAAAATTCTGTCCTCAGGCCACGCAGGAGGGAGAAAGCCCCTGCTCTGGTCTATGCTCTCCCACAGCCACAGACCGAGGGTCCTGACCCACAGGTATGGCACAGGCTGGTTGGAGGGATGCCCAAGTGCACCCAGCCCTCACATAGCACCTGGTACCCAAAAGTTCCACTTTGACGTTAATGAAAAGCATGGAGTTGGGTCAACATCATTATGTCTGAAAACGGTTAAGTGGCATGTTCAAGGGCACACAGCTACCAAAAGCTGGATGCCAGGCATCTCCTCTTCCTAATCTCCCACCCACCTTCAGTCCAGTTAAACTGCAACCCACAGAACGTGTCAGCCGGCTTCTTCAGGGCCTGTGAGTTAAGAGTGGCCTTTGTGTTTTTAAAGGGTGGTAAGCGAAGATGAAAACACACAGAGAGCATGTGACTAGTACCGTGTGGCCCACCAAGGCTCAGGCATCTGCTACCCAGTCCTTTCTAGAAAGTTTGCTGTGGGGCTACCCAGGGATGGCTCATGCATTGACAATCAGGCACTGAGCGGTACACACACAGTACAAAGGATACAGAGGGAAAGCCAGACATGGGACCTGAGACATCAACTGGAGCACCAATCCACTCACTTCAAAGCCATTTTCACACACACACACACACACACACACACACACACACACACACACACAGACTCACACACACGGTGTCTAGCAGAGGAAATAGGGCTGGTGGTCGGGGACAGCAGCTGTGTCCCTCTGTGCAAGCTTTGTGGTTGAGGATGAACCGGTTCACACTGACTTCTTTGTGAGTTAGCACTCCCACTCTGTGTGAGAGGCAGGGATAGAATGAGTAACTGAGGGATCACCTTACCAGGGGTTCTGTGACCCGAAGACCAGCTTCTGTCCATCACGCCAGAGTGCTCTGACCTCCAAGGCCTCCAGAAAGGGAAGCTGTAACACGCAGGCAGGCGGGCAGCGGGATACCCCTGCTTCCCATAAGGCTTGAATTTTTGTGCATCTCAGATTTCTCTTTTCAACACCACTCCAACTCTCTTGGAGTTGTTTCAGCCTCTGACTCATACCCCCACCCCAAGTTCAAGATCTTGCGGGGGGGACTGATTTTTGACTCCTATCCATCAAGCTAAGTGACAGTCTTACAGGACAGAAAAGGGCAATTTCAGTTCCGACTAGCTGTGTGACTGAGGGCGGGTCTCTGTGCCTCTCTGTGCCAGGTCTTTTCTCCCTGGGAATCAGAAGTCAGGATCTCTACCACTCCCAAGTCTTAAGGGATGTGGGAGAGCGAATGAGGTCATGTCTATGAGCTGCCTGACGGAAGGAAGTAGCAGGACGAACACAAGGCTGCATTATCTTCTGGAGTTGGCAAGGCAGTTGCTATGAAGTCGCTGCGACAGGGAATGTCTCAAGGGCCTCAGAACCAGCCCTGGGAATGCCACAGGGAAGTGGTGTGGCAAGCCAGATCCAGCTTCCTGAGCTTTAGATGTAAGTTCAAATCCCATCTCAGCTGCTTAAGAGGTTTTGGGAAACCACGGTCTCTCTTTCAGCCTCAGCTTCCTCACCTATAAAATGGGAACATTACAAGGCCCAGACAGTTCTTCCGTGAAGAAGTAAATAAAATGAACCCTGGCACACAGTGTGGATACTTACTGTGGCAAGTACACTGGAACCGTCACTGAGAACAATCTGCCCATGTCTCTCTGTGCACTGTCTCCACATATGCACCAACACATGCCGCTGTTTTCCTGAGGACAGCCTTCTGTAGTAGGAAAGGGCCGCGTTATGCACACACCTGCTCTGGAACAAGAAAAGAAAGAACTATGGCTGTGAGCATAACTCCCCAGCATCATCCAGGAAGCCCACAACCCACAAAGCTAGGAGTCCACGGTCAGAAGTCTTGGGGTGTCCTTTCCACCCCGAATCATGGCAAGACTGGCCACCGAGTTCTGGGCCCAACACTCTCAACCTTTGCAAGCCAAAGCTCCCAGCCTGGCTGCCTACTTCTCTTGGTCACTCTCACTCAGAAAAAGGTGACAGACCTCAGTGAGCTCACAGGCAAGCGGGTCTTCAGACAGATAGATGAACTCTTCCTCTGGCCTCCTCTGTTGAGGCAGGAAAAAGTGGGAGTGGGGCTGGATGCAGAGAAGAAAGGCTTGCCTCTCTAACTACTCAGGTCTTGGTAACTTCTGGAGAGAGTTTACATTCGGGGAGCTGAGACCAGTGAAGAGGAAATCTATCCAGCAGAGGGTGTGAGGACCCGTCACACACCAGCTGAGCCCTCTGAAGCTAACAGCAAGGCTGCAAAGCCAATCTGGCAGAGACTGTCTGAATTAGTCACCAGTTTTGATGAGGAGGTAAACTGGTTACATAACAGCCTCTCTCTCTCTCTCTCTCTCTCTCTCTCTCTCTCTCTCTGTCTCCAAATGGCTCTCCAGAGCTCGGGTTCTCCTCTCTCCCTTTTGCCTTGAAGGGGCTCAGGGCCAGGGAGGGTCACACAGCAGAGCCTAGGGGCTAAGGTTCAGGCAGGAGCCCTCCCCAGGCCTGCTCAAGCCCTGCAGGGCCAGAAGGAGGCGCCCGCAGTTCACCTCCTGTCTGCAGCTTGCCACCCTGCCTCCAAAGCAATCCCACGCTAGTCTTGCAAACTGAGGCTCTCTAGCTCTAGGCGTTAGCCTGGAAGATGCCCCAGTCAAGGAAGTAGAGATTTCTCAGTTTTCAGAAGCTCTCAGGCCCCTGGGTTATTCCAGGCTCCCTTCCCATGCCAGATGCATCATAATTCATCATCACAAAAATGAATTTCAGTCAATGCTGAGCCAGGACTGATTGCTGTACCCTGATGGAGGGACTACGGGAGTAGGGAGAATTGGATGGCACAACTGTGAAGCAACAGCAGGAGCATGGGATTCTGATGCTTATCTTCCCCAGAAGAAGAGCATCCTGATAAACACAAGAGTTCAGAGCCTCTGGCTCCATGTCCTGCCATGAGTGAGATCTGGCCTCTAGCTAGAGGTCAAGTTCACCGGTATCTAAGAGATGCCTAGGATGGAGCCAGTATCTGTGACCGGCTCTTCCCGAGGATTTACTCATCCACTGCACAGGGCTGAATAAAGAACAATAAACATTTAGCAATATTAATAGCGGGTGATGATGACAGTGATGACTATGGTGATATTAGAACGGGGTATGCTTATCCTGTTTAGCCCCAAGCCCTGGAGGCTTCAGCCCTTCCTGCCTGTCTAGTGATATTGCTATTGCACTCACTAGACAACTGAAACCCAGAAGCAAGAGTCTAAAACACTGCAGGAATCACACTGACTGACCTCCTGACCCCATATAGGACTAGGCTCCATCTGCCCAGAAAAGAGGAGTCACCATTACACAAGTGAGTAAGTCCAGCATTTAGCAAGTGAAGTCAGTGTGTCTTGAGCCTTCCTCCTTTTTCCCCAAGCCTGAGCAAGGAGGCAAAGCACCCAGCCCAAACACACAAATGATAGTAACGACCTTCGAAGGCCACATTCCCTCTTACTACCCTATGACATTCCAAGATGGAAAAGCTTGGAGGGGTCTTGGAGGTCAGCTGGTCCAACCTCCCATCCTACAAATGAGAAGGCTCAAAGAATGGTGAGTGACTGAGGAGCCCCCGGCAGCAGTGCCCCGGCAACAGTACCCGGAAGGGCTAGACTGCCAGCTCCCATCTTGGCTCATTCGCACAGTGGAAAACTGAGAAGGTGGCAAAAGAGCAGACGCAGGGGAATCTGCCAGCCGCCAAGCTTGCTGAGGTCTATGCGGCATCCCACCTCTCCAGCTCCACACCAGGCAGGTGACAGGTTTTGCACAGAAGAACGGAAAACTGCTCCATTGGAGGCTACGCAGATGGCTATGATGACAAGCCAGTAGCTACAGTCTCTAGAACAATGAACCTTTCCTCTCTGCCCCGCTCCAGAGAACAGAGCAAAAAGCTAACTTAGCCCTAAGCCTGAGGGCAAATTCCCCAGGAGAAGTTTGCTCCTGCTTCTATCGATCCAGGATCTCCCCCAGGTGTCTATCTGGGAGTGTCCTGGCAGTATTTGAAGCTAATTAGAGGAAATTTCATGCTGGTTTAGGCCATGAAACCATTTATTCATTCAACGAACTTCTGCTTTGCCCCTTGTCTCTTCCGTCTCCCCATTGCTCGGCAACATTCTTGGCTTCCATCTGAACACAAACACACACACACACACACACACACACACACACACACACACACACACATACCAGCTTCCAGCCCCAGTCTCTATCTCGGCCCTTTTCTTCCCCATCATTTTCCCCATCTGGGACCCAAACCCAGCCCACACGCAGCAGCAAGGCTGTGGGAGGGGCCCTGCCAAACTTACTCCCAGACAGATGTGCTCTGTTCCCTGCACAGCTGTCCAGGCCTGTCCATCTGTGCTCACTTCCTGCCTCCCTGCGCCAGCCCCTCACACTTCCCACGCCGGGGTGGGGAAGTCTAGTCCAGATTTTCTTCTTCTCAATCCAAAAGCCATCAAGTGGCCACTAGCACAGCACAGCCGAGGACCTTGGTTCCTGCCCTGCTGGGGCCTCCAAAAGGAGTGGCGACCTAGGAAAAATTCTGGCAAGTCTGCGTCTTCCCTGAACTTAGACTTCAACTTCAGTGCCTCGGCAGCTGCTCAGGACCTGCCTGGCTCTAAAGTCCTACCTCCTAGCATCCTCTGTCCACATGAAACACACCAATGTTGACACCGATTTCATTTTCTCATGCCTAAAAAATATGCTTCTGGCAGGCACCAAAGGGAAGTAAACATTACTGGGTTTTGTTTTATTTTTTTTTTTTTTAAGCTTGAGAACTGGAGCGGTGGCTCGGTTGATAAAGCACATACTGGGCAAGTGTGGACCTGTGTTCGGCTTCCCAGCACTCACATAGAATCTGGATGTCATGGAGTATCCTTGTAGTCCCAGGACAGGGAAGGCAGAGACAGGCAGATCCCTGGGGGGAAGCTGACTAGCCATGTTCACCAGAATTGGTGGGCTCTGGGTTCAAGGAGAGATCCTGCCTCAATAAATAAAAGCGAGAAATTATCTCAAGGAAGACTACAGCTGTCAATTCCACACATGCAGGCGCACGGACTTGCACATACATCTACACACACGTAACACACGCGGAGAGAAACACAGACCACATACACATTCACACTCTAAAAGAAACGAAAAGGAATGACACGGAAGCTTGTCCCCTGACCACCACACACATGCACATTAATGAACATACACGTGTGTGGTTGGTGCAAAAAAAAAAAAAAAAAAAAAAAGATGTACCGTTCCTTCGTCTGCAGAAATCCACGTGGCACCGTCTAGCCTTGTTGCTGTGGGGTGGGGTCTACTTTGCTGAAAGGTGATGGCATTTCTGGAACCCAGCTTGTTTCTAGGGTTCTCAAAGCTCCCTGAGAACCCTAGGGTTCTCTGTGCTCCTGAGCATAGAGCATCATTCATCCCCTGGGCTTCAGGATGGTTCCGGAGGCTCTGTCATGTCCATACCATAGCCCCTCCCTAAGACCAGGAGCTGGAGGACTATGAACGTATACCCACAATCCCCAGCCTTGACCCTAGACATAGAAGGTGCTGGCTTGGTAGGGATGTGCTGAACTGAGCTGCCAGCCCACTTATCTGACACACATCAGCATCAAAAGGCAAATGGGGGAACCTGATTAACCCTTTCGATTTGCCTTTGGGATACTCAGATTAGGCGATCAGGAAAAGGTGAGGCATGAGCGTATTTCTCCATGATGGAGAACCATGTGGGAGACACTGAAACTGTGTCCCCCTACACAGACACAACCTTTCCTTAGACGCCAGAGCCTAATGTTTCGGGAGTGACCAGCAAGATGGGCAGTCATTTTCTTATTCTAGAAGTGTATTGGGAGAGTGTGTGGAAAAAACAGAATCCTGCACTTTCCAGAGTAAGGACTTAACCTGCATGAGAACTGGCTTCTCCAGGCAGGCAGGAGCCCCAGATCAAGCGCTGGTATGCAGGGCCAGAGCAAAGCTCTAATCCAAACTTGGCAGTTACGAGGAAGGGCTCACTTCCTGGGCTCTACTGTCTGTATATGAGGTATAATTTCAAATCACCCCACTCTCCCAGCTTACATGGTCTGGTGTAAGACTTCAGGTGAAGGCAGTTGCTGATCTTTCTGTCAGGCTCCTCCAAAAATATGAATCATGGGGCTCGGTTTGAGTTTTCAGATGGTCTCCTTGAAATGAACTGCCTCTGAACCACCGGCCAACTGTAGACATGGGTAGCTGTGGGGTTTGTGTTTTGTTTTGTTTTGTTTTGTTTTTTTAAACCGTTTTCTTAAGTATCTAAGAAAGAGAAGTTTTCAGGGCTGGGAGTGGGACTCGGTCAGTAGAAATGTGTGCATAGCATGCACAAGGCTCTTGGTTCAATTCCCAGCATCGCCATAAACCGGGCACGGTGGCAGGAACATGCCCGTGATTCCCAACACCCATGAAACAGAGACAACTTAGAAGTTCAAAATCATCCTCAGCTCTACAAATAATTCAACCATTTTGGCCACAGGAGACCCTCTCTCATGAAAGAGAGAGAAGGAAGGAGAAAAGGAATATGAAGAAAGGAAGAGAAAGGAGGGAAGAAAAAAGGGAGAGAGAGGAGAAAAAGAAACTCTTTCGCATGGGCATTCATGCCACCTTTTCCCCACTTTACAAATTTGGCCACCATCATTGTGATGGAGTCCCTTGCCACTCAGGTCTCAGCCTGAAAACTTTAATCTGATAAGTCGGAGCCTCACATCCCAGAAAGAGCGGATGAGTGAGTGGATCACTGATGACAGGAGGGCCGATGAGAGGCGAGCAGGAAGGTAGCTGATAGGCACCAAGGCCCAGGCTCATCCTCTTCTACACCTTGGAAGCAGGCTGCCTAGCAAAGGGTACCCTTTGTTACACACACACACACACACACACACACACACACACACACACACACATGCACACACGCACGCACATACAAGGCAAAGTTCCTATTCTGCCAGCCCACCAACGGTTGGTGGTCTCTCTCCCACACTCCATAGTTCATAGAAAGGGGAAAGCCATAGGCACACATTCACCTGGATTCCTCTGAGAATTCTTCAAGATAGGGAATCCCTAGGGTCTCACAGATGTCCCTGGGTGTCAGGCTCATGCCTTTCTAGACAACTGGGGCTTGAAAGGGAAGGACGGGCCTCACTTCTGCCCATCCCCCACATAACATAACAGATACGGCAGCATCTGAGGCAATGTTCTCCACCTGTTATCCTACTCATAAGATCTCTGTCGACGGTGGCCATCTTGACTTATCTAGGAGCAGAGCCCTTGGCCTCAGAGCCCCCACAGCCTGGATTCCCTGGGACTAATTTCACAACCCAGCACCGAGTTTACTACACGTTTCAGACGAAGGTGTGTCGGAGCCGAGAGCATGCTTCTGCCCGCTGCGTGGGCGTCAAGTTCAATGCCTTCTTGTCAACACTTGAATGTGTTGAACATCACTCACAAGGGCATTCTTTAAGAAACCTATTAAGTTAATTACCCAGGCATTTTTTCCCCTCTCTCCCCCTATCCATGCATCTCACATAAGGCACACGCAAGCGCGCACGCGCACACACACACACACACACTCACACACACACACACACACACACACACACAAACTGGCTTTCTTCCTTTCTGAGATACTTTTGATGTAACCCCTCTCTTCTTGGCACAATAGCACCTTGTTTATTCCTCCAACAGTTAGACAGGGTGGCTACATTACACAGACCCACTCCTTGGCTCAGGTCTCGGGACCGAGCGGAGCTAAAAGAGGGTTTGTGACCCAAGAGATGGAGGAGTGGTTTACCTGCTCTCCTCACTTCTAGCCCTCACGAGCGGCAGTGAGGAGGGTGGGAACGGTGACGATGACACAGGAGTTCCCAAGAGACGCAAGTCCATCGGCAAGCATTTATTAAACAGCAGGCCTGCTCCCAGTACCTCACACCGCTGGCTTGGGAAGAAGAAAACGCTCCACTCAGTTAAAATTTCTCCCAACTCCAGGCCTAATAGCTAAGTCCTAAGAAAATGAAAGTATTGTCTTGTGGAAGATTATCAGGCTGAGTGAGGAGATCAGAAGAACTGGGTCCTAAACCCTTTCTGCTATAGATGCCAGGGTCATGAATGTGTCCCCTTGCTGAATGCAGGGGTGGCCCTAGCTTATCAGTTATGGTGCTTTCATGGGGCTGATGTTCATGACTCATGCATGCCTGCACAGCTGCCTAGAGCAGGATCGAGGGGGGTCTACTCAAAGGAAGGGGAGGTGAGCATTCAGACACACTGTAAATAGAGACTGCCTGGGAAGGTTGATCTACACACTGTGCCAGGTGAATGGCTGTAACCCTTGGTGATGACACTTGCCGGTAGGGAGTGGGCAGAGGTAAGGCCTGGGGCAGATAGGTAGCCGTGATGTTTATGCTGACAGGATACAGATGGGAACTTCTTGCATCTGGTAGGGTAGGAAGCAAGAAGCGCTAAAGAGGGGTCTATAGAGACCTAGAAGGAGGTGCCAACCAGCCAGACCTCAACCTCACTCTATTAGATGATATCAGGGCTGCTAGCTTTAAAAAGAGAACCACATCCCATATCAGACGGTCTGGGCCCACAGGGGAAAAAAAGTGTTGCTACGGTGAGGCCTCGGTGTAGAATCACAGAATTCAGAGGAATCCTAGGGATGTACCATCTTTTCCTCCCTCCCCTCTTCCGCCACCCTCCACTGCAGGCAGCCCTTCTCCTAAGTCACTCAAGGTTTTGATGGCCTGTCCTGTTCTGGGCTGTGTGGCAATAGCCTGTATAACTGGGCATGTCACAAGCCTTGGACTGTCCAGATGGCCTTGGTTTCCTCGGGATGCTTTTGTTCCTAAGGAACCACAAGACCATCTACAGTCACTCTCACCCTCCTCCCCGCCTTCCCTCTGATTCAGGGCTGATGAAAGCCTGGTCACTTCTGACTCACAATCCCCTGGAGACCACACGCCCTAGAGACCACTTCCATCTATGTAAGGTCTAGTGGATACTCTTGGAAGTCTGGAGAAGAGCTGGTGGAGTCTAAGGACTTGACCCTGAGCACCTCAAGGTTGGAAAATCGGGCTCACAGGCCCTCACTGCCTTCTCCCCTGAGGCATCTAGCACAGTTTCACTCTGACGCAACACTCTGACAGGCAGGTTCTATGACCCAGGATACCCGAGGCCTGCATACCATTTCGAGGAGGAAGAGGGAGGCCTCCATTGCTGTCCAGACTTTGGCCATGGTCTATCTAAAGCTGATTTCTGGGCCTCTCTCTGACTTAACGTAGGGCCCTCCTATCAATGGTCCATCAGACCTCAGCCCTAGACTGGGTACATGCCCCAAACCCAAGCAGCCTGGAAGCAGCTCTCTGTCAGAGACCATTACCCTTTCTCTGATCTCGGGGGACCTATGGGAAGGAATACAGGAGCAAAAGTTAGTATCTACCTTCCCTATACCTCTCCGCATAAAGTCCATGCTTATCTATAGGAGCTCATGTATGTGCATATGCCTCAGTTTGTGTAATTGACATGAGTCTCGAACATTTCAGAAATCCAGGGCCCCAAGTCCCAGATCCCTTCACCCAAACTGGAGCAGACACACACACACACACACACACACACACACACACACACACACACACACTCCTCAGCGCTAGGCCACGGCTCCTTGGGATAGCATGCTCAATGACTGTGTGCACACTCACACATTCCCTGAGAAAGCCCCGGAGGCCTCTGTGGGAAGGCTTTCCGGGAGACTTTTATGGTCAAAGAGGAAGTCTACGCACTGTGAAACAAACAACCTAGGCCAGGGAACCTGCAGATGCCTGCCAAGAACGGAGCCGGGTCGCAACCATCTCACTAGCTCTGTAGCCTTCAGCCCATTTCCTGGACTCGTGTTGCCTGGTGAGGCTGGGCTGGGTAGAAAACCGGATGCCACTTTAATCCCAGCACTGAGGAGGCAGGAGAAGGAGGAATTCAAGTACAGTCTAGGCTTCATAGTGAGACTCTGCCTCAAACCTTCCCCTACCTCCCTAGAAAAAAAAATCTGCTCACTGCTCCTACACATGTCAACACACACATAGGCATAGACATACATGCACATATAGGCACACATGCCTATCCCCCCCCCAGCTCACACCCACCCAGGCCTGATCAAAAATACTCAGGGGTTGGACAGGAAAGAAACCTCAAGGCTTATAAGGAAATACCTTCAATACTTAACAGAAAAGGCAAGAGAGGTACACAGATCAAGTGACTTGGCCAAGGTCATCCATTTAAAGGCCAGCAGCTAGAACTCTACATCCTCTAATGCTCTGGGTCAGGAGATGGAGCTGGACAAAGTCACCGGGGTGGGATACAGCCTGGACAGTGCAGAGGCCACTCCCAGAGGGTTTCTGGAGTCTAATGCTTGGTACCGCCACTACCCACCAGTGCTGATGTCTGATGTCGTCACCACCAGCTCCAAGTGGCTCCTTCCATCCAGATGAAGTAAAATGAAGTCACTGTTGCTCTAATTCCCTTCCTGGGTAGCACTAGCTCCCTGTACAGTGCTGAGTGAGAAGGCAGGGTCACAGCTGCTCTGCAGGAGGGCACAAAGAAACACGCCCTCACCTGCAAAGGACAAGGCCAACCTGGAGGGAGGTGAGTGGGAGCTGACATTGCCTGAAGGATCTGATCCTAGACTGGGAGGTGATGTCCTCCCGGGAAGGACAGGAGGAGGTGGCAGAAAAGAGAGGGAGAAAGGAGGCAGAGAGAGGCAAAGGATGTCAGAGTCGGGGGACATAAGATAGGAGACAGCATAGGAAAACTAAGGAAACAACTGTAAAGATCTGTCATACAGTGACTCTACCAACTGGCCCTGGCCCCAGAGTGACTCACACTATCTCCCACCTACTAGAGAAGGGCCGAGGTCTAGGATCACAGATGTCACAGCCATCCAGTGGCCAGAGATGACACAAGGGAGAGTACAGATCCATAGAGCCCAGCTTGTTTCTGACCATGTACTCGTCTGTCCCCCAGGTGGCTTCCACATCTGAGTACATAATGGCAGACAGAATGCCCCTTGCTTCCCCCGCCCCCATGACAGATCTAACAGAGGGACCCTGAGGTCTTTTTCACTGTTCAAGCCAGTAAAATACATCTGGATGAAAAAAGAAAGGGAGAGAGAAACACAACACAACACAACACACAGAGAGAAATAGAGAGACAGAGAAAGACAGAGATATAAACAGTAAGTTCTAATGATACAAAATGCATCTCCTGGGCTAGTAAGATGGCTTATCATGTAAACGCACTTGCTGCCAAGACTGATAACCTGACTTCAATCCCTGGAACCCACATCTTAGAAGAAGAAAACCAGGCACCAGGGTGGGTGGGTGTGTGCATGCACACACAAACATGAAAGCATGTTCACACACACACACACACACACACACACACACACTATACACACAGATGTGTATGTGTGTGTAATCTCTAAGCTTTTTAACAAAAGTGTTCCTCCTGCTACAAACAGACCACTCCAAAGCAGAGGGCACTATGATTCCATCACATGGACACACCCGTAGTCCATTTCGTCACTTCTCTTGGCATTCTTCTAAGTAAACATTTGAAAGACACCATCAGGCTGGGCAAAGGGCATTTACCCATGCAATCAGAAATGCCTAGCTTTCATTCAAAGTTTACTACCTGATCACTCGAACAGGCCCTGTCCTCTCCAGCCTTAGTTTCCCTCGAATACCCAGCCATGGTGTTTATGAATGGCTCCAGGACACAGAAGTCATGAGCAAAGCAAGCCCTTTGGCCCCAGTGTTCCACAAAGGGTAGGAGGTGGGCAACAGATGGTGCCCTGTCAGATCGTTCACAGAAGAAAGGTAGGAGGGACAGCCAGGTCTGGCCGTGGAGGCTAACACAGAGAGTGAGGGACGAGCAACTGGAAAATGACAATTTAGGAAGGCTTCCTAGAGGAAGCTGTGTGAGATGGAAAGAGAAAGGACACTTGAGCCAGAGAACCCCCAGGCCAAGCTGAACAGGAGCTCATTAGCCCTTCCTGGTCAAGGCAGACAAAGGATGCTCAGGCTTGCATGGAGAAACCTCCAGCCACTGAACTCCAGCCCCATTCACTCACCAAGTCTGACCCACATCCCTGCAGGACTCTGTCCCCAGTCAGATTACAAGGGACACCATATAAGAACCCTCTCAGCCCATGGTACCAAAGACCCTCTAAATTAAGCAAACATTACCAAAAATGACTGGTCCCTGTCTGGAAACGCTTTCTGTCGCTGGGCTTGGCACAATGCAGGAGAGGTGTAGGAAGTTCTGACCAAACTATCTTTCATCCCAAGGTTGCCAGAGTGATTCCAGCAAAGAGAAGAGAAGCCAGGTCCCCCCCCCCTTAGAACTTTTCACACAGGTCCCCTGTGTTCCAAGGGGGAAGCTGAAGCACCTCCGGGCCATGAGTCGAGAGGTGACTGTGGGCCAGGATACTTGGATTCCACTCCCAACTCTACTGCCCGCTGGGACTATGATCCAGCTGCAAATTGTGGGTGATGGCTTACGGAGGAGCAGAGATGTGACACTGTGGGACGCAGGGCCTGGAACACCCGCAGTGGATGCTACCACCTCTATGCCCTGCAGAAGGCTGGATGAGGCATACAGATGCCTTGTTGGCCCCACTTTAGAAGGGAGGGAACCTAGAAAGGGAAGGTTGGCTTAGGGTGCAGGGAACTTGAGTTCCTGCCATCCTCTGCCCTCTGCTGACCCCCAGTTATCTGCAGGTCACCTGAAGCAGGGCTGGACCGGTGCCTGCACAGTGACAGGGAGGCTGCTGACTGGGTCAGTAATGACCCTTGCTACTTGCTGCACATTCTGCCATGGTGGCCCTGTAGACCGTATACAGACTGTGACCAGAAGACCTCGGTTAGGCAGCGCCCAAGTCTTCTCTCCATCCTCAGAGGCTATGGGGGCTTTGGTGACGCCTATTCTATCTCCCTCAGGTGCTATGGCTTACCAAGATCCCCTGTGCACCCCCAGATACCTATCTATACTAAGCAGGTGGGACTACTTTCCTCTTCATATCCTGGGTCATTTTATCATTAGTGACCAATTTATACTAATCCACATTAGCAGACTCACAGAACATGGACTCATAGAACAGCCTCTCTCTCTCTCTCTCTCTCTCTCTCTCTCTCTCTCTCTCTCTCTCTCTCTCTCCTTCCCTCCCTCCCTCTCTGAACTAGTCCTGGGAAACAGGGGCAAGTATCTCTTTAAAAATCCTCCCTGCATAGCAGGTCACACTGGCCTGGAGCCATAACACCCTAGGCTGTGATCTCACCAAGCTTGCTCTGGGAAGCCAAACAGGGTCAGGCTTGGCTGGTCTAGGAGCAGGAGACCTCCCAAGCAAAACACAGGTGTTGCTGGTGATTCAGCAGTCCAGCCCCTCCCTCGTGGAGTCTAGCTCTTCTCAGGTGTTGGACGGAGCCTGGGATGATTCAATGAGCGCCTATCAGCACCCACCCAGAGGGGGGGGTGTGTGATACCGCCTCTGAGCACTCACATGCTTTCTGGGTCTCTGTTGGGTCCACAGGTTCTGTTCTTATGAATTAGGGTGTAAGTTATGTCATCCTTTCATGATCCCTGCCCAGTTCCTCACACTGAGCTTTCTCAGCCATCGGCGACCCAAATTGCTCAGGCTGTTTGTACCAGGTAAAGCATGGAGGAGCAACAGGCAGCCTCCCAAACCAACAGCCCCCACTCCAACCCCCATCTCTAGCTGTGATCTGTGACTGCCATCAGGTTCAGGGCCTCAGCGCTACTCCCCCCCCACCAAGATAGTCCCTTCTAGTTTGGGAACAGTGAGGATAAAAGGGGTCCACGAAATGAGGGCCGTCATTAGCCTGTTTTATGGGAACAGAGATATTCATTACACCCCAACCCCATCATTAGAAGCAACAGAGAGAGCTCTGGCCCATTCTTTATGGTAGTAGAAACTGAGGGGGTTTCTCCCCCAAAGGGTGTACTGCTTCTCCCTTGGAGGAAGATGTCCAGCCAAGAGAAAGGGCCACAAGCCTCAGTCTTACGCCTGCCTCTGATTTCTCCAACTCGACAATCTCCAGATGCTGGGGTAGCCCAAGACCATGCAAAGGATGTCAGAAGGGCCTAATGCTCCTGCCTCTTGTAGAGGGGGTCCTGTTGAGGGCTTAGGAGTGACAGCTACAGTCTGGCACAGGCAGGCATTGCCAATCTCCACATTCATCTACAGGGCACTGCTAACTAACTACACGGTACATACCAACACCAGTTTCTCCCTCCAACTCCTACCCCCACCCTCACCAAAAAGAAGAAAAAAGAAAAGCTTCCTTCCTTATCCCCACTAGGTCCTCTGTATGTCCAGTTTTTAGCTCTGGTCACAGATATACCTCTGTATTCTCAAGTCCTTGACACACTGTGAGCTACCTCCAACCAGGCCCTGTACTCAGAACCTAGCAGTACTTTAGAACTGAGTTGTCAGGAGCCAGGAGCTAGGATAGAGCATGTGGAACAAGCCTCACGCCCTAAATTTAACCCCTTTCTCTAAGTCCTGCTGAGTGACCAGTTGGCCTTCCCCTTGCACTTCCTGTCCCCAGAATGGTAACCATATCACTGTAAAGCAACACCTGATAACAAAGTCTGAGGGGGTGAAGACCCATCTTCCCGAGCCATCCCATAGCACTTAAGTCCTAAGGGATGGAAGGAGATGGAAAGCCAGCAGCAGTAAGTTGAAGCCTACCCCAGGAGCGCAAGCCGACCAGGCTGAATGGAGCGTGGCCGTAGCCCACGCGAAGAGCCCGCAGATAAATTGCTTGTCACATGCATTCATTAAAGACCCCTTTGCCTGTGTGCACAGCAGCCTCAGTTGATGTGACAAGTAGCTGCAGAGGCATTTTTTTTTTTTTTTTTTTTTTTTTTTTTTGTTTTTCTTTTTTTTTC